>NC_057718.1:4683329-4721218 GCF_004010195.1 Chiloscyllium plagiosum | reverse complement strand
GGAACTTTCAGGAATCACTGAAGTCACAGAAGGGCCCAGAGGACTGAAAAATGGTTAATGTAACAATCCTGTTGAAGAAGTGGGGGAGGCAGAATGCAGGAAACTATTGGCCAGTTATGGTAAAATGGGGTGAAGTCAGCACAGCTTCGTCAAGAGTGGTGATGTTTGACAAATGTGTTGAAATTCTTTGAGGAGCTAACTAGGGAGGTGAGAGCCTAGTGATCTTATCACTGAACTATTAATCCAGAGACCCAGGTGCTGTTCTGGGAACCCTGTTGAAGTCCACATTGGCATTCAGTGAAATTTGAATGCAATAAGAATCTGGAGTTGGGAGTTTAATGATGGCAATTATCTGTTATTATAGTGTCATGGAGATATACAGCACAGAAACAGACCCTTCAGTCCAACTCATCCATGCTGCCCAGTAATGCTAATCTAATCTAGTCCCAATTGCCAGCACTTGGCCCATATCCCTCTTAAACCCTTCCTATTCATATACCCATCCGAATGCCTTTTAAATGCTGTAATTGCACTCACCTCCACCACTTCATCTGGCAGCTCATTTCATTCACACACTACACTCTGCATGAAACAATTGCCCCTTAGGTATCTTCTATATCTTTTCCCTCTCATCCTAAGCCTATGACTTCTCGTTCTGGTCTCCCCCACCCCAGGGAAAAGACTTTCTCTATTTACCCTATCCATGCCCCTCATGATTTTATAAACCTCTATAAGGTCATCCTCAGCTTCCGATGGTCCAGGGAAAACAGTCCCAGCCTATACATTCTCTCCCTATAGTTCAAATCCTCCAATTCTGGCAACATCCTTGTAAATCTTTTCTGAACCATTTCAAGTTTCACAACATCCTTCCAGTAGGAAGGAGACCAGAACTGCATGCAATATTTCAAAAGCAGCCTAACCAAAGTCCTGTGCAGACGCAACATCACCTCCCAACTCCTTTACTCAATGCTCTGACCAATAAAGGAAAGCATACCAAACACCTTCTTCACTATCCTATCTACCTGCGACTCTACTTCCAAGGAACAATGAACCTGCATTTCAAGGTCTCTGTTCAGCTCAGACCTTACCATTAAGGGTAGGAGTCCTGCTCTAATTTGCCTTTCCAGAATGCAGGCCTCACATTTATCTAAATTAAACTCTATCTGCCACTCCTCAGCCCATTGGCTCTTCTGATTAAGATGCCATTGTAATCTGAGGTAACTTTCTTCGCTGTCCACTACACCTCCAATTTTGGTGTCATCTGCAAACTTACTAACTATACCTCCTATGTTCACATCCAAAAACATTTATATAAATGATGAAAAGCAGTGGACCCAGCACCGATCCTTGTGGTACACTACTCCCCATGGACCTCCAATCCGAAAAGCAACTTGCCACCATCACCCTCTGTCTTCTACATTCGAGCCACTCCCTGTATTCCATGAGATCTAACCTGTTGTTGATTGTTCGAAAAATCCATCTGGTTCCTTCAGGGAAGGAAACTGCCATCCTTATCTGGTCTGGCCTACATGTGACACCAGACCCACAGCAACGTGGTTGACTCTTAACTGCTCTCTGGGCAATAAATACTGGCCTAGCCAATGACACCTTCATCCAATGAATGAAAAATACTGAGTAAGTTAGCTAAAGAAGAGACAGTTGGTGTGCTCTGTTTGGATTTCCAGAAGGCCTTTGACAAAGTGTCACATAGGCAGCTGCAAAGTAAAGATAAGAGCCCGTGGTATTAGACCCTGTGGGACTGGCATGGAGACAGGGTTAGTTGTCTGGCAGAAGGCAGTGAGTCAGGACAAAGGGGCCTTTTTCACAACAGCAGCTGGTGACTAGTGGAGTTCTGTAGGGGTCAGTACTGGGACTACATCTATTCACATTACATATTCATGATCTGGAAAAAGGAACTGAGGCAATTGTTGCTAAGTTTTCAGGTGACACAAAGATTGGTGGAGAGACAAATCATGTTGAGGACACCAGAGGCTGCAGAAGGACTTGGACAGGCTCGGAGATGGGGCAAAGACGTGACAGATGGAATACAATGTGGGAAAATGTGAGATTACACAATTTGGTATGAAGAATAGAGGTGCAGACTATTTCATAAATGGGGAAAGGCTTTGGAAATCTGAACTATAAAGGGACTTGGAAGTCTTAGATTCGTAGAGATGTACAGCACAGAAACAGACCCTTCGGTCCAACCCGTCTATGCCAACCCAGATATTCCAACCCAATCTAGTCCCACCTGCCAGCACCCGGCCCATATCCATCCAAACCCTTCCTATTCATATACCCATCCAAATGACTCTTAAATGTTGCAATTGTATTGGTCTCCACAACTTCCTCTGGCAGCTCATTCAATACACATACCACCCTCTATGTGAAAACGTTGCCCTTTAGGTCTCTTTTATATCTATCCCATCTCACCTTGAACCTGTGCCCTCTAGTTCTAGACTCCCCCACCTCAGCTGCTTAGTTCAGAATTCTCTTCAGGTTAAGATGTGGTTCAGTCGGCAGCTAGGAAGGGAAATTTGAGCAGAGATGGACTGCTGAGGCTGGACAAGGCTCTAGTAAGACTATTGGAGTTTGGAATATTGTGAGCAGTTTTTGGCCCCGTATCTATAGCAGTATGTGCTTATGTTGGAAGGGGTTCAGAGGAAGCTGTGTTTGGAAGGTTGAGAGGGGAATATCATTTAAATTCACAGGATACTGAGAGACCTGGATACAGTGTTTCCACAGGTAGGAGAAACTAGGACCCAAGGGTGCAGCCTCAGGGTGAAGGGATGACCATCTAGAACCGAAATAAGGAGGAATGTCTTCAGCCAGAGGTGACTCTATGGAACTCATGGCCACAGAAAGCTGTGGGGGTCAAGTTATTGATGTGTTTAAGACAGAGATAAATAGGCTCTTGATGAGTAAGGGCATCAAGCATTGTGGGGAGAAAGCAGGAGAATGGAATTGAGAAACGTATCAGCCATGATTGAATAGTAGAGCAGAATTGATGGGCTGAATGGTCTAATTCTGCTGCTACATCCTACGAACTTGTGGTTATTGTTTGAGGCTCCATACATATGTCAACAAATGTCTTCTTGTTCTTAGTGTTATTTACCTCTATCCAAATGGACTCTATATTACCTGCGGCTCAATCAACTCTCACAGCTATCCTCATTTCATCCTTCACCAATAGTGCTATCCCACAAGCATTTCCATCCCTCCTGTCTTTCCAAAAGATCAAACATCCCTGAATGTTCAGATCTCAGTCTGATCTCCTTGTAATCACGTCTCCATAAGGGCTATGAGATCATATCCATTTACTACAAGTTGTATCATTAGTTCATCGATCATATTCCTAATGTTTCGTGCATTCAGACAGATAGTCTTTAAGCTTGTTTTTATCCCATTTTTAATCATTGTATTTTTTCCTTGGACTGTGGCCCTATTTGCTACTTGCCCTTGAATAACCAGTCTACAGTTGCATTTTACCACAGTCTGTTCCTTTTCTGATTTCTTTTCCTCTTTTTATCCTAAGTGTGACAATATCCAGACAATATTGAAACTTGGGCTGACAAGTGGCAAGTAACATTCATGCTATATAATTCCAGGCAATAACCATCTCAAACAAGATACAATCTTACCATCACTGACAACATTCAATGGGACTGAATCCTCCACGATCAACATCCTGGGGATTACCATTTCTCAGATCAGAAACTGGATTAGTCGTATGTCCTGTCTCTGCAAGATCAGTTCGGAGAATGGGAATATTGCAATGAATAACTCACCTTCTGACTTCCCAAAGCCTATCCACTATCCACAAGGCACAAGTCAGGAGTGTGATGGAATACTCCCCACTCGCATGGATGGGGGCAGCTCCAACAACACTCAAAAAGCTTGACACCATCCAGGACAAAGTAGCCCATTTGACTGGCACCACATCCACAAACAGTCAGAGGCTGAGGAATGACCTTACAGAAGTTTATAAAATCATGAAGGACATGGATAGAGTGAATAGCCAAGTTTTTTCCCCAGGTAGGGGAGTCCAAAACTCGAGGTCACCGGCTTAAGATGGGAGGGGAAAGATTTGAAGGGATCTAATAGATACATTTTTTCCGCAGAAGGTGATGCATGTATGGAATGAACTCCAGAGGTAGTTGTGAAGACTGGTACCATTTAAGAGGCTTCTGGATGAGTGTATGAGTAGGAAGGGTTTGGCAATGGAACTAGATTAATTTAGGATTGATGGTTGGCATGGACAAATTGGACTAAAGGGTCTGTTTCCATGCTGTACATCTCTTATTATTCTATCCAGCCTCCCCAATACTGACACTCAGTGGTAGCAGAGTGTATTATTCCCAAGATACATTTCAGAAATTCAGCAAAGATCCTCAGGTAGCACCTTCCAAACCCATGACCAATCCCATCTAGAAGAAGCAGATACATGGGAACTCCACCTCCTTCAAGTTCCCCTCCAAGCTACTTACCATCCTGACTTGGAAATTTATCGCTGTTCCATCAGTGTGACTGGGTCAAACCCTGGAATTCCCTCCCTAAGGGCATTGTGGGACTATCTCCAGCAGATGGACTGCAGTAATTCAAGATGGCAGCTCAAGGAGCAACTAGGGACAAGCAGCAGATGCTGGCCCAGCCAACGATGTCCACATGACTTGAGTGAACAAAACTATTTGCCAGAGATCACAGCAGGTCAGGCAGCATCCACAGAGGGACAGCATGCTAACGTTTGGAGTCTAGTTGACTCTTCATCAAAACCTTGATGAAGCATTGTCCATACTCACAACTTCAGCTTGCTCTTTTCATGGAGTCACCCAAAATTTAATCTCTCCAAGTTTACAGATGACAAAGCTGGGTGGGAGGGTGAGCTGTGAGGACAATGTAGAGATTCAAGTGATTTGGACAAGCTGAGGGAGTGGCAAATACATTATAATGGGGATAAATATGAGGATATCCACTTTGGGAACAAAAACAGGAAGGCAACTTATTATCTGAATGACTACAAACTGAGGCAGGGGAATATGCAGAGTCCTGGGTGTCCTTGTACATCAGTCACTGAAAGTAAGCACATGGGTGCAGCAGGTAGTGAAGGAGGCTAGTGGTATATTGGCCTTCCAAGTGAGAGGATTCGAGTAAAAGAGCAGAGGTACCTCGCTGCATCTATCCAAGGGACGTGGATTCTGGTTTCCTTATCTGAGGAACAATGATCTGGTCATGGAGAGAGTACCAACAAATGTTTCCCAGGAACAGGGAGGTATGGGGTATCTCAGCACAGATCATGGAATAGAACTCTATAAAAAGGGGTATTATACACAGCTTTGGCAATACACAATATCTCTAATTCAATAAGAGCCCTGTACAATCCTGTTATCCAGAGGCATTCACTGTATTGATGAAGAATTACATTGAAACTGTGAATGTCTGACTTGCTTTTGATCAATTCCATGAAGGAATCGCACTTTTCAAAATTACCTGATCACTTTTCCTCACCTTACCCAGAGTCAGGCATCCCCCAGTGTTTGCAATGACATGGCTGTCCACCCGGAGTATTTAAATAGCCTTTAGTCCGAGCAATGGTGTGGGCTCTGGAATGGGAATAATGGAGCAAATTCAGGTGCACTGTCCTCATTGTCTGAACATAGTGAATACAGGCCCTGACTGATCGTATTCCTGCCCAGGGAATGGATGACCATTCATTAACAGGACATTCCATGTGTTAATGCTGTTCTTCATGTGGCTGTGAAAAGAAACAGTTTTACCTTTCCCACATCTCCAAGCCCATCAGTGTCCAGCAGCAGCAGGCAGCAAACTTTCTTCTGGGGATGTGGGAGACACCACATCCAGATTCCCTTTGTCTCTGACTGTATGCTGCCTCCAACTTGAAACCCTGGTGAAACCAAATAAATAATCACCCGTGTTATTCAGTGTAAAGTTTATTCAGTGAATAACATCTTGCTTTTTGGGGAAAGTGTTTATACACAGCATCGATGAAGTGTGATGCTGGAATAACACAGCAGGTCAGGCAGCATCTGAAGAGCAGGAGGGTTGACATTTCAAGCACAGATGAAAGGCTTTATGCTCAAAACATTGACTCTCCTGTTCCTTGGATGCTGCCTGACCTGCTGTGCTTTTCCAGTGCCACACTTTTCAACTCTGATCTCCAGCATCTGCAGTCCTCACTGTCTCCTGTTTATACCCAGCACCTAGACTGGGATGTACACTCCGACAGGAATGATGGCCTTTCACACAGAATCTTCCAGATGGGATTTTAAAATAAAGCTCTCACTTTCCAGTTCAGCTAGATGCTCATGCCCCTCAACAGCAATTCTCCTGAATCAGTACCATCCAAATAGACATATGCTGGTTGCTTTGATCAGTTGAATAGCTGTGTTATTGTTGTAGTCAGTGAGAACAGGATATTCGGAGTGAGAATTTGGGACATACTTGAGGAGTTTTCAAACCTTGCTCCAGGCTGTTCAGGACAGGGGAGGCTGGCTGTGAGATTTGGATTGACATCCAGGAGGAGCCACTCCTGACAACTTCGACACAGCAGCAGGATATTCCAGACAATGGAAACCAGAGAAAAAAACATCAAACCTCAGCAAGTCTGACAGTGTCTGGGAGGAGGGGGCCAGGGTTAATGTTTCAGGCTCATGATGGTTTTGAAACAGAACAGTTTCTCTGATCAGGGACTGCCCCACCATTGGAATGGTAGACAGGTGTAGGGAAGTCGAGACCCAGGAGAAGATGGATTTAAGGAGATGGTTAGTTATGAAGAAGAGGGTCAGCAGAGAGATTGAACAGAGAAAATGGGACAAAGCAGATAGAAATAAAGCAAGAGGAAAGGAAGAAAACAGTTCTATTTATGTAGCACAGGAAGATCACAGGGTTTTACACAATTGTTCATGATGGCGTGGTCAAGGGAAAGTTGACCTGGAGATGGGAATAATGCTAACTTCTTTGTATAAATGTATGGATTGTTCACCATGAGGACAGGGACATTGGTTTCACGATGCAATTTCACAAGAAATTGGCTCAGTGTCAGTTTCAGGGAGTTTCATGCAGAGTTCCGCTTCATGTAGAGCTGCAGGGAGTTCTCTCACAACCTCAGCCTGCTCACATTATTAGGGATGCACCACACTTCTGTGGCACCACTCTTGTGTAATCATGTGCTCAGCAGCGATGAGGAGCTGGACAGGATCATGGCTGCTCAATTGGAGACACCAAAAAGCTCCATGTTCAGGCAACCCAACAATCTGCATTGGGCTCTGCTTTGCTGCTGTCCCATTCCCACTGCTGTCAACTGATTCTTAACCTGTCGCGAGTGTGGTGCTGGAAAAGCACAGCATGTCAGACAGCATCTGAGGGACAGGAGATTTTCCAGCAACACACTCTCGACTCTCACCTCCAGCATCTGCAGTCCTCACTTTCTCCTGATTCTTAACATGTGCAGGTTCGAGCCTTATTGCAGAACTTATTCCCTCTCCTCCTGTGAAAAGACCATCAGTCCACACTGAACTACTGTCCTGTTACATGGAGCCAGGATGGTATCACTGGGTAACCAGATACCCACAGAGAAATGTACACAGGTCACTGAGAGGCTTCCTCGCCCTTTCTACTCCAAGAATGTCACTCACATACACTCTAGGTTTTCCAATGAGATAACACTATGCTGGATAGTAACCTGTCTATACCCAGGATGTGGAGGGTGAGCAGGTATAACAAGCTGCTGGGCTCTGTGCTAAAAGGTGAGCCAAGGCAGAGGTGCAGTAAATCTACAGGCTCTCAATGAAGCAGCAGTGCTAACCACTGTGCCACCGTGCCACCCATGGATGTTGGTGAAGATGAAGACTTTATAAAAAGACCAGTTAGCTACACCTGGCAGAGTAACGCTCTGGTTTCACTGTGGGAAACTGTTGCAGGCCAATTCCTCTCTCCCACATGGAAGAATAAACAATCAGCATAGCGGTGATAGTCTCCAAGCAAACAGTAAGTGAGTGAGCGCAAAGAGAGCAAGTGAATCAAGCTGAGAGGCCCCCTGTTGAGGAGTGGGAGATGGGGGTGTCAGGATGCAAAGTGAGCAGTGAAATGCAAACTTCAGAAGTGTATTCTCAGTGAGTGGGGGGTCAGCTATGAGACTGATTCTGGGAGACTGGTATCCCACTGATGCCCTATTGTATGGACCAAGTAGACAGCTCGGTTTCCTTGGAGCATTCCCAGAGAGGTTGAGGGATTATTAGATTAGATTAGTTACAGTGTGGAAACAGGCCCTTCGGCCCAACAAGTCCACACCGACCCGCCGAAGTGTAACCCACCCAGATCCATTCCCCTACATTTACCCCTTCACCCAACACTACGGGCAATTTAGCCTGGCCAATTCACCTAACCTGCACATTTTTGGATTGTGGGAGGAAACTGGAGCAAACCCACACAGACACGGGGAGAATGTGCAAACTCCACACAGAGAGTCGCCTGAGGAATTGAACCCGGGTCTCTGACACTGTGAGGCAGCAGTGCTAACCACTCTGCCACCGTGCCACCCATGGATGTTGGTGAAGATGAAGACTTTATGAAAAGACCAGTTAGCTACACCTGGCAGAGTAACGCTCTGGTTTCACTGTGGGAAACTGTTGCAGGCCAATTCCTCTCTCCCATATGGAAGAATAAACAATCAGCATAGCGGTGATAGTTGGTAATGATGAGCTGTAAATGGGTACAAATAAGTACCTCACTCCTCATGAGCGAGATTTTCATCTCAGTGTTAAAGCCTTCACTATAAAATCTGATGAGGGCGGCAAGGGGGCTAGCACTACTGTCTCACAGCACCAGGGACCCCAGGTTTGATTCCACCCCCAGGTGACTGTGTGGAGTTTACACATCCTCCCCATGGGTTTCCTCCCACAGGATAAAGATATGCAGGTTAGATGGAGTGGCCATAGTGTCCAGGGATAAGTCGGTTCAGTGGGTTAACCATAGGAAATGCAGGGTTGTAAGGATAAGGAAGGGGGCTTGGTTAGGGCTGGGTGCTGTTCAGAGGGTCAGTGTGGACTTGTTCGGCCGAATGGCCTGTCCCCAAACTGTAGGGATTTTATTCTATTATTGCCTTGACTTTCAGAATCTCACCTTCTTTCCCCCATGGTTACCCACATTATTCAGGAACTTGCAAAGTTCATCTCCATGTAGAGAGTCTTTCTAGTTCCTTGAGCACATTACATCATGGTGGAAGAGATTGTGATCTAGAAATGGTTTTAAAGAGAGTGAAAATGTTCTGTGAAGAAATTGTTTGATTAACTCTCAGCTTGATGATTTTCCACAGTTTAAAGGGAGTTTCAGGAGGGAGATGACAAATATTATGATGAAGAAACTGAATCAGGGATTCAGAGAGAGAGGACAAAGAAACCTCTGAGTATGGGGACAGTGGGGACCTGGTTGGAGAAAGTTTGTGAGAATGGGGGACAGGAAGAGGCTGAGTGAATGGATTTGATTTCTCAAAGTCCAAGTGGAATGCTTCACACAGTCAAGAAGGAGAGATCACATCCTGAGCTAGACACAGTCTGAGTGAATATATAGTTTGGGGAATTTGGCGGAGAATGGGAGAATCCAATGGGATAAATGGAAGCCCAGGATAAGGGGCACAGCACAAAAGAGTCATATCACAAACCTTATGGTTTGGTGTGTGCAACGAATTGGACTATTATTGGTTACATTCAGGTTGAAGGAAAATAGGGGAAATGTTTACAGGTTACAAACTAAAAGACCAGTTGAAATTTTCTGGATTGTGATTGAGAGCAGAACGTGGTGGATTGTCAGTTTAACTGAGTTGCAATTGGTGTTTACTTTGCTATATTGGCCTAACACCCATTCAGTGAGCAGCCAACCAGAGCTATAACCTGGGCTAGTGCCTGATTCTCAGACCAGGGTCCTGAAGAAGGGCTTATGCCCGAAACGTCGATTCTCCTGTTCCCTGGATGCTGCCCGACCTGCTGCACTTTTCCAGCAACACATTTCCAGACCCACAATACAGTCAGGCTGACAGTGAAGAAGGTGCAGGGACAGTGCCAGTCGACTCGCCCTGCTTCATGAAGGTAGCTTCTACTGAAGGTACTTGAGGAGAAAGGGGGATACTTCAGGGGATACTCTCACTGTTGAATGCGGATTACAAAATTCTGTCAAAGGTAATCGCCAACCGGGTCAGGTCTGCTCTGGGTCGGTGATTCACCCCGACCAAACCTGTGTTTTCCCGGCAGGAAGATCGCTGAGAGTCTCGCACACCTCAGGGATACGATCGCCTACGTGCAGGACAGAGGGTTGGACACCTGCCTGATCAGCCTGGACCAGGAGAAAGCCTTTGACAGGATATCACACAGGTACATGAGAGATGTTCTTTCCAAAATGGGCTTTGGGGAGGGAATCTGCAATTGGATCAGACTGCTCTACACCAACATTGTCAGTGCAGTCTCAATCAATGGGTGGGAATCAGATAGCTTCCCAGTCAGATCTGGAGTCAGGCAGGGCTGCCCTCTCTCTCCTGCCTTGTTTGTGTGCTGCATAGAGCCATTTGCCGAGTCCATCAGGAAGGATGCGAGCCTGAGAGGGGTGACTATTCCTGGCAGCGGGGGCCTGCAGGTTAAGGCCTCCCTGTACATGGATGATGTCGCCGTTTTCTGCTCGGATCCACTATCTGTGCACAGACTCATGTGCATATGTGACCAGTTCGAACGGGCCTCGGGGGCCAAGGTAAACCGAGGCAAGAGCGAGGCCATGCTCTTCAGGAACTGGGCCGACCAATCCTCGATCCCCTTCACCTTCAGGACCAACCACCTGAAGGTGCTGGGTATTTGGTTCGGGGGGGCTGGGGCGTGCGTCGGGTCTTGGGAGGAGCGTATCAGCAAAGTGAGGCAGAAACTGGGTAGATGGAAGCTACGGTCACTCTCCATCATGGGAAAAAACCTGGTCATCAGGTGTGAGGCACTGTCATTGCTATTATACGTGGCACAGGTCTGGCCTATTCCCAGAACCTGTGCCGCTGCAGTCACCCGGGCCATCTTCCAGTTTATATGGAGGTCAAAGATGGACCGGGTCCAAAGGGACTCGCTGTCTAAAGATCTGGGCAACGGGGGAAAAAATACACCCAATGCCACCCTCACCCTGATGGCCATGTTTGTGTGTGGCTGCATCAAGCTGTGCGTGGATCCCCGGTACGCAAACACCAAGTGTCACTACGTACTGAGGTTCTACCTGTCCCTGGTGTTGCGAAGGATGGGCCTGGCCTCGCTGCCGCGGAACGCTCCGAGTAGTTGGAGTGTTTCGTATCACCTGTCCTTCGTGGACCACAAGTCCATCTGGAAGTGGTCAGCACGTAGTGTCCTTGAGACCCTTCGGGAAAAGGAGAGGGCGGATCCTATCGAGCGGTTCCCTGAGCAGACTGTCAAAGCCATTTGGCAGAATGCCTCATCACCAGAACTTTCCAACAAGCACCAAGACAGCTTGGCTGGTGGTGAGAAGGGCTCTGCCTGTGAGATCCTTTATGGACGCCAGGACTCTCAGCCGCACCACACGCTGCCCTCAAAGCGGCTGCGGGGGGGACAAGACGGTCACACACCTCCTTCTGGAATGTGCCAATGCAGAAGAAGTCTGGAGAGGAATGCAGTGGTGTCTGTCGAGGTTCGTCCCGAGCAGCGCCATGACACGGGACTCCGAGCTCTACGGCCTGTTCTCTGAGACGCACACCGAGACGAACATCAACTGTGCCTGGAGGATCAACAACTCATGGAACTTGAACATTAACATTAACAGAACTATTGTAAAGTCTGCCTGCCTAAAGAAGAACAGGGGGCCCATGCAGTCATTTGGGCTCTGCTGACGCCTCAGCTAATTATATGGGCATATGATTGGAAAAATGTACAGACCTGTATAAAAATGATAAATTCTGATCTCTGTATGTACATGTTTACATATGTATGGCATGACCAACTGTACAGACCATCAAATTATTTTATGAATAAAGTATATAAAAAAAAAGATACTTCAGGGGATGTCCCCAGTGTTGCGAAGGATGGGAGTAGCCTCACTAAAATGGAACGCCCCAAGTAGTTGGACCATTCCGTATCACCTGTCAACAAGACATTGCTTGGCTGGTGGATCTGACACTGCCATCAGATCCTTCATATACGCCTGGTCAGTCTGCACCACCACACGTTGCCCTCAAAGTGGCTGTGGGGGGTGGGGGTTCGTGGATTATCACACATCTCCTGCTGGAGTGCACCTTTGTAAAGGAAGTCTAGAGGAAGATGCACTGGTTGGTGTGAAGGTTCATCCCGAGCAGCTCTGTGACACGGGACTCTCTGCTCTAAGGTCTGTTCAGAGGGATATAAGAAACAGAAGCAGGAGTAGGCCAACTGGGTCTTTGATCCCGCTCCACCATTCAATAAGATCATGGCTGATCTTTTCATGGCCTCAGCTTCACTTACCCGCCCTCTCACTCTCACCCTTAATTCCTTTACTGGTCAAAAAATAATCCATCTTGATAAAAATGAACTGTGCGCACGCCGAGACAAGCATCAACTGGAGGACCATCAACTTGGTGAAAGATGCCCTTTGGTTTGTCGGTAACTTGTTGGTCTTCCTAAGCAATGAGTTGGCCCTGAACATTCCAAGGTCCAGGAGTACGTGCTGAGGGACGCACTAAATCTTGGGGCAGCTGCTGCCAAGGAGCAGTGGGGAAAGGCCAATGTCTAAGGTCTTCCTGCTGAAGGTACATGGGAGTCCATTCAGTTATCAGACTCCCCCTAGTGCCTCAACGCATATAAATATAGTCTGGATCAAATAAGAAATGCCTTTGGTTTGTTTGAATAGAGTCAAACTCCAATGTTAGTTTTATTCCTTACATACAGAACTGAACTGGGTTCATGACTATGTATGTATATAAAGATATGTTTTACGAATAAAGTATAGGTTTGAAATTAGAAGAAAAAGTAGTGGCAAGGCTTCTGGGAGTAATTTAGAAGGAAAAACAGAAATTCATTCCAAGGAGGAAGAAACAAACTAAGGGGAGGATGAAGCAACAATGGCTATCAAGGGATGTCAGGGACAGTGGACTAACTTCACAGAGGTTGGTATCCCATTGCCAAGTCACCCTTTAGTTACACATGAACAGTCCTTGACTAAAACAATACCTCATACAGAGACAGGCACCAGAGGATCAGTGTCTCTGACACTCACCCCTTTTATTCACCAGATTAACAGCCTCAATCAGGGAACTCATATTCTTTGAGGTCCAGCTGGCTGACCTCATTACAATCACTAAAGACAGAATAAAGCAACAGAAAAGGCATACAATGTTATGAAGATTCGTAGGAAGCTAAAAGATGGGGCAGCCTTTAAAAACCAGCTGATGATAACCAAAAAAGCAATAACAAGGGAGAAGATTAAATATGAGTGTAGGATAGCTGACAATGTAAGATTGCAGGTGTTCTTTTAGATATATAAAAAGGTACAAGAAGCAAGGTAGTGGGAAATGAAGCTAGAGACATAGTCTGCCACACACCAGAACTTCAAGAGAGTCAGGAGAGCAGAGGTGACTATCGCTGAGGGGAAGGTGCTGAGGAAGCTGAAAGGGCTGAAGGTGAATAAACCACCTGGACCAGATGAACTACACCCCAGGATTCTGGAGGGAAAAGCTGAGGCGATTATACAGGCATTGGTGGTGATCGTTCAGGAATCACTGGATGGACCCAGTGGATTGGAAAATAGCTGATGTAACGCTCCTGCTTAAGGAGGGAGAGAGAAGACAGGAAATTATAGGCTGGTTAGCCTGACCATATTTGCTGGTAAGATTTTAGAGTCTGTTATTAAGAATGAAATTGTAGAATAGTGTGTGTGAAAATAGGGCTGAGTCAGCATGGCTTCATCAAGGGAAGATCATGCCTGACCAACCTGTTTACAATTCTTTGGGGTGGTAATGGGCAGGTTAGATAAAGGAAGAGGCAGAGGCAGAGAATGGGATAAAGGGATCTTTGTCAGCATGGCAGCCGGTGACTGCTGGAGTTCCACAGGGGTCAGTGTCACAACTATTTACATTATACATTAACAATCTGGATGAAGGAACGGAGGACATTGTTGCTGTGTTTGCAGATGACAAAGACAGGTGGAGAGACAGCTAATGTTGAAGATGTGGAGAAGTTACAGGAGGACTTGGTCAGACTGGGAGAGTGGGCAAAGAAGTAACAGATGAAATACAATGCGGGAAAATGGGAGGTTATGTACTTTGGTTGGAAGAATAGAGGCACAGTTTACTTTCCAAACAGAGAAAGGGTTTGTAAATCTGATGCATCAAGAGAATTAGGGTCCGATGCTAATTTCTGTTAAGGTTAACCTGCAGGTTCAGTTCCTGGTTAGGAAGGCAAATGTAGTGTTAGCATTCATTTCAAGAGGGCTAGAGCGCAAGGACAGGGATATACTAAAGAAGAAAATCCAAAGAAAGGCAGATGTTGGAAACAGGATCAAAACCAGAAAATATTGGAAAAACTCAGCAGATCTGCAGCATTTATAGAGAGGAAACAAAGTTAACATTTCACAACCAGTTATGAAGAAGGGTCACTAGATCTGAACTGTGAACTCTGTTTTCTCTCCATGATGTTGCCAGCCCTGTTGAGTTTTTCCAGCAATTTCTCCTTTTGTTTGTGAGCAGAGATGTCCACTGAAACTGTATAAGGCTGTCGTCAGACCGCATTCTGAATATTGAGAACAGTTTTTGGTCCCATATCTAAAGTAGGACATGTTGGCTTTGGAGGAGGCCCAGAGGAGGTTTACAAGAATGACCCTGCAGATGAAAGGCTTGTCATGTGAGTAGTGGTCATATGAGGTTCTTAATTAGTAAGGGAATCAAAGGTTACAGGGAGACATGATAGCCACAATAGAATGGTGAAGTTTACTCAATTAACCAATTCGACTAATTCTGCTCCTGTATGTGATGGATGTGGTGCCAATCAAGTGGGCTTCTTTGTCCTGGATGGTGTGGATCTTCCTGAGTGTAGTTGGAGTTGTACCCACCCAGTCTTGAAATGCCTCACCCTTAGGTAAAGACACCTGCCATTCACCTTGTCTATACCGCTTATTGTTTTATAAATCTCGATGTGGTCATCGCTCAACCTCCTATGCTCCACTGAGAAAAGTGCCAAACCCTCCATACCCATCAGCATCCTGGTAAATCTCTTCTGCATCCTCTCCAGGTTAATAAAAGCCTTCCAATAACAGGGTGGCCAGAACTGGACACCTCACCAATATCCTGTACAACCTCAACAACATGTCCCAACTCCTATACTCAAAAGATTGAGCAATGAAGGCAAGTATGTTAAACACCTTCTTAACCACTTTCTCAAATACCATGCAGATGTCAATGAATTTGTACCCAAACCCTGGCTCTCTGTTCTACAACAGTACCCAATGCCCAGTCATTAATTGCATACGTCTTCGCCTTATTTATATGTTCTATTAAAATGCAAAACCTTGCATTTACCCAAATTAAACTCCATATACCAATCCTCAGACAATTGTTCCAAACGATCAAGATCTCTGTCCATTACAACACCAATTTTGGTGTTATCTGCAAACTTAGTAACCATGCTTTCTGTAATCTGATCTAAATCATTTATACAAGTGACAAACAAGTAGATCCAGTACCGATCCCTGGGGAACACCACTGGCCTCCATCATCAGTCTCTGTCTCTGTCTCCTGTCATTAAGTGAATCCAACTCAACTTCTGGTCAATAGAAACCCAAAGAAGGTCAACAGAGGGAGATTCGGTGATGGTAACAACATTGAACACCAAGGGGCACTCGTTAGATGGTCTGTTCGTGGAGATGGTCATTGCCTGGAATTTGTGACATGTGAATGTTACTTGCCACCTTTCAGCATGAGCCTGGATATTTTCCAGGTCTGGCTGCATTTCAATATGGACTGCTTCAGTTTCTGAGGAGTCATGACTGGTGCTGAACAATAGCAATAACTGGTGAACATCCCCTCTTCTGAATGGAATTGAATTAGCTTTGAGTGCAGTGAAAAGTTTAAAGTCACCACTTACGGGGTGCCATCTGAGGGACAAAGGTACCTAGGTACAAAACCTTCATGACACATTATTAGGAAAAAAAACACATTACACACCTTCAAAACTACAAAATCATTCTAATAAATTAGAAAAGTAAGGATATAGCAGAATAACAATCCTTCCATGAAAATGTAATAATGAAAAAAAATAGAAAAAAGAGAATTTAAGATAGAGTCTGTTTCATCCATTTTCCTGGTCTGGGTTGGCCAGACCCAATCCCTCATTGGAATCTCAGGCCAGATCTCCACGATGGTGAAAATAAAGTGTCACAGACCGACTGAAATCTCCATGTGGAGACCCAGACCCACACGAACGTAGAGAGCCACTGAAGCCACCTAAAGGAGTCCCAGGCTAGGCCAGACCAACCATGCTGCTGCAAAGATGCTGCAGAAGCCTCAAGGAAAATGCGGACCACTGGAATCCCATGCCCATTGTTACCTTGTCTTCAGCGTCTGCTGAAGCAGCCACAAGGAACAGCTGGATCCACATCACATGCTCCGCTACGGCAACCTCCTAGAACCTCTCTCCTCACCCAAAGCCGCCAAATGAAGGGAAGATGAACTTGATGTTGAGTCGGCACTAGGGCCGCCTCAGTAATGCAGAAGCTGCGGGCAACCCAGACTCATTTCCAATGTCACTGCTGTGAGGACACACAGCTGGGCCCACTTGAGTCTGTGCTGCCGGGCCTACTCACTGCTATCACCGTGACCAAGCTCTTCACCAAGAGGTAAATAAAGCAAAATTAAAGAGAAAAAGGAGAAAGGAGTGAGAAAAAAGTGGAAGAAATGAAAAGAAATACAGACAGAAGACAAGCCCAGGGCTCAAAAAGCCCTACTCTGCCTCCATCTTACTGGGAGATGGAGGGAAGGTCATTGATGAAGCAGCTGAAGATGGTTGAGCCTAGGACACTACTGAGGAACTCCTCAGCTCCACAACATCTCTGCAAATGACTGACCTCAATCATAGCCATCTTCTTATATGCCAGATATGACTCTAACCAGCAGACTGCCTTCCTCCTGATACCCATTGATTCCAGTTTTGCTCTGACTCCTTGATGCCACACTCACCTCCCCTCTAGAATTCAGCTCTTTTGTCCATGTTTGAACCAAGGCTTTCTAATGAGGGCAGGAGCTGAGTGACCCTGGCAGAACCCAAACTGGGCATCGCTAAGCACGTTATTGCTGAGTTAGTGTTGTTTGATAGCACTGTTGATGACACCTTCCATCATGTTAC
The DNA here is from genome assembly GCF_004010195.1 of Chiloscyllium plagiosum. Lineage (NCBI taxonomy): Eukaryota > Metazoa > Chordata > Chondrichthyes > Orectolobiformes > Hemiscylliidae > Chiloscyllium > Chiloscyllium plagiosum. The sequence goes on along the minus strand of NC_057718.1, from coordinate 4,703,864 downwards.
TGATGATGAGAGGAGATTTATGAGAAACCAGGTAGAATTTGTCCTGCTTTTTATGCACAGCACACACCTGGGCAAGTTCTCACATTGTTGGCCAGATTCTAGTGCTGCAGCTGTACAGGAACAGCTTGGCTAGGTGTGTTACAAATTCTGCAGCTCATGTGTTCTGCTAGAATATTGTCAGGGCCTATAGCCTTTGCAGTATCCAGTACCTTCAGCCATTTCCTGACATCATGTGATGTGATTCAAATTGGCTGAAGACTGGCTTCTGGGATGCTGGGGAGCTCCAAAGGAAGCTGTAATGGTTCAGTCACTTGGCATATCTTGCTGAACACTGTTGCAAATGCTTAAGCCTTTTTATATTTTGGACTGAGGAACTGGGCTCCCCCATCATTAAGGGTGGGGGGTCTTTGTGTAGTCTCTGCCTTTCGTGAGTTGTTTAATTATCCACCACCATTGCACACTGACTGTGGTAGGATTGCAGAGATTGGATCTGATCCTTTGGTTTTGGGATCGCTGTGCTCTGTCTGTCACATGCTGTCTATGCCATTTAGCACAGAAAGAGTCCTGTTTCATAACTTCAACAGTTTGACACCTCATTTTTAGGTGTGTCACTTATCACAATGCAATGTCCTATGAATTAATGCTTTAATTCTGTGTTTTTACATCTATTCTAATTGGGTGATGATGTTTATGGGAGATATTCACAAATATTCCTAGACTTCTCAACCAATGGTCAGTGATCCCCATTGTCACCGATCACATTGATTTGGATATTTCTACTTCATGAAAACTTACTCCTGTTTGTTGCTGGGCCATCATCGCTCAAACAATCGATCTTCAATCAGCAAGCTTCCATCGGTGCTCAGTTCTCCCGATACACACTGTCAGAATCATTTCCAAAGTAGACAGTGAGTCGACGTTCTTTCACATTCCAACACTTACCTTTCCTTTTTCCAGCAAGATAGTTCAGCAGATATGATTTTCCTGTACGATATTTCCCAATCAGAGCAATAACCACCAAAGGCTGATCAATGGTCTTTAACAAGTCCACAGCAGGTGGATGCACTGACAGTTTCCCATCCAGTGGATTTAAAACCAGGGGCATTGGAGATTCCATTTCTGTATATGATACTGTCCTATTAACTGAGACCACATGATAGATCAGGAATTATCATTGAGCATTATTCTTGTATCTCGCACATCTGCTGGCATTATCAATGTTGTTAAACTTAGACAATCATGTTAAATATTTCTAAACAGTTCAAACTTTATTTCCTTCACTTATTTTCTTACGACAGACAGACAGCCAAATCAAATCTGCCTTTCTAGATCTGTATTTGCAGCACAGTAAAATTACAACCTTCAAAGACCCTCAAAATTGACCACAATGGTTTAATGTTGAAAAATGTGGTGCTGGAAAAACACAGCAGGCCAGGCAGCATCCGAGGAGCAGGAGAATCGATGTTTCGGGCATAAGCCTTTCTTCAGGAACCACAATGGTTTAGTGTCCAAATTTTTGAATGGTCAATCCAGACTTTGAGAATAATAGATTCCTGACATGATGTCTACGATTTAAACCCAAGAACATTTGTTTCGAGATCCATTCATACAACAGATACAAATTAACAGTGAAGGGATAAATCAAAAAAGAGAAATAACCAAACTGGCCAGATTACTGAAGCAGTTAATGGATGATGCATTGCTCTACAGACATTGATATTGATTTCTTAGCAACTGGTGATGAAATGTGCCTTTCAGTGTGAATTGTTCCATGCTATTTCTCTTGAAGAGGGGTGTTGTAAAGCTGGTACTGGGATGGCTGCTCCATGGAAAGCAGGAGAAATAGCTTTGGGGTTTAAAAGCAAAATTCGATGAAAGAAACATGGATGGATGGAGCCAGGCTTTTAGCTTTTGCTTTCAGTTGTTGATGTTGTGCTTTTGGAGTTGAAGCTGCTAGATACAGCTCTCCCTCTGCTGCTGCAGAAAAACTCATGATCTCTCTCTGCTGCTGGACTCAACCGTTTCTGTCAGTATTTCATTCCACTGGATTAGAGTGTGATGACCTCATGTGAAAATAGAACTGTTTACTGAATTTGCTTTTGCCAAGATAATGTTTATGGGCTACTTCTACGAGTGAAACAGCTGATGAGAAGTAGTTACATAATATATTATTTTATGAAATATTTCAACAGAATTAAAAAGTTATGCCATCTTTTTGTTTTTATTTTCAATGTGGTGTAAGCATGAAATGTATTTTGCTGAAGCCTAGTAATTTGATCAATTGAATCACCTGTCTACCTGAGACCCCACTTTCAAGGAGCTATGAACCTGTACCACCTAGACAACTCTAAGTCCCCTTTTCTCATAACTGCTTATTACCTGCCTCCAACTTCATCACAATATACTATTCCAATAAGGCACTAATTAAAATTACATCAACTTAATTTCAAAACCACACAGTCTCTGTCTTCTTCTGTGTCTTCCCTCTTTCAGCTCATGATCTCCCTGGGTCATCTTCTTTCTTTTTGCTGTGAGTATGTTTCGCATGAAAAGGTACCTTTGAAAGAGAGTGTTTTTCTAATTTCTTTGAGAGCAAGATGTTCAATGGGTAATTAGCTTGCCATGAGTTGCTCTCCCTACAGCACTTGCTCTTTGACCAATTTTCAAAATGTCCGCATTTTTTTTACCACCAACATCGGATCATCTCATTGGTTTGATGTTGGCAAAACAATAAATTTAAAGTCAATTGGGTTTCAGTATCCTTGGGTATAATTTAAGCTGATTGGTTAAGTTTGAATTGTTGTCAAAACAGCAACCAAAACCTAGGTATCCATTTCACAGCCAAATGTTACATATTTTCAATTTTCCAGTACACTCAGATTGACATCTAGTCATATATACACAGGTGTTTGTAATCTCTCAGTTCAGAACAGCATTCTCTCTCTTAAAGGTATAGTACACACCTTCGACTTCATTTCAGATCTATAATTTAAGCTGATTGGTTAAATTTGAATTGTCGTCAAAACAGCAACCAAACCCTAGGTATCCATTTCACAGCCAAATGTTACATATTTTCAATTTTCCAGTACACTCTGAGATTGACATCTAGTCATATACACAGGTGTTTGTAATCTCTCAGTTCAGAACAGCATTCTCTCTCTTAAAGGTATAGTACACACCTTCGACTTCATTTCAGATCTCACACCTCTTGTGGCTATGCACACAGAAGACCTTGTTGATTTTTAAAGAGACCCCATTCTCTCCCTAGATATTTCTTTGAACTTCATGGATCCCTTTGGATTTTCTTGTAGCTTATCTCATGTCCTCTTTTAGCCCTCCTGACTTCTCTCTTAAGTGTACTCTGATGCCCGCTGTACTCCATAAGGAATTCACTTGACTCCAGTTACCTGTACGTGTCATCTGCCTCCTTTTTCAAGACCAGAGCCTCAATATCTTGAGTTATCCAGGGGTCCCTACTCCTGGATTGTGGGAGGAAACCGGAATACTCGGAGGAAACCCATGCAGACATGGGGAGAATGTGCAAACTCCACACAGACAGTCACTCGAGGTGGGAATCGAACCTGGGTCCCTGGCACTGTGAGGCATGAGTGCTAACCACTGAGCCACCATGCTGCCCCAATTTAGAGCTTTAATTTGTGGATCAGACCTATCCTTTTCCATAGCAATTTAAATGGAATGATGGTCACAGGTCCCAAGGTGCTCCCTCACTGACACTTCTGTTACATGCCATGTGTTATATCCCAACGGGAGGTCAGGTTTTACCCCTTCTCTAGAAGGGCCATCTACATATTGCATGAGAAATTCTTCCTGAACACACTTAACACATTTCTCTCCATCCAAGCCCTTAACACTGTGGCAATCCCAGTTGATGTTATAAAAGTTAAAAATCACCCCCTATTATAACACTATTATTCTTGTTGTTATCTGTGATCTCCTTACATTTCTTTCCTCAATCTCTCACTGACTATTGGGGAGGCCCACAGTACAATTCTGTCAAAGTGATTCCACCACCTCCCCCATCCCCCACTTTTTATTTCTCACTTCTACCCAAGTTCACTCAGTGGGCACACTCTCAGCATGTTCTCTCAGTACGACCATGATATCCTGAATGAAAAACTCAACTCCCCCACTCTCTTGCCTCCCTTTCTGTCCTTTCTGTAGCATCTGTGCCTCAGAACATTGAGTTGCCAGTCCTATCCCACCCTCAGCCATGTTTCTATAAGTATTGGAAAAGCACAGCAGGTCAGGCAGTGTGCGAGAAACAGGTTGCAGAATGTTTCAGAGAATATCTCTGGGACACACGCACCAATAAACCCCACTGCCCTGTAGCCGAACACTTCAAATCCTTCTCCCACTCCATCAAGGGGGAGTTAAAGTTGTCGGCCACAGGGTGATGGGGTTGACTGGTGCATGTGTCCCAGAGATGTTCTCTGAAAAGTTCTGCAAGTTGGCATCCTGTCTCCCCAGTGTAGACGAGACCACATCCAGAGCAATGGATACAGTTAGTTACATACCGAAGTAAACACAGAAAGCTAGTACAAAGCATATAGATTAAATGTAGGTGTCATATGGATGACAGTTTGTTCAAGACTAAATTTGAAATAAAGGGGCAAGTTGTATTTCGCAGTTATCAGCTTTTGACCTCAATTTTTTCTTCAAAATGTCCCAGAACGCAGTCCTTGTCACTATATTTAAAATTTTCACCATACACTTCCACAGTGCGCACTTCCACATTCTGTGAGATACTGTCCTCTCGATGTGGTCTCCTCTACGCTGGGGAGACAGGATGAACACTTTCACTCCCCCTCTCATTCCACCATGGCATGCAATTCCTGGACCACCTCCACCACCAAATTCTAGCCACTCAACACCCAAGGAAAACACCTCATTTTCTGCCTTGGGACCCTCCAACCACAAGGGATCAATGTCGATTTCGCCAGTTTCCTGATCTCCCCTCCACCCACGTTATCCCACATCCAATCCTTCAACTTGGCACCACCCTCTTGAACTGTCCTACCTGTCCATCTTCCTTCCTACCTATCCACTCCACCCATTGACTCTCCTGCTCCTCAGATGGTGCTTGACCTGCTGTGCTTTTCCAGCACCATACGTCTTCACTTTGATCTTCAGCATCTGCTTTCTCAATGTTTCTGTAATAGCTACAATATCCCAGTCCTATGTACCCATCCATTTCCCGAGTTCATTCGCCTTACCTATTAGGCCTGTTGCGTGGAAATAACTGCAGTTTAACCCAGGCTTCCCTTCCGCCCGGTCTAGTCCTAGGAGAACCAACACTGCCTTTACTGCTTATCTTGTTCTCATTAACCAGTGGACTGTCCTCGACCTCTTTTGTCTTTCGCCCGCTTCGGATCCCACCACCCGTCAGATAGGTTTTAACCCTCCTGGAGGTTGTTCTAGCAAATCTCTCCCTCCATTTCAAGTGCAAACCGCCCCTCTTGTAAGGTCACCTCTGCCCCAGAAGAGATCCATATCCCAATGATCCAAGAATCTGAATCCCTGACCCCTGCACCAGCTCTCAAACCACACATTCCATTCAACTGCTAAACCTTCTTATTCCTAGCCTTGTGAACACGTGGCATGGAAGTAGTCGGGTAATTACTATCCTTAAGGTCCAACCTTCTGCCTAACTCCCTAGCCTCACTCTGCAGGACCTCATCCCCTTTTCCTACCTATGTCGTTGGTACCAATGTGTACAATGACCTATGGGTGCTCACACTTCCCCTTAAGAATTTCGTATACCCATTCAGAGAATCCTTGACCTTGGAACCAGGGAGGCAACACACCACGCTGGAGTCTCAAACACAGTCACAGAAACACCTGTGAGTCACCTACCACTATTGCTGACTTGGACTTTGTCTGATCCTGGTTGACCAGTAATGGTAGCACAGGCCTGGCTGCTGCTGTGACACTGTCCTGAGGGTGTACTTTGTGTCATACATTAGTGCCCCCTTACCCACAGAGTCATAGAGTTATAAAGATGTACAGCATGGAAACAGACCCTTCGGTCCAACCCGTCCATGCTGACCAAATATCCCAACCCAATCTGGTCCCACCTGTCAGCACCTGGCCCATGCCCCTCCAAACCCTTCCTATTCATATACCCATCCAGATGCCTTTTAAATATTGCAATTGTACCAGCCTCCACCACTTCCTCTGGCAGCTATTCCATACACGTACCACCCTCTGTGTGAGAAGTTGCCCCTGAGGTTTCTTTTATATCTTTCCCCTCTCACCCTAAACCTATGCTCTCTAGTTCTGGACTCACCACCTCAGGGAAAAGACTTTGTCTATTTAGCCTATCCACGCCCATCATAATACCTCTATAAGGTCACCCCTCAGCCTCCAATGCTCCAGGGAAATCAGCCCTAGCTTATTCAACCTCTCCCTATAGCTCAAATCCTCCAATCCTGGCAACATCCTTGTTTTTTGAACCCTTTCAAGTTTCACAACATCCTTCCGATAGGAAGAAGGAGACCAGAACTGCACGCAATATTCCAACAGTGGCCTAACCAATATCCTGTACAGCTGTAAAATGATTTGCCAACTCTTGTACTCAATACTCTGACCAATAAAGGAAAGCATACCAAACGCCTTCTTCACGCTCCTATCTGTGACTCTACTTTCAAGATCTCCAAGATCACTTTGTTCAGCAACACTCCCGAGGATCTTACCATTAAGGACTGACCAATAAGTCCTGCTAAGATTTGCTTTCCCAAAATGCGGCACCTTGCATTTATCTAAATAAAACTTCATCTGCCACTCCTCAGCCCATTGGCCCATCTGATCAAGATCCCATAGTAATCCAAGGTAACCTTCTTTGCTGTCCACGACACCTCCAATTTTGGTGTCATCTGCAAATTTACTAACTATACCTCTTACATAAATAATTTGGATGTGAGTATAAATGATGAAGAGCAGTGGACGCAGCACCGATCCTTGTGGCACTCCACTGGTCACAGGCCTCCAGTCTGAAAAATAACCTTCCACCACCACCTTCAGTCTTCTGCCTTTGAGCCAGTTCTGTATCCAAATGGCTAGTTCTCCTTGTATGGTATGAGATCTAACCTTACTAACCAGTCTCCTATGGGGAGCCTTATAGAATGCCTTACTGAAGTCCATATAAATCACATCTACCACTCTGCCCTCATCAATCCTCTTTGTTACTTCTTCAAAAAACTCAATCAAGTTTGTGAGACATGATTTCCCACGCACAAAGCCATGCTGACTATCCCTAATCACTCCTTGCCTTTCCAAATACATGTACATACTGTCCCTCAGGATTCCCTCCAACAACTTGCCCACCACCAAGGTCAGGCTCACTGGTCTATAGTTCCCTGGCTTGTCTCTACCACCTTTCTTAAACAGTGGCACCACGTTTGCCAACCTCCAATCTTCGTGTACCTCACCTGTGACTATTGATGATCCAATATCTCAGTAAGAGTCCCAGCAATCACTTCCCTAGCTTCCCACAGAGTTCTAGGATACATCTGATGTGGTCCTGGGGATTTATCCACTTTTATGCATTTCAAGAAATCCAGCACTTCCTCCTCTGTATAATGGACATTTTTCAAGATGTCACCATCTATTTCCCCACATTCTATATCTTCCATATCCTTTGCCACAGTAAATACTGATGCAAAATGCTAGTTTAGTATCTGCTACATCTCCTGCTGCTCCACACAAAGGCTGCCTTGCTGATCTTTGAGGGGCCCTATTCTCTCCCTAGTTACACTTTTGTCCTTAATATATTTATAAAAACTCTTTGGATTCTCAATTTTATTTGCCAAAGCTATCTCATGTCCCCTTTTTGTCCTCCTGATTTCCCTCTTAGGTATACTCCTACTGTCTTTATACTCTTCTGACGATTCACATAATCTATACCTGACATATGCTTCCTTCTTTTTCTTACCACATCCTCAATTTCTTTAGTGATCCAGCATTCCCTATACCTACCAGCCTTCCCTTTCACCCTGACAGGAATATACTTTCTCTGGATTCTCGTTATCTCATTTCTGAAGGCTTCCCATTTTCCAGCCGTCCCTTTACCTGCAAACATCTGCCCCCAATCAGCTTTTGAATGTTCTTGCCTAATACTGTCACAATTGGCCTTTCTCCAATTTAGAACTTCAACTTTTAGATCGGGTCTATCCTGTTTCCATCACTATTTTAAAACTCATCAAATTATGGTCACTGGCCCCAAAGTGCTCCCCCACTGACACCTCAGTCACGTGCCCTGCCTTACTTCCCAAGAGTAGGTCAAGTTTTGCACCTTCGCTAGTAGGTACATCCAAAATCAGAATCAGAAAATTGTCTTGCACATGCTTAACAAATTCCTCTCCATCTCAACCCTTAACACTGTGTTAAGTCTATGTCCCAGTCTATGTTTGGAAAGTTAAAATCCCTGACCATAACCACCCTATTATTCTTACAAATAACTGAGATCTCCTTACAAATTTGTTCCCAGACCTACCGTGGATGCCCAAAACTGCAGACAGGGGCGAACCCATTCAATCTGATGGGAAATTTATCTCTCCGGCAGACCCCTGGTCCCGGTTCTGGAACATTCCATATTATATGCTCGGGCCGCGGTAAGCCGCAGATAACAATTCCGCGGATACAGCAGTCGCCCCATAATCGCTTTTTCACTGGCTAAGAGTTTCCAGGGTGTTGAAGAAGTTCCTTGGGGCTGGTTTATAGAATGAGAGTCAATAAAGTGTAGCGCTGGAAAAAGCACAGCAGGTCAGGCAGCATCTGCGGAGCAGGAAGGTCACTGTTTTGGGCAGGACCCTTCGTCAGGAATGTGAGTGAGGCAAAGCTTTTGGAATGGGCAGACAGCCCGAATTTGGGATTGCTTTTGTCAGTAAGGAAAGGGAAGGTAATTGCAGTGATGGCTCACCGTTTATAATTGCCAGAAATGTAACTGTCTTCAATTGAGGTAAAAACAATGACTGCAGATGCTGGAAACCAGATTCTGGATCAGTGGTGCTGGAAGAGCACAGCAATTCAGGCAGCATCCGAAAAGCTTCGAAATTGACGTTTCCCTGGGGTTGAAGTGTTCCGAGGCGGAAGATGAGGCGTTCTTCTTCCATGCGTCTGGTGGTGTCTTCAATTGAGTCAATGGACTGAAGAGTGGCAAATAGAGTTGAATTTGGATAATTGTGAGGTATTGGATTTTGGTAAAACAAACAAAGACAAGGCTTATACATTTAAAAGAAAGGCCTTGGGCAGTGTTGTGGAACACAGAGACCTTGGGGTTTGAGTACATATTTCTTTGAAGTTTGTGTCAAATATCGGCCAGGTGGTTAAGCTGTTAGCATGATGGCCTTCATTGCTCAGGCCTTTGAGTATAGGAGTTAAGACGTTGTGTTGAGGTCATACAAGATGTTGGTGTGGCCTCTTCTGGAACACTGTGTCCAGTCCTGGTCTTGCAGTTATGAGAAGAAGAAGATTATTAAGCTGGAGAGCGTTCAAAAGAAATTTATCAGGATGTTGCCATAAATGGAGGGTTTGGGTTACAAGAAAAGATTGGATAGGCTGGGACATTTTTCACAGCAGGGTAGGAGGTTGAGGGGGACCTAATAGTGGTTTATAAAATTAGGAGGGGCATAGGTAAGGTGAATGGCAGGTGTGTTTTTCCTCGGATGGGGGATCTCAAGACGAGGGGTATACCTTTAAGGTGAGAGGAGAATAATTTTTAAAATACATGAGGGGCAATTTTGTTTTACACTGAGTGGTTTGTGTGAAGAAAGAACTGGCAGGGGAAGTGGTGGATGCAGGTACAATTCCAATGTTAGAAACATGTTTAACTAAGTAAAAGAATAAGGAAGACTTGGTTTCCAACATCAATTTCAATCAGCGAGGGATAGAAACTGGGGAAAAAGAGAAATCCTCAGGTGGTAAATGTAAAGTAGATCTCATTGAAGACAATAGAGATAGTTTACCACAGGGTTAAAAAGGAAACCCACAAGGGGGAAAGAGAAGTCAAAAAGCTCAAGTATTTTCACCGCAATAAAGTAGGTCACATGAAGTCCCACAGTGTTGGTGGGTTAGAAAAAGCACTGGGAAGGCAGATGTGAGAAAACAGGAGAAGCCAATGAGTTTTGTTGAAGTGGTAAAGGAAAGCACAGTAGAAGCTAAAAAGCTGCAAAAGAAATGTATAGGAGGTGGTTTGAGAAGAAAGTGCCAGAACTCTTTAAAGAATGGACTTGCATGGGTGAGGTTTACTCATGTATGCCAGGAGGAATGGGTGAAGAAATCACAATTTTAAGAGATATGGGAGCAAGTCAATTGTTAATAGTGAGAGACAAGGAGATATGTAACTCAGGAGGAGCATTGCCAGAAAGGGTTGTAATATGTGGAATCCACAGTGAGAAGACCAGTAACCAAAAGGTGAGGTCAATGAGTTCAGTGAAAAATAGTGAAATGGTGGTCGGAGTAACAGAGAAATTCTAGGTTCCAAAAATTTAGCTTATGATTCAGCTGGATCACAGGAGGGAGTGATGGCCACTGTGGTTGGAAAGCTGGTGGAAAATCAGCCAGCTGGGGTGTTTACAGGAAGTATATCCTGGGATTCTTCCTGACTGTGAGATAACAAACTCACAAAGCCACAGACTGGGGTGAATGATTGAAGGCAAGGTTTAATGAGCCTTATCAAATGAAAAGGAAATTGCGTGAGCAGAATGATTAGACAAGAACACCAGATAGAAAGAAATTTTATGGAGTGTGTCTTGTGAATCCAAAAGAACTTTGATGTTGAAGGAAAGCAGAAGGAAAGTGTGTTCCTGGTTACAACACAGAGTGAAGACACAAGTTCAGATGGTTCTGAATTCTACTTTCCAAATTATCGGCAGATTGGCAGCACTGTCTTTGAGCTCACCTGCTTCTCTCTCATTTTCTTCCTCATTGGTCCCCCTTTCTTCTTACTTTTGCCTTTACTTTCTTTCCTTTTTCTTTAAGGTCTTGCTTTGGTGCAGCATCAGTGCCTGAGCACATTCCAGGACTGGGCAATCACTTCAGCACATTGCCACTCTGAAGGTGAGGTTTCTATGCAGCACTTCTTCACAAGAATCAACCTGCAATGAACCTCCAGGCCCGGCCTCACAAACAAAACAATGGCTTCTTTGGCCCTTTGTTTTAACACAAGCTGCAGCCCACAGTCCAAAGGCCATCTTCAGCTCACAGTCCACAGATCTAAGCCATAAATGATTAAAAACAATACAATCAAACAATGAAAGATCAGCGAGTGGTCCTTTCTCTGGGTGAGACCGAATGGAATTTGTTGGGGTGGGAAGGATGGTGGGCAGGACAGAATCAGATGGGGGGAGCTGTGTGTCTGATTCCCGGTGACAGGAAAACAGCCTGTCATTTCGAAAGAGTGGGAAAAGACCCACATTGGAAACCAGGCTGTAGGAAGCTCATTAGGATTGTTCATGGCCAATTGGAAACTGAGGAGAAAGTGAGGACTGCAGATGCTGGAGATCAGAGCTCAAAATGTGTTGCTGGAAAAGCGCAGCAGGTCAGGCAGCATCCAAGGAGCAGGAGAATCGACGTTTCGGGCATCCTGAAGAAGGGCTTATGCCCGAAACGTCGATTCTCCTGCTCCTTGGATGCTGCCTGACCTGCTGTGCTTTTCCAGCAACACATTTTCAGCAATTGGAAACGGACTAATGCAGAGCTCAACAGGATTTGATGGGATTTCAGGGATTTAACTGGCCTGAGAGGGAAGTAATGACCTTGTGGTATTATCGCTGGACTATTAATCCAGAGAGGCAATGTTCTGGGGAGCTGGGTTCAAATCCCATCATGGCAGATAGTGGTATTTACATTTAATAAAAATTAAACCTGGAATTCAGAGTCTAATGATAATCATGAAACTATTATCAATTCTTGGAAAAACTAATCTGATTCACTAATGTCCTTTAGGGAAGGAAATAGTATCCTTAACTGGTCTGGCCTACACATGACTCCAGACCCACAGCAATATGGTTGACTCCGAAGTGCCCTCTGGGCAATTAGGGATGGACACTAAATGCTGGCCTGACTGGCACGCCCTTATCCCATGATTGAAAAAAAAATCGTGAAGAGACAGAGCCACACAGTGAACCCAGTGGTATCACAGTGGGCCTGGGGAAATGAGGGTGGTCCCTTACTCAGACTCTGTTCAGGGCTCAGTCAGGGAGCTAGCTTCAGTGCTCCTTTCATTTCCCCCCTCACCAGTGACCCTCTCCATGTAACGCCCTTCCTGCCCCATGCATCTCTCTCTCCAGGGATTTCTCAGTAAAAGGCCCAGTGTAATCCCAGCAGCAACTCACACTCCCAATGGCATTGTGAATCCTGCAGGAGCTGCTGGCCTCAGGTGTGATTTCTGCTGGAACGGGGCCTTCATTCAGCTGGAGGGTGGATGCTGTCCAGGAAAGTGCCTGATTATTCAGAAATCACATTGGGGCTTCCTGTGGAAAGGTAGCACGGGCCCCCACTGGTTCTACAGTCCCTCGATTGACTGAAACCAAATTCCATCCAATTGTCCAATCCCAGGCTCAGTTGTGATTTTAACTGATAGCTCTCTGTGAATCTGTTTTTGGCCAGCAACAGAAACAACTTGTAGGTAAATCCTGAAATTTGATTGGGATTGAATCCTCTTCTGGTCCCTCGTGGATCTGAGCACCCAATAAGAAATCTTCCCATTGAGTTGAAGCCTCCTCATTATGGGATACCTGAGGTTCCTGGATTCCCTGTTTTTGAAACAATCTCTGCCCTCAGTGCCTTGGCTGGAGTGTCTTCATTTGGAGAAGTGCCACCAGAAGGAACAGGAGCAGGAATGAGCCATTTGGTCCCTCAAGTCTGCTCTCCTACCCAGGATCATGGCTGACCTGCCCAGGCCTCAACTCCTCCTTCATAGCAGCTCAGCATAGCCATCAACTCTTCCAGATTTCAAACATCCATCTCTTTAAATACTTGCATTGATCTAGCCTCCACAACTGAGGTAGAGAATTCCAGACATTCACTATCCTCCGGGAGAAGACATTCCTTCACATGTCAGTTTTAATGAGTGGTCTTTTATTCTGTGACAAAAAGTGAGGATGTAGATGCTGGAAATCAGAGTTAAAAAATGTGGCGCTGGAAAAGCACAGCAGGTCAGACAGCATCCAAGGAGCAAGAGAGTCGATGTTTCAGGCATAAGCCCATCATCAGGAATGGGATTCCTGATTCCTGTTGAAGGGCCACTGCCCAAACTGTTGATTTACCTGTTCCTCAGATGCTGCCTGACCTGCTGTGCTTTTCCAGCGCCACACTTTTCGACCTTGTTCAAAGCCTTACTCATATCCATGTAAACTCCATCAACTGCCTACACTCACCTACACACTTTCTCAGCTCCTGGGAAACTTCACCTCGGTTTGTGGGCCAGAAAAATCAGTTCCTCTGGAGCTCAGGCTCAAATCCAATCCAGTCGGTAAGGGGCAGGCAGGGACTGGCCTCCAGGGATCGAAGGGATCTGGAGATGAGAATGATCTAAGCATGGGGTCAGTTTAACTGTTACTCCGGGGTCAGACTGTGTATGTAAATTGTTTAACTTATCTTGAGTAACTATTTCACTGCAAACTCTCCGAAGCTTCTGCTTTTTATGGGGACTGTCTGAGGGTTTCAGGCATTAAGATTATTTTTATTTCAAACATATACTATATTCATAAAAATATCTTGATGTACATACACACAGTCACTACAGCAGTTTAGTTCTGTACAGTACTGTAAATCTGCACCCCCGGGGACAGTCGGTAGAGCACAGTGTCCCATGTCACGAAGCTGCTCGGGATGAACTTTGACACAAACCACTGCATCTTCCTCCTGACTTCCTTTACAAAGGCACACACCAGCAGAAGATGTGTGACAGTCTTTACCCCCATAGCTGAAGTTGCTCAGCAAAATGTGTCTTGATGGGAATCCCACACAGTCCTCATGCACAATCCAGTCTACATGGGAGCAGCAAATTACTGCAGATATTGGGATCTGTACTGCAAACAACAAATGCTGGTGATCACAGCAGATCAAACAGCGTCCATGGAGGTAAAACAAGTTAGCATTTGGAGTCTAGACACTGCCTGACCTACTGTAACCTCCAGCATTTGGGGAAGGGGAAGACCCACTGTGTATCCAACATAAAAACAGCCCCGTTATATTACTGCTTATTGTCTGCTACAAGTAGCAGTACTCACCAATCCACTGTTCAGTAATCATCCTGTTCTGTCTGTGTCAGTATGAAACTGCATCTGAGCTAGTTCCTGTAAATGCTACAGTTTTTATCTCACAAATCCACCAATAGCAGCATTAGTATCTGTTTTACCACTGATTGGATCTCATCCAACAAGCAGCCACACACTGTAATGAACTAACTGTCCAGAGGGTGTCAGTGTTTCCCACAGTCTGAGTGAGAGACTCGGCATTAAACTGGGCAGAGACAGCAACCGCTGCAGACAGAGGGAGAGGATCACTGTCCCACTGAACAATGTGGATTCTGTGAACCTTCTGTTTGGAATTCTCATATTCCTACTTTTCAGATTCTCTTTTCATCAGGAGTGTGTTAGAAACAATTTCTCAAGTGTTTTCTCACCGAAAGCTGAGATCAGTTGACTCGAAATGTTGCATTACTGCCTCAGAATCTTGCATTTGTACATTATCTGGAAAGTATTAAACTTTTGCATGAACCTCTCAAAGAGTGAAGAATGGACATGAAGCCAAAAGAGACAAATTCAATGGCTTTGCCTCAGTGGGTGGGTTTGAAGGAGGATTTCAGTGAGAGATGGCATTTCCCTCCCTGATGTGGGGAGTTACCTGATGAAGAAAGGCTGGATAAGACTAGATTAGATTAGATTACATACAGTATGGAAACAGGCCCTTCGGCCCAACAAGTCCACACCGCCCCGCCGAAGCGCAACCCACCCATACCCCTACATTTACCCCTTACCTAACACTACGGGCAATTTTGCATGGCCAATTCACCTGACCTGCACATCTTTGGACTGTGGGAGGAAACCAGAGCACCTGGAGGAAACCCACACAGACACGGGGAGAACGTGCAAACTCCACACAGTCAGTCGCCTGAGGCGGGAATTGAACCCGGGTCTCTGGCGCTGTGAGGCAGCAGTGCTAACCACTGTGCCACCGTGCCGCCCACTAAGTTTGGGTTCTTTTCTTTAGAGAAGGAAAGGGTTAGTGGGGACCTGATCGAGGTGTATAAGATGAAGAGAGATCATGAGGGGGGGATTGGAAGCAGCTGTTCCCATTAATTGAAGTGCCCAAAAAGAGAGGGTTTAGCTTTAAAGTGAAAAGCAGGAGGTTTAGAGGGGAATTGTGAAAAACCTTTCTCACCTAGACAGTGGTGGGAACTTAGTATAAGACCATGAGGTATAGGATCAGTATTTGGCCATTTGGCCCATCAAGTCTGACCCACCATTTAATCATGGCTGATATTTTTGTCAGTCCCATTCTCTTCTGTCTCCCCATAGCTCTTACTCATCAGGAGCCTATCTATCTCTGCCTTACATCTATTCAGTGACTGAGGGGTGCGTTGTCACCCAGTGTGCAAATGGATATTTGGTGGTAACGGGAACTATCATGTACGTGACTGCAGCAAGCAGTGTACTTGTGGCTGAGAAGCAATGTCTATGATGGGGTTGCCCCTGTCATCTTCCATGTATAAGCTGCAGCGTGTTTTCACTCCAGCTGGAGCTGCCAGGATGGTACCCCACTGGGTGTCGGCTCCTTTGTCCAAGCTTCCTGGTGCCAGTTGGAATCTTAGGTCCCCAGCAGTCCCCAATGAAATAGCCAGTTCAGCCATAGTTATAGCAGAGTTTGGGGTTTGGGGTTCATTTGTGCATATTCCCTTTTTCATAAAATTCCTGCAGCATGAAAACAGGCCATTTGGCCCAACAAGTCTATGCCAACCCACTGAATGAACATCCTACCCAGACCCATCCCCTCATATTTCCCCATGGCTAACACACCTAACCTACAAATCCCAGAACGCTATGACAATTTAGCATGGCCAATCCACCCTAACTTGCATATCTTTGGACTGTGGGAAGAAACCACAGTCTACATGGGTTTCCTCCGGGTGCTCCAGTTTCCCCCACAGTCCAAATATGTGCAGGTCAGGTGAATTGACCATGATAAATTGACCAGAGTGTTAGGTGCATTTGTCAGGAGTAAATATAGGGTAGGGGAATGGATGGGTTACTGTTTGGAGGGTCAGTTGGGCAGAAAAGCCTGTTTCCAACGGTGGGTAATCTAATCTAAAAATCCAAAGCACCCAGAGGAAACCCATACAGACACGGGCAGAATGTGCAAACTCCACACAGACAGTCACCCAAGGATGGCATCAAACCTTGATCCCTAGTGCTGTGAGGCAGCAGGGCTAACCACTGAGCCACTATCTTCTGAGGCAGGGCACTTGTGTGGAGGAGGAGTATGTCTGGGACTGTTGGATATATTTCTGCTCCTTCCTTCATTTCTCCTAGTTGGAGGGGGGTGTCTATAAGAATTCAGTCTGCACTCACCCGAATTGATTTTCAGAATGACTGCTGTGCCCTTAACTCACTTTCCCGTACAGCGATTAATTTGCGGAGGACCCAAGCCTCATTACAGGAGATGTGAGAGTGATCGAATCTCAGACATGTATCCTCCCTCTTTCTGAAGCTTGGGTGACAAGGGTTTGAACTCAATTGTTTCTTGCTAAGAGAGGTGTGGGTCACATCCCCGAAAACCTAAACAAATTGGACTCAGTCTTCGGCCAAAGCTAGAGAGGTGTTCCCTTTGTTGCTGTTGTTGGCACTTGTATAGCGCCTCTGTTGGGTCTGTTTGATCCTGCCCTATGGCAGTGAGGACTGTTGTCTTCATCTCATGTAGTTGTTAGCCCTTGGGGTGGACTGAAGAGACTCCTGGTCTGAGGCACATGGTGATTAATTTAGTTTGCTTTTCAGGGTCCAGTCTGTGTATGACAGACTATCAGTGGATCTCATCAAAAAGTGTATATGGGTCTGAGGTTGAATCACAGAGTCACCTTTTCAGCGATGTTTGCTGCATGGCTGAAATGGGTGTTGTTTTGTTACGTAGTTGAAGGCTGTGTACGGTACCTTTAAGAGAGAGCCAAAGCTGTTTAGCACTGAGAGCTTACAAGCACCCGTCATATGATTAACTAGCTATCTCAGAGTATACTGGAAAATTGAAAATATGTACTATTTGTCTGTGACATAGATACCTGAGTAGGTTGCTGTTTTGAAAGCAATTGAAATTGAACCAATCAGTTAAAATTATGCCCCAGGATACTAAAGCCCAATCAAGTTTGAATTTATTGTTTTGCGAACATCGAACCAATGAGATGATCCAATGTTGGGGAAATAAAAAGGGATATAAAAAAGGCAGGCAGTTTCAAAATCAGACAGAGTAACTGCCATCGAGAAAGACCCAAGATGTTGAAATACTCTCTATCAAAGGTACACTTTCATATGAAACATATTTGCAGTAAAAAGAAAGAAGACGACCCAGGGAGATTCTTAGCCGAAGAGGGAAGACACCAAAGATGACAGCAGCTGTATGGTTTTGAAATTAAGTTACTGTTTTATTGGAACAGTATGTTGTTATAGAGTTGGAGGTAAGTAATAAGCAGTTAAGAGAAAGAAGGCTTACCATTGTGAATAGTTGTTGTTTAATGTTAACCTTTCAAGTTAAAGAATAAATTGATATTATTTTCTTTAAATATTGGAAGTTGGGAATTCTTTGTCACTAATACTTTAACAAATTACAAGGCAAGATGAGCATTTCTGGGTGTTTGGTTTAATTAACAGAAGGGTTCACGGCTGTGCCATAAGAGTAAATGTAATGTGGTCACCAGATTTGACTTTGGGTGACCACAGTGAGGATCTGTAGGGCACTCAATTCCATGATCGGTCAATTAACACACCTGTAAATGACTCTTTGTCCAACATGCAGGCAATCATTTATTGTATTGTTACAGCGCTGGGTTGGCAGACTCTGATTTACCCAGAAGTATGAAAACTTCTTGGCAATCAAAAGAATCCAACAACCTTACAGAGTTTGCATAAGGTTTATATACATTTATCATCATCGGACGTGGAGCATGATCGCATAGTAACATTCAATCAATAAAGACATGGAGCATGATTGCATGGTTAGAACCAATGAATAATTATAATTACTTCATGGGTAGTAATTTGAACCAATGATATTGATTAAATTGTAATGGCTTATGTCACCTTTTCACAGCTTGCAAAATGTGATTTAGTATTTCCTCTACATAGACTCGCAGTTTGCAGGTATTTCCTCATCTTGCAGCTTGCAAATGTGGTGAGTTATTTATATAACTTATATGGATTTCCATATAGGGAACCATTTTGTCCTACCTCCTTTGTTATTTCTGTTTTTTATCGGAATTACATCAGTCTGTGGTTTCTTGTTTCTGACTGGTTCAGAGCAATCCAATTTATTAATGCAGAAGCCCTTCTGTGCACTTTGCAGCAACCATTTTGTGCAGCTCCTTCACCCATTTTGTCCTACCTCCCAGAGACCCATATCCTCAACAGGATAACACAGATTTTCAGACTTGAGGCCAAGCCCACTGTGGACCCATCTCCCTGACCATAGAGTTCTAAATGCAAGATTGCAGACAATTACAGTAAGTAATATAGTCCCAAAATGAAAACACACACCACCAATATTCCCAAATATACCCTTGAATGGCCACCATCCAATAAAACTACTGATCTCACCATAATTCATATCACTGAGTTTCTGGACCTGGAGAGATCAGTGATGTTGAAGGATCTGTCAGGAATGTCAGTACCTGTACAACATTCCTTTCCTCCAATGGTACAAGTGCCAAATTCCTTAGATAGTAGAAAGTCCAAGGCCAAATGATTCTGAAGGGCCACTGTCCTAATCACAGCCATTTCAGCATTGATATTAGGGCATTTGCGGTATTATTGGCAACAATTTCCAGTATTGTCCTTAATCTACTTAATCTGGTGCCCTGTAAGTGGAACCCATTAGGGGGGGAAGCCATTCCAATAAATGAGAGGAGTAGGGAGTTGGTTTGGGGTCTGAAGGCAACTTGTCTAAAACCCAAATGAGAGGAAATACATACCAAACATAATGTGATCCCCACCAGTCTGAGGGGAGCCATGGATAAGCTTTGAGTCTGCAAATACAATAGGTGTCTATATAGGGGGTTTAGGCTAGAATATCCACCTCTCTGTGCCCTGGGAGTAGGGTCATTCCAGAGGGACCCTGATGTTTTATTAAGGACGGTAGACCAATCAAACAAAAAATAAACAAAATTTAATCACTTGTGGTTCAGTTCAGATTGGATAGTGAAGGAGCATCGACTAGTCCCCTTCTATCGGCAATGAGAGAAGCTCCCATTTTTACTGAAGCAAATGCTGTCATTAATAATATTATGAAGGACTACCAGGAAAGGGGGTAGACAAGGTCTGTTGTAGCCAGGTTGGTACCAATCCCTGAAAAGGGTAATCTCATACCCTGCTAACTGCCATTCCTGTATTTCCTCAATTTTATCTGAATCATCAGAAGAGTTCCGGCATATTAGCCATTCAGCCACCTCGGGCCAGCGAAAGGAGACAGGCCACAAAGGAATGCCCCCCTGTGATTTAGGCAGTGTATGAACACATACCCAGCAATCAGTTTCTTTCCCCGTCATATGGGCACTTTGATAAGCCAAATACAGAAAGGCATTATGATGTATAGATCGTTTTGGTTACCCACCCGGGGACAAAGCAGTGTCAGCAGGAAAGCCTTCTGCCCCCAAAGTAAATCCCCCCCAAAGTCATCACAGTCACCTGTATCTAGCTTGTTTTTTCAGCCTTGCCTGTTCCTTCACTGACTCGTTCACAGTCCATTCTACGGATCCAGTGGAGTTGTCCTTGCATCTTCAAGGCTGAGGGGGTGGTCAGCAACACTTGGAAGGGT
The DNA here is from genome assembly GCF_004010195.1 of Chiloscyllium plagiosum. Lineage (NCBI taxonomy): Eukaryota > Metazoa > Chordata > Chondrichthyes > Orectolobiformes > Hemiscylliidae > Chiloscyllium > Chiloscyllium plagiosum. The sequence goes on along the minus strand of NC_057718.1, from coordinate 4,683,827 downwards.
CCTTTCCACCTTGGCTCCAACTTTCCCTGGTCCCAGTTCTCAATCAGGACAAAATCTCCAGGTTCAACAGTAGGGTAGTCTCCCTAAACCAATAGGCTTCATATGCCTGTGAATGTAAACTTTGAACAGTTTTGATTAACTTATGCAGATAGTTCCCCACTTTTTCACTGCTGTTCTAGCAGTATTATCAGTTGTTGGGGTGGCTTTGATCCATCTACTAAATTACATCTACTATTGCGAGACAATATTTATAACAATTAGGAGAAAGTGAGGACTGCAGATGCTGGAGATCAGAGCTGAAAAATGTGTTGCTGGAAAAGCGCAGCAGGTCAGGCAGCATCCAAGGAGCAGGAGAATCAACGTTTCGGGCATAAGCCATTCTTCAGGAATGAGGAAGGTGTGCCAAGCAGGCTGAGATAAAAGGTAGGGAGGAGGGACTTGGGGGAGGGGGCTTGGGAATGTGATAGGTGGAAGGAGGTTAAGGTGAGGGTGATAGGC
>NC_057718.1:4681777-4682930 GCF_004010195.1 Chiloscyllium plagiosum | reverse complement strand
CTGAGGGGAAATTGCAGTATTTGAAGAAGGAGGCTATCTGGGTTGTTCGGTATTGGAATTGGTCCTCCTGGGAGCAGATGTGGCGGAGGCGAAGGAATTGGGAATAAGGGATGGCATTTTTACAGGGGGCAGGGTGGGAGGAGGTGTAATCTAGGTAGCTGTGGGACTCGGTCGATTTATAGTAAATGTCCGTGTTGAATCGGTCGCCCGAGATAGAAATGGAGAGTTCTAGGAAGGGGAGGGAGGAGTCTGAGACAGTCCAGGTAAATTTGAGGTCGGGGTGGAAGGTGTTAGTAAAGTGGATGAACTGTTCAACCTCCTCGTGGGAGCATGAGGCAGCGCCGATACAGTCATCAATGTAGCGGAGGAAAAGGTGGGGAGTGGTGCCAGTGTAGCTGTGGAAGATGGATTGTTCCACATATCCTACGAAGAGGCAGGCATAGCTGGGGCCCATGCGGGTGCCCATGGCTACTCCTTTGGTTTGGAGGATCGCCAGGAAGACCATCGCCGACAGATTCGCGGCCTCTGCAGGGTCCACAGCCACTGGGAACAACACTGTTTCTGCTGTCGCTGCAGCCACTTCCGCCCCCGGAGTTGTCAACGCCACATCTACTTCCGCCCCCGACTGACCCCGCATGGACTCCGGACTATATTCAGAACAACACAATTTGGACCCAACCAGTACCTGCAACAAATCCGAAGCCTCCAGCAACAGACCTCTCTCCGGATCCTCTGTCCCAATGGATCCTTCCATATCCGTCACAAATTCACCTGCACCTCCACACACATCATTTACTGCATCCGCTGCACCCGATGTGGTCTCCTCTACATTGGGGAGACAGGCCGCCTACTTCCGGAATGTTTCAGAGAACACCTCTGGGACACCCGCACCAACCAACCCAACCGCCCTGTGGCGGAACACTTTAACTCCCCCTCCCACTCCGCCAAGGACATGCAGGTCCTTGGCCTTCTCCATCGCCAGAAATGGCAACACGATGCCTGGAGGAAGAGCACCTCATCTTCCGCCTAGGAACCCTCCAGCCGCAGAGGATGAATGCATATTTCTCCAGCTTTCTCATTTCCCCTCCCCCCACCTTATCTCAGTCCCAACTCTCGGACTCAGCACCGCCTTCTTTACCTGCAATCTTCTTCC
>NC_057718.1:4675642-4681761 GCF_004010195.1 Chiloscyllium plagiosum | reverse complement strand
TCGATTCTCCTGCTCCTTGGATGCTGCCTGACCTGCTGCGCTTTTCCAGCAACACATTTTTCAGCAATATTTATAACAATGGCAATATTAATTCTACAAAATCAAGATGTAGACAAGTAAAAGGCCCACCAGCCCACAGGGGCATCCCTTTTTCAGCATTAGTCTTTTTACGAATTAAACATGCTTTAGCTCTTTTCTTAGCTGGTTTCTGGAAATGTGTGTGCCACCAGGTTTGTAATAAAGTATTAACCATTTCCCCCTTTCCCAAGTATGTACAATTACGCATATAATCAACTAAAATAGGTAGGAGGAAGGATGGAACACAAACTTGTTCTGCCTGGGTAACCCACAGCTTGGTCTGAGTATCAAAGGAGCACCCCATATGAGTCCATAGTTTGTGCTCCTCAGCTGTGGTTTCCCCCTGTAATTTATATATCTCATCCAGGTCCATAACCATCCTTATACAGTGTCTCTCACCAGGTTTTGCTGGGAATCCAATGAGACCAGATGTTTGGGGTGTAAGGCTGTCTGCTCATGTCCTTTGGAGAGCAGTATCCATCGCACCAGTATGAGTTCAACATTTGGTACTGCTAGACTGGTTGGACAAAAACAGTATTGCTAATAGGGTGTCCTGTGGAAATTAAGAAACCTCTATGTTCCCACCAGGCTCTGTAATCATGGGACACGGTAAAAATATAAGGACAGTCAGTATATATTTGCTGATTTACCCTTATGCAAGCATGTTGATCCCTGCAGTAGTTCCATGGTAATGAGAAGGTTTCTTCGCTGTCCAGCAGCCATATCTCCCACAGTTAAAGCCAGGACCTGCCATTCATCCCAGAGGGGATCTTGCCGAATCTTTCCTAGTCCCAAAGGTGTAGTACTGGGGCCTGTCTGTCCCACTTACCAGTGTCCCCTTGGGAAAGTGTTACTCAGTAGTGGTGGCATCTGAGACATGTTCCACCCCTATTGGGTATCCCAGTCCTATTCAACCCCATCGGGACTGGCACATGGCATATTGGGACCGCGAGGTCGCTGGATATATTCGTTTTTTACCTGTAACTTGGATCATGGTTTGTGTTTATTCTGGCCATCCCAGTAGAAGACCACTGCTCACCTCATTTGCGACTGGGAATTCTTAGACTAGTTCATATTGTTTGTCCGGATCATGTCAGCAACACCAGAAGGAACACATTGCAAAAGCACATCGTTAAGCAAAGGTGAGTCAGCCTCTCGATTAAAGGCTTGATGACTGCAAATGCTCCGTAACAGGCAACAAACTGTTCCCAGTCCTCACCTCACGCCTCCCCAGCTTTGGGTTTGCATTCCTGTACGTCACTAATGTTTACCAATTGTTGTAAGGCTCATTCTAACAACTGGAATAAGTGGTGCCAACTGGGCATCATTGTTAGGGAAACTCAAGTTCTTGCAAATGCGGACAGGCCCTGTACCACCCTGGCCCACCATCTGTCCTTGCCTCTTGGTAACTTCTTCAGGGGGTAGGATCATGCAGCAAAGAGCAAACAGGTCCTGAAGAGTGGCATTAACCATCTGTATTATCCTTAGGACATCTTGAGCAAATAGGGCTGGTTTCTCCATGCGGCCAGGGATTTGGTTCATTATCATTACTCTGTTAACTGGGACAGCCCTTGGTTGAGGATGGTCCAGGCTGCTCATCCCCATGATGTCGGCTATGAAGCTGGTAACCGATACCGAACCCTTCATCTTCAGAGTAATGGTGGGGGGTCTAGAATCAGGGGTGTATGCTGGGGACTGTCAGAAGATGTTCAGGGCTCAGTGGGTATCCTGGGATAAAATCCCCTATCCTCATCCCTATCCGTGTCATCCCCTTCCTTAAATGGGGATGGTATGCCAGACATAGGCTCAGGAGCCCGAGTAGAACTTAGATTATTATGACACTGCTGTTGCTTCAAGTTTTTTTTAATCTTCCTCAGGTTTAGAGTCCTTACAGTGTTTCTCCTGATCCCATTTTTGCCTCCTACCTACACATTCACACTCAGGTTTTAACATCTCCCAGCTTTTGGGAGTTACATCTGTTGACCACATGTCTATTCCCCCCAGCACATGCATTATTCCTCCAATTGGCCAGCAAGGTATCTCTCCATTTAATATTGGCTTTATCCTTCCATTCTTCAATTAGTAATTAACACTTTCTCACAAGTTTTCTTTCAAATTAGATTTACTGCCTATTCACATTTCCTGACCTATACAGAGGGTATAGAATCAAGACTTATACTATACACAGTATAATAAAGTGTTTAAATAAAAAAATTATAGTCATTAGTAACATATCTAGCACGTCCATATTAATTTTTCTAACGTCTAAAGTAAGTTAATCAACTGTTGTTCTGTCCATCAGAATTCCCTCCCACAACTTACCCACCACTGATGTCAGGCTCACCAGTCTAAAGTTCCCTGGGTTTTCTTTACCACCTTTCTTAAATAGTGGCACTATGTTAGCCACCCTCCAGTCTTCAGGCACCTCAGCTGTGGGTATCAATGATACAGATATCTCAGCGAGGGGCCCAGCAACACTTCCCTAGCTTCCCACAGAGTTCTAGAGTGCGCCTGATCAGGTTCTGGGGATTTAATCATCTTGATGTGCCTCCTCCTCCATATTATGGACATTCTTCAAGATGTCACTATTTATTTCCTCACTTTCTCTATCTTCCATGTCCTTCTCCACAGTAAACACTGATGCAAAATATTCATTTGGTAACTTCCCATCTCCATCTTCCCATCACACATCAACTGCCTTGCTGATCTTTGAGGGGTCCTATTCTCTCCTGAGTTACTCTTTTGTATTTAATGTATTTATAGAATCCCTTTGGATTCTCCTTAACTCAACTTGCCAAAGCTACCTCATGTCCCCTTTTTGCCCTCCTGACTTCCCTCTTAAGGATATTCCTAAGGCTTTCATATTCTTGCAGGGATTCACTCAATCTCAACTGTCTATAACTGACATATGTTTCCTTCTTATTCTTTACCAGAGCCTCAGTTTCTCTAGTCATCCAGCATTCCCTACACCTACTAGCCTTTCCTTTCACCCTAACAGGAATATACTGTCTCTGGACTCTCGTTATCTCATTTCTGAAGACTTTCCATTTTCCAGCCATCCCTTTACGTGTGAACACCTGCCTCTGATCAAGTTTTGAAAGTTCTTGCCTAATACCGCAAAAATTGTCCTTCCTCCAATTTATAACTTTAACTTTTAGTTCCAGTTTATCCTTTTCCATCACTATTTTAAATCTAATAGGATTGTGGTCACTGGCCCCAAAATGCTCTCCCACTGACACCTCAGTCACCTGCCCTGCCTTGTTTCCCAAAAGTAGGTCAGGTTTTGCACATTCCCTAGTAGATACAGCCACAGACTGAATCAGAGAATTTTCTTGTACACACTGAACAAATTCCTCTCCATCCAAGCCCCTAACATTGTGGCAATCCCAGTCTATATTGAGAAAATTCAAGTCCCCTCCCATACCCACCCTACTACTCTTACAGATAACTGACATTGCCGTATAAATTTGTTTGTATCACATGCCATCAATGTCGATTTCACCAGTTTTCTTATCTCCCCTCCCCCCACCTCATCCCAGATCCAAACATCCAACTCAGAAACGACTTCTTGACCTGTCCTAACTATCCATTTTCCGTCCCACTGATCCGCTCCACCCTCCACTCTGACCTGTCACAATCACCCCTTACCTGCATTTCCCTATCGCTTCCCAGCCACCTTCCCCCCACCACATTCCTGATGTGGGGCTTATGCCTGAAATACCCACTCTCCTGCTCCTCGGATGCTGTCTGACCTGCTGTGCTTTTCCAGTGCCACACCTTTTGACTTACAAACTTGTTTCTCAATTTCCTGCTGACTATTAGGGGACTATAGAGCAATCCCAATAAAATAATCATCCTTTTCTTATTTCTCAGTTCCACCCAAATGACCTTCCTGGACATATTCCCAGGAATATTCTCCCTAAAGGGGCGGCACAGTGGCTCAGTGGTTAGCACTGCTGCCTCACAGCACCAGGGCCCCAGGTTCGATTGAAGCCTCAGACGACTGTCTATGTCTGCATGGGTTTCCTCTGGGTGCTCCAGTTTCCTCCCACAGTCCAAAGATGTGCAGGTCAGGTGAAATGGCCATGCTAAATTGCTCATAGTGTTAGGTGCATTAGACAGAGGGAAATGGGTCTGGGTGGGTTACTCTCTGGAGAGTCGGTGTGGACTGGTTGGGCCGAAGGACCTATTGCCACACTGTAGGGAATCGAATCTAAAGACAGCAGTAATGCTATCCCTTATCAAAAATGCCACTCTCCCTCCTCTCTGGTCCCCCACTAGCATTTGTGTCTGGAACATTAAGCTACAAGTCCTGTCCATCCCTGAGCCACATTTCTGTAATTGCTATGATATCCCTGTCCCATGTTCCTAACCGTGCCCCGAGTTCATTTGCCTGACCTGTTCAGCCTCTTGCATTAAATTCAACTGCATTTATTTCATCAGTCCAACTTGTTTTCTGGTTTATTCCTGCCTGCCCTGACTGCTTAACTTGCTCCTTTTCCCAACTGTACCAGTCTCAGACTGATCTCTTTCCTCATTATCTCCCTGGTCTCCCCCACCTTACTAGTTTAAATCCTCCTGAGCAGCTCTAGCAAATCTCCCTGCCAGAATTTTAGTCCCTTCTAATTCAGGTGCAATCCATCCTTCTTGTACAGGTCACTTCTACCCCTGAAGAGAGTCCAACGATCCAAATATGTGAATCCTTCTCCCCTGCACCAGCATATCAGCCCCACATTTATCTGCTCTATCCTCCTAATCCTACCCTCACTAGCTCATAGCACCAGGAGTAATCCAGATATTACTACCCTCGAGGACCACATTTTTAAATTTCTGCCTAACTTCCTATATTCTCCTTTCAGAATCTCATCCTTTTCCCTTCCTATGTCATTAGTTCCAAAGTGTACAATCCCCCCACCCCCCAATCCATCTCTCCTTTGAGACCATTCTGCACTCTCTCCGAGATATCCTTGATCCTGGTACCAGGGAAACATCACACCATTCTTATTTCTCGCTGTGGCTGCAGAAATGTCTGACTACCACAATCACTCGCTTGGGACCTGACATACCCCTCATTACATTACAGCCTGTCTCGGTATCAGAAACTTGTTTGTTCATGCTACATACCCCTGAGAGTCCATCACCCCCTACGTTTTCCAAAACAATACTTGTTTGAGATGGGGATAGCCACAGGAGATTCCTGCATGGCCTGTCTCCCTCTCCTACCTTTCCATAGTGTTAGGTGCATTAGTCAGAGGGAAATGTGTCTGGGTGGGTTACTCTTCAGAGGGTCAGTGTGGACTTGTTGGGCCGAAGGGCCTGCTTCCACACTGTAGGGAATCCGTCCGTCCGTCCGTCGTAGGGAGGGGATGGGCCCCCCAAAGATCAGCAAGGCGGCCTTTGTGTGGAGCCACAGGAGATAGGGCAGATATTAAACGGGTAGCCTGCATCAGGAAGTATTGTGGAAAAGGACATGGAAATAGATGGTGACACCTTGAAAAATGTGCATATTACAGAAGAGGAAGTGCTGGATATCTTGAAATGCATAAAGGTGGATAAATCCCCAGAACCTGATCAGGTGTACCCTAGAACTCCTTGGGAAGCTAGGGAAGTGATTGCTGGGCCTCTTGCTGAGATATTTGTATCATCGATAGTCACAGGTGAGGTGCCTGAAGATTGGAGGGTGGCTAACATGGTGCCATTTTTAAGAAGGGTGGTAAGGACAAGCCAGGGAAGAATAGTTAGTAAGTTTGCAGATGACACCAAAATTGGAGGTATAATGGACAGCAAAGAAGGTTACCTCAGATTACAACAGGATCTGGACCAGATGGGCCAAGGGGCTGAGAAGTGGCAGATGGAGTTTAATTTAGAGAAATGCGAGGTGCTCCATTTTGGGAAAGCAAATCTTAGCAGGACTTAAACACTTAATGGTAAGGTCCTAGGGAGTGTTGCTGAACAAAGACACCTTGGAGTACAGGTTCAGAGCTCCTTGAAAGTAGAGTCGCAGGTAGATAGGATAGTAAAGAAGGCATTTGGTATGCTTT
>NC_057718.1:4664159-4675575 GCF_004010195.1 Chiloscyllium plagiosum | reverse complement strand
TTTCTCTGGAGCATCGGAGGCTGAGGGGTGACCTTATAGAGGTTTATAAAATCATGAAGGGCATGGATAGGGTAAATAGATAAAGTCTTTTCCCTGGGGTTGTGGAGTCCAGAACTAAAGGGCATAGGTTTAGGGTGAGAGGGGAAAGATATAAAAGAGACCTAAGGGGCAACGTTTTCACACAGAGGATGGTACGTGTATGGAATGAGCTGCCAGAGGAAGTGGTGGGGGGCTAGTGCAATTGCAACATTTAAAGACATTTGGATGGGTGTATGAATAGGAAGGGTTTGGAGAAATATGGGCTGGGTGCTGGCAGGTTGGACTCGATTAGGTTGGGATATCTGGTCGGCATGGACAGGTTGGACCGAAGGGTCTGTTTCCGTGCTGTACAACTCTATGACTCTGTCCAAGGGTAAAATTTGCAAGTGAGGTTGGGACGGGTTTAAATGATAAGGCACAATGACAAGGGAAGTAGAAACAAGAACAGTTATATATGAAAGAACAGTAAGATGAAAGTACAGGGGACAGTCGGGGAACCAAGGGTGAGAGACAAAAAGGATCACAGTACAAACAAAAATTAGAATGATGAAAAAATGTCATCAAGATAAGCAGAAAGGCTTTGTATCTCAACACAATAAGCTTTTTTGTATAAGAAAGAGTTGACTAACAGTGCAAATTAAAGGAAATTGAAATACAATTGTAGCCTTATGGAGACTTGGATTTGTTTCTTTTATTCACTCATGAGATAGTGGGTGGCACTGGCTGGGCCAGTATTTATTGCCCATCCCTAAGAGCCCCTTGAGATGATGCAGGTGAGCTGCCTTCTTGAATCACTGCAGTCCACGTGCTGCAAATCGACTCACAATTCCCTTAGGGTGGGAATTCCAGGATTTTGACCCAGTGACAGTGAAGGAACGATGAAATATTTCCAAGTCAGGATGGTGAGTGATTGGGAGGGGAAGTGACTGTGGGTTTGGAAGGTGCTTTCTAACAGCAGTTCAGAATCAGTCTCATTACTGTGGGTCTGGAGTCACACATAGGCAAGACCAGGTAAGGATGGCAGATTTCTTCCTGAAAAGGCATCAATGGACCAGATGGACTTTTCCTGACAATTGACAATGGTTTCATTGTCATCAGGCAACTCTTAATTCTAGATTATTTATTGAATTTAAATTCAATCATCCGCCATAGCAAGATTTGAACTCAGATCTCCAGAACATTTCCTGAAGAAGGGCTTATGCCCGAAACGTCGATTCTCCTGTTCCCTGGATGCTGCCTGACCTGCTGCGCTTTTCCAGCAACACATTTTCAGCTCCCCAGAACATTAGCTGAGTTTCTGGATTAATAGGTCTAGTGATAATATCACTGGGCCATTGACTCGTCTGTGTTAACATATTTAAAAATGAAATAGAGATTCACCAATGACAGTTTCATTGTGGAGACTCTCAGAAGTTTGAACAGGCCGATGGAGGGCAGTGGCAGGAAGAGAGGAGACATTTCGAGGGGACACAGGGCTGCTTACAAAGACAGGTTAGAAAACACTCTGGGAAAGTCCCTTTGTCACTTTAACCCCTGAGCTCACTGATTTAGTTTCGCTCCTGGTAAAGCAGGATCTTCATCATTGTATTTTCATCTTGATTTTCAAATCCCTAAATAGCCTTTTCCCTCATTTCCTCTGTAATCTCCTAAACCCCCACAGCCCTCAGAATTCTCTGCAATCTTTTACTCCGGCCTCCATTGCACCCCGTTTCCCCCCCCCCCCCCCGTTGTGATTTGCTCCACTAACAGTTCACTTGCCTCATCCTTAAACTCTAAAATTCACTCCTTATCCCTTTCCCTCTGTTACTCACTTTCCTGTTTTGTACCCCTTCTGACAGGCCTGCCCTTTGATCAAACCTTGTATGTATCAAACCTATTATCTCCTGACATGGCTCGCTCTCATGTTAGATCGTGCGCCAGTGAAGCAGCTTGGGAAGAGTGATTGTGCTAATAGCGCTATGTCAATGCACAATGTTGTTGTTGCTGTTGCTTACTCCCTCTCGGACCCTCTCCCAGTGTTGGTGTTTTCCCTGCTGCTTTCTCCCTCTCAGTGCTGCTGTCTTCTTTATCAGCTTCACCTTTTCTGTTTGAAGCAAGTAACATGTTTCTGAGCACGGTACGAATTTCAGATTCCCCTCTGTATTCCAGGAAACCACATGATATTTTCTCAGTGCCTTTCTCCTGCTCTCTGCTTCCATCTGCGGGTTGGAGCTTTGAGTCAAGCTGAATTGTGAAAAACCCACATTCAGTGAGAGTGTAGAAGGGCTTTGGGTTTTCTATCCCATCTCAAAGAGCTTCTCTCCAACAACACAACCCTCCCTCAGGGCTGTCCTGGATTGTGAGCTCCAGACTCTGGACTGGGGGTCTTGTTCTCACAGCAGCTGAGTCAGAGCTCAGAGAGCTCCCCCTCAGAGCTGAGCTGCAGCTCAGTGGGACACACTGGCATGGCAAAGTCGAGCAGTTGTGTGTTCAAGAGCCACTCTGAGATCTGAAACACAGGAATCAAAAACACTGACAGTTCAGTGCGACACTGAAGGAATGCTACACTGTCAGAGGTGCCAATAGTTGGACATGTTATGAAACTGAGGGCCCATCTTCCCTGACAGCTTCCAGGTCCTGGGGCAGTAATTTGAAGAATGCCTGTAGGGTCCTGGATGTGATAGAAAGATATTATCTGGTCATGATCCCACCACTTTGTGGGATCTTGCTGTGCACAGACTGCCTGCTGCTTTTCCTTAACAGCAGTGAGTCGAAGACCATCACTGTCTGTGAAGCAGTTTGGGATGGTCTGTGGTGAAAGGTGCTGTCATAAGCTGAGTATGTGTAACACTCAGAGCCTCAGCTCAGAGAATGGGAAAAGGGAGCATAATGTGGGATGGGGATCTCAATTCCCACTCCATCCCTTTTTTTCTCTTCAATATGAAGATGGCCATAAGCTTTATTTTTACAATTTGGCCACAACAGTTGGTCGATACTGGGCATTTACACAACAAGGTGCAATATGTTTTTAACCTTCAGAACATCAACATTCATTTCACTCATATGCAAACAGCACATTGCAGTGTAGACTATCCTGATGAAGGGTTTTTGCCCGAAATGTCGTTTTTCCTGCTCCTCAGATGCTGCCTGACCAGCTGTGCTTTACCAGCACCACTCTAATCTTGGGTCTCAGTCTACAATCTCAGGTTGATCAGTTGACAATTTGGGCAGAGCGATGGCAGATGGAGTTGATACTTAATACAGTGAAGTGATGCATTCTGGGAGGTCCAATAAGGGAAGGACATACGCAATGAATGGTAGGTCCCTCGGGAATACTGAGGAACAAAGGGACCTTAGTCCAGGGTTCCCTGAAGGTGTCAGCACAGGTGGACAGAGTGGGGAAGAAGGCACATGGGCTGCTTGCCTTCACTAACTGGAGTGGAGAATGTTGGAGTAGGGAATTCCTATTGGAACTTTATCAAACAGTGGTTGATCCACAGTTGGAGGTCTGTGTGTCGTTCTGGTCCCCAAGCTATCAGAAGGATGTGATTGCAATGGAGACAAGTGTAGAACGTTCCAGGAGAAAAGAAATGCCATGGGATTGGTGGTTTAGATTTCCCCACTCTGCCTTCTCCCAGTACCTCTCCCTCCCTGCCCACCCCACTCCGATTGACGATTCCTCCCCTGTAGACCCCTATCCCAGTGCCGTTCCCTCCCCTGTAGACTCCTATCCCAGTGCCGCTCCCTCCCCTGTAGACCCCTATCCCAGTGCCGCTCCCTCCCCTGTAGACCCCTATCCCAGTGCCGCTCCCTCCTCTGTAGCCCCCTCTGCCAGTGCCACTTGCTTCCCTAGAACAACGAATAAAAATCAAAGAACATTACAGCACAGGAACAGGCCCTTCGACCCTCCAAGCCTAGGCCGATCCAGACCTTTTATCTAAATCTGTCACCTATTTTCTAAGGATCTGTGTCCCTCTGCTCCCTGCCCATTCATGTATCTGTCTAGATACATCTTAAATCACACTATACTGCCCGCCTCTACCACCTCCACTGGCAACGCGTTCCAGGTCCCCACCACACTCCGCGTAAACAACTTTCCGCACATATCTCCCCTAAACTTTTCCCCTCTCACTTTGAACTCGTGACCTCTAATAATTCAGTGCCCCAGTCTGGGAGGAAAGCTTCTTGCTATTCACGCTGTCTATACCTCTCATGATTTTGTAGACCTCAATAAGGTTCCCCTTAACCTCTGTCTTTCTAATGAAAATGATCCCAATGTATTCAACCTCTCTTCACAGCTCACGCCTTATATACCAGGCAACATCCTGGTGAACCTTCTCTGCACCCTCTCCAAAGCACCCACTTCCTTCTGGTCATGTGGAGGGAGTGGCACTGGGATAGGGGTCTACAGGGGAGGGAGAGGCACTGGGAGAGGGGTCTACAGGGGAGGGAGTGGCACTGGGAGAGGGGTCTACAGGGGAGGGAGTGGCACTGGGAGAGGGGTCTATAGGGGAGGAATCGTCACTCGGAATATGCAGTATTCCAAATGTGGCCGAACCAAATGCTTATACAACTGTCATATGACCTACCAATTCTTGTACTCAATATCCCATCCGATGAAGGCAAGCATGCCGTATACCTTCGAGACCACTCCATCAACATGCGTTGCCACTTTCAGGGAACAATGTATCTGAACATCCAGATCGCTCTGTACTCAATTTCCCAAGGACTTTTCCATTTATTGTATAGTTCACTCATAATTGGATCTTCCAAATGCATCACCTCACATTTGCCTGGGTTGAAGCCCATCAGCCATTTCTCTGCCCAACTCTCCAATCTATCTATATTCTGCTGCATTCTCTGACAGTCCCCTTCACTGTCTGTTGGTCCACCAATCTCAGTGTCATTCGCAAATGTGCTAATCAGATCCCCTATACCTTCCTCCAAGGCTGTACAGGACATTGGTTAGGCCAGTGTTGGAATTTTGTGTGCAATTCTGGTCTCCTTCCTACCGGAAAGATGTTGTGAAACCTGAAAGGGTTCAGAAAAGATTTACAAGGATGTTGCCAGGGTTGGAGGAATTGAGCTATAGAAAGAGGCTGAATTGGCTGGGCTGAGGGGGTGACCTTACAGAGGTTTAAATAATTATGAGGGGCATGGATAGGATAAATAGACAAAGTCTTTTTCCCTGGGGTCGGGGAATCCAGAACTAGAGGGCATAGGTTTAGGGTGAGAGGGCAAAGACATAAAAGAAACCTAAGGCGCAACTTTTTCACGCAGAGGGTGGTATGTGTATGGAATGAGCTGCCAGAGGAAGTGGTGGAGGCTGTTAACAATTGCAACATTTAAAAGGCGTTTGGATGAGTATATGAACAGGAAGGGTTTGGAGGGATATGGGCCAGGTGCTGGCAGGTGGGACTAGATTGGGTTGGGATATTTGGTCAGCATGGACGGGTTGGATCGAAGGGTCTGTTCCCGTGCTGTACATCTTGATGACTCTATGACTCTAAATCATTTATATACATCACAAACAACAATGGTCCGAGCACCGATTCCTGTGGAACATCACTGGTCACAGGTCTCCATTTTGAGAAACTCCCTTCCATTATTACTCTCTGTCTCCTGTCGCCCTGCCTGTTCTCTATCCATCCAGCTAGAACACCCTGGACCCCATGTGACTTCACCTTTTCCATCAGCCTACCATGGGGAACGTTATCAAATGCCTTACTAAAGCCCATGTATATGACATCAAGAGTCCTTGCCACATCAATCAACTTTGCCACTTCCTCAAAGAATTCTATCAGGTTTGTAAGACATGCACTTCCCTGCACAAAACCATGTTACCTACCACTGATAATCCGATTTCATTCCAAATGTAGACCCCTCTCCCAGTGCCATGCACTGCCCTGCAGACCTCTCTGGCAATGCTGCTCCTTTAAATGTTGATCGTTTTCTCCGAGTCCTGTTGGCTCTTTACTCAGTTTCACTCTGACTGCGTTGAGTAAAGAAATTTTTGTCCACAGTGAATTTCCAGGAAAAACCTATTTTCAGTGCAGCGTTCACCAGGTCTCTGCTTCCCCCTGCAGGCATGAGTTGCACTGAAATAAATGTATGATTAAAAACTGTTGACACCAGCATTGAAAATAGTTGGACAGGAGACTTGCCTGGTGAAGGATGAGGTTTTAGAGACCATTTTAAATGAAGAAAGTGAGGGTGAGATGTTCAGGGAAGGATTTCCAGAGAGTAAGGTCCAGGCAGCTGAAGGTACAGACACCAGCGTGAGAGAGATTACAAAGTGACACTTTGCTGTTGTAGCATTAAGAATACTCTTAGTAGTTAATGGAAACATGTTGCAGTTATTCTTAGAAAACTATTTTGTGTAGAAATGAAAATTACCAACATTTCAAAGTTTCTTTTCTGAAAGGTAACACAATTCGAATTTCCATGCTCATCTTTCCCACACTATTTAATATCCATAATTAGATTTTCAACCCCTACATAACACTGAAATAGCCCATAAAGACAAGCCACAGACGACATCCTTTGACTTCAGCCCCGTTGTTTTATCCAGCCCTTTCCACTCCTTTTACAACCCTTCACAATATTCCAACTTCTCTGTTGTCCAGTTTGCTGAAATAATCACTTATTAATTCTTGGAACAGCAGCATAACTATTATTAAAGATTAATACTTAAAAACCTTCTTAAAAAAGAGCAGACTGGATATTCCACGCGATTAGCCCATAAATAAACTGAAATATAAGGGTTTAATTATTTCTCTGATCACTTTGCTTATCATGAGTACCCCATTATATTGCTCATACCAGTCCTGTAGACAGTGGAATGAATCGATAATGTTGGACTTTTAGCTCTGTCAAATGTACAGCAACAATCATTTTCTTGCAGGTTTAAATGTCAGCTGTTTTTGGTGTAAGCCAGTCTTAAAATTAACAGGTCCAAAGCTTTTGTCAAGGGGAGAACACTGTATTGTTAAAATGATCAATTTCAACACATATCCTCTCCATTATCAACAGAATTTATGACTCAAGGGATTGTGTTATCGGGCAGCAAAAGTTCATATCAACAGTTTTAAAGATGGAATAACATTAGCCCTAAAACATCAGGCCACTAAATTTGTCCCTGCGTGTTCCTGTGGAGCAGTAACATAAACACTGGAAAGAAGGTAACATAACATGCAAAAAAACCCAGAAAAACCCAAATGTGAATGAAGTGGGTATGATCTGACAGCACTCGTACAAAAGCACCACGCAATTCATGGTCAACCCCAGTGATGAGTGGAGAGTCAGGACTAGAATATCTTAGATTGAATTCCAATCAATACAATCATTCTTTTCCCTAATGGTAATTAATAGAAAATAAAACATAATATTTAACAAAAGCACTGATGGATTAATTTTAGAAATGCATCAACACATCTGAATTAAATATTCTTTAAAAATAGCTGTCATACTAAATTACGTTCTAATTGTTGTTACAATTACAATTCCCATTCCATCAACCAAGCATTGAAGACAAAGGAAAAAAAGACAAAAGCCCCTTTGCACCCCCAGAATAATTTACATTGGAATAGAATGTCAATGTAAACTCCTGCATTGTCGGTTCAGTTAGGACAGGTCTATTTTTCCTTCTTTTTAACAACTTTAACCAGAGAAATGTATTGAACTTATTGTAACCAAATCCTTCTTCGGAGACACAAGGAGGGAATCAATGAAGTGATACCTCTGTGTCAAGGAGCTACACTCTATCTCAGAAGCTTCTAAAAAGGGGACCTGGTGAAGTTCTTGGTTTACATCATCAGTCAGTTGGAAACCTGCTTCTCACATCACGCCTTTCATTCACACAGCACATTCCGTTTTCTACTTTACTAACTTGTTACAATATATAACATTTCCCAGGCTCTCAGTTTTATCCTACAAGGTTTTCTATACTTTTAAACATGTTGTGAATATACACTGTCCTTTTGTTCAATATTTAATGTCACAGTACCCATAATCATTCATAACCTAAAACAGAAATTGATCAATTCCCCCAATAGATGATTTTTACATTCAGGACATTAATTGTTTATACCATCCAGACTTTGTAATAAAACACTTCCTCACAAACGTCACTTAGCCTTTTTATTTGGAAAAGGCGAGATCAGTTTGGCAGGCATTAACAATAGATGTTAGGATGGAAAGTTTTGTTGCAAAAGGGAAAGTTTCCCTCAAACTGATGGTAGGCAACAAGGTTTACCTTGGACACACTCTGAATTTAAACTAAAATCTCCATACCATCTACAATTACCAATTATTCCTCCGGCTACTGACAACTGGGAGTCTGAATCAATCATTTGTGGGTAATCTACAAGACACAAGAAGTGACAACTTTCAGATTAAAAAATCCAAAAGTAATTCACAAAGGCTTTCGGAAGAAAAGTGAATGCTGTGCCAAAGACGTGACATTAGGAGTAAGAAAAGCAAAGTTTCGTGCAGAAGAGTGAGACATTTCAAGAATATGGCGCCCAGGTGAATGAAGGGATGAGGGCAGCAGAGGATGACCCAAACAGAGGAAGGGAGTCTGTTGGCTGAGAGCAAGATTGAGGGAAATAAGGGTTTTGGAAAGGCTGAGGCCATGAAGGGGATAAAAGTCAGCATTGGTGAGCTTTGAAGGAAAACAAGTAAGCAAGAGGTGACATGGAGACTGGCTTCAGGCAGCAATAGTTGTGTTTGAGCTGAAACTGAAGGGTGACAAACCAGTTTGCAATAGTAGAGACCAGAAGAGGTAGCAAGAGGTTTTCCATAACAGAGAGAATAAGGGAGAAGGTGGTCATGTGATACCCAGAATTATATACTCAGTCAGAACCGATGAATTCTGTTGAAGATGCAATCTATGGGATTAAGTAAATTGCCACAGAATTTACAGATCCTGTGATTTCTTTTGTCTGAATGTGATTATTTATTTCTTTTTGGTTTGAATAATTTATGTTCAAAATTATTCAAACTATGGTTAGCATTGCTGCCTCACAGCGCCAGAGACCCGGGTTCAATTCCCGACTCAGGCGACTGACTGTGTGGAGTTTGCACATTCTCCCCGTGTCTGCGTGGGTTTCCTCCGGGTGCTCCGGTTTCCTCCCATAGTCACAAAGATGTGCGGGTTAGGTGAATTGGCCATGCTAAATTGCCCATAGTGTTAGGTTAAAAGGGGTAAATGTAGGGGTATGGGTGGGTTGCACTTCGGCGGGTCGGTGTGGACTTGTTGGGCCGAAGGGCTGTTTCCACACTGTAAGTAATCTAAGTAATCTAATCTAATCTAAAGAACATCCAATGAGGTCAGTAACTTTCTGCTGGTACCACAACTTTCCAAGCAACTCAAATAAATCCAGCCAAGTAAATATTCACCATTCAAACCAATATGCTGACAAAAAGCATTGTAGTGAAATTCAGATTTGATAATCCCAAAATAAACATTAAGAAACTTGTATGAGCCCAGATTTGACACCACAGACACCAATGTGAGAGTGATTACAAAGTGACAGGAATTTATTGAGACAAGCATTTATGAAAATACTGTACAATATTGTTAAGTCGCCATAAACTGGAACCATTTTAATGACATAAGTTATAAAAAGAAATAAATCATACAAAGTTAGGACAAAGTTCAATTTTTATCTCATCCACATCTTTATTGGTCAATTTATTGTCACAAAATACAGTGTGAGGTGTTGTATAATGTTGTCACTCTCCAATGCCATTTTAAAACCCAGAAAAGTAAACCAAAACAAGGCAGAAAAATGAGAAAATAAAGTGGCCAACTTTACAGTGCTCTTAATTGTCTTCTCGATTTCCTAAGTGCCCCCAGGAATCCCCCAGAGTCTACAGCTGACAGACCGTTCCCTTCCCCTGGGTCACAACAGCATGAGGAGTCACGTTGAAACAGGCCCAGCCACATCAGGGATGGATAGGAGACCGGAATTAGAGGGACTCAGATCTCAGGAGAGCCTTTTCAGGATGATTCCAGAGAAAAGAGTGGGAATGAGAATGTGATGGGATTGGAATATGGGAGTGTTAAATAGGAGTCTTGCCAAGTTAGAGCCAGAGTAAGAGACATTCATCATCAGAGAATGTGAGGTACCAGCAGAACTTTGACTCTTGACTCTTCAGTCAGTGTCCAGCCAGGCTCGCTCTTGCTGATACAGAGGATGAGAAGCATCAGGAGGGTTTGCGAGTGAAGTCAGTGGGGGCCCATTGGGAAGAGATTCACCAATGACAGTTTCATTGTGGAGACTCTCAGAAGTTTGAACAGGCCGATGGAGGGCAGTGGCAGGAAGAGAGGAGACATTTCGAGGGGACACAGGGCTGCTTACAGAAACAGGTTAGAAAACACTCTGGGAAAGTCCCTTTAACCCCTGAGCTCACTGATTTACTTTAGCGCCTGGTGAAGCAGGGTCTTCATCATTGTATTTTCATCCTGGTTTTCAAATCCCTAAATGGCCTTTTCCCTCATTTCCTCTGTAATCTCCTAAACCCCCACAGCCCTCAGAGTTCTCTGCAATCTTTTACTCCGGCCTCCATTACACCTCCCCCCCCCCTTCACCCCGATGTTATTTACTTCACCAAGAGTTCACTTGCCTCATCCTTAAATTTGAAAATTCACTCCTTATCCTTTTCCCTCTGTTACTCACTTTCCTGTTTTGTACCCCTTCTGACAGGCCTGCCCTTTGATCAAACCTTGTATGTATCAAACCTATTATCTCCTGACATGGCTCGCTCTCATGTTAGATTGTGCTCCTGTGAAGCAGCTTGGAAAGAGTGATTGTGTTAATAGCGCTATGTCAATGCACAATGTTGTTGTTGCTGTTGCTTACTCCCTCTCGGACCCTCTCCCAGTGTTGGTGTTTTCCCTGCTGCTTCCTCCCTCTCAGTGCTGCTGTCTTCTTTATCAGCTTCACCTTTTCTGTTTGAAGCAAGTAACATGTTTCTGAGCACGGTACGAATTTCAGATTCCCCTCTGTATTCCAGGAAACCACATGATATTTTCTCAGTGCCTTTCTCCTGCTCTCTGCTTCCATCTGCGGGTTGGAGCTTTGAGTCAAGCTGAATTGTGAAAAACCCACATTCAGTGAGAGTGTAGAAGGGCTTTGGGTTTTCTATCCCATCTCAAAGAGCTTCTCTCCAACAACACAACCCTCCCTCAGGGCTGTCCTGGATTGTGAGCTCCAGACTCTGGCCTGGGTCTTGTTCTCACAGCAGCTGAGTCAGAGCTCAGGGAGCTCCCCCTCAGAGCTGAGCTGCAGCTCAGTGGGACACACTGGCATGGCAGAGTCGAGCAGTTGTGTGTTCAAGAGCCACACCGAGATCTGAAACACAGGAATCAAAAACACTGACAGTTCAGTGCGAC
>NC_057718.1:4595020-4663744 GCF_004010195.1 Chiloscyllium plagiosum | reverse complement strand
CTTTCCTATAGTAGGGCGAGCAAAACTGGACACAATATTCCAAGTGTGGTCTCAGCAAGGACATGTAGAGCTGCAGCAAAACCTCGCGGCTCTTAAACTCGATACCCCTGTTAGTGAAAGCCAAAACACCATATGCTTTCTTAACAACCCTATCCACTTGGGTGGCAACTTTGAGGGATCAGTGTACTTGCACACCCAGATCCCTCTGTTGCTCCACACTGCCAAGAATCCTGTCTTTAATCCTATATTCAGCATTCGAGTTCGACCTTCCAAAATGCATCACTTCGCATTTATCCAGGTTGAACACCCTCTGCCATTTCTCAGCCCAGCTCTGCATCCTGTCTATGTCGCGCTGCAACCTGCAGTAGCCCTCTACACTATCGAAGACACCTCCAACCTTTGCAAATTTACTAACCCACCCCTCAATCTCCTCATCCAAGTCATTTATAAAAACTACAAAGAGCAGAGGCCCCAAAACAGAGCCCTGCGGGACCCCACTCAACACTGACCTCCAGGCAGAATACTTTCCATCTACAACCACTCTCTGCCTTCTGTCAGCCAGCCAATTCTGGATCCAGATAGCCAAACCTCCCTGTATCCCATATCTCCTGACTTTATGAATGAGCCTACCATGGGGAACCTTATCAAATGCCTTGCTGAAGTCCGTATACACCACATCCACTGCTCAACCTTCGTCGACCTGTCTTGACACCTCCTCAAAGAACTCAATAAGATTAGTGAGGCATGACCTGCCCCTCACAAAGCTATGCAGATTGTGCTTAATCACACTATGATTTGCCAAATAGTCATAAATCCTATCCCTCAGAATTCTTTCCACAACTTTGCTGACCACAGATCTAAGACTGACTGATCTGTAATTGCCTGGGATTTCCCTCTTACTCTTCTTGAAAAGTGGAACAACATTCGTCTCCTTCCAATCCTCCGGTACGACCCCAGTGGAGAGTGAGGAGGCAAAGATCCTTGCCAGCGGCTTAGCAACCTCCTTTCTCACTTCCCAGAGCAGCCTAGGATAAATCTGTTCTTAATGTTTTCCAAAATTTCTAGCACATCAACTTCATCAATCTTGATCTGGTCAAGACTGTATCCCAGCTCCTCAAAGTTTTCATTTACAACAAGTTCCCTTTCCTTGGTGAGAACCAAAGCAAAAAACCAATTTAGGGCTTCCCCTATCTGCTCAGGCTCCACGCACAAGTTCCCTCTGCTATCCCTGATCGGCCCTACCTTCTCCCTGATCATTCTCTTATTCCTCACGTATGAGTAAAATGCCTTTGGGTTCTCCCTAATTCATCTTGCCAAGCCATTTTCATGCCCCCTCCTGGTTCTCCTCAGTCCATTTCTGAGCTCCTCAGTCCATTTCTAAAGCTGTTGCTTCCTCCACCTTACGTAAGCTACCTTCTTCCTTTTGACGAGAAGTTCCTCTGTTCTCGTCATCCAAGGTTCCTTAATCTTGCCCCTTCTTACCTGTCTCAGAGGAACAAATGTGTGCATCACTCGCAACAACTGCTCCTTAAATAGTCTCCACATGTCTGCTGTGTCCTTTCTGTGGAACAAT
This sequence comes from Chiloscyllium plagiosum, assembly GCF_004010195.1. Lineage (NCBI taxonomy): Eukaryota > Metazoa > Chordata > Chondrichthyes > Orectolobiformes > Hemiscylliidae > Chiloscyllium > Chiloscyllium plagiosum. The sequence continues at coordinate 4,662,171 of NC_057718.1, read as the reverse complement.
TGCTCCCAATCTGTACTTCCCAACTCCTGATAGCGTCATAATTTCTTTTTCCCCAATTAAATATCTTCCCTCGGTAATTGCTCCTTTCCCTCTCCAAGACTATGGTAAATGTGAGGCAGTTGTGATCACTTTCACCAAAGTGCTCTCCTACCGCAAGATCTGACACCTGTCCTGGCCCGTTGCAGAGCACCAAATCCAAAATGGCCTCTCCCCTCGTCGGTCTGTCTACATACTGAGTAAAGAAACCCCCCTGACCACACCTGACAAAAACGGCTCCATCCAAACCATCTACACTTAGGAGGTTCCAGTCGATATTGGGAAAGTTGAAATCACTCATAACAACAACCCTGCTACTTCTGCATTTTTCCAGAATCTGCCCACCTATGCGATCTTCAATCTCTCTACCGCTGTTAGGGAGTCTGTAGAAAACCCCCAATGCAGTGGCTGTTCCTAACTTCCACCCATACTGACTCAGTAGACAAACCTTCCTCAACAACTTTCGTTTCTGTAACTGTGATGCACTCTCTGATTAGCAATGCTATATCCCCTCCTCTTTTTCCACCCTCCCTGTTCTTTTTAAATGTTCTAAACCCTGGAACATCAAGCAACCATTCCTGTCCCTGTGAAACCCACATCTCTGTTATGGCCACAACATCATAACCCAAGTATTGATCCATGCTCTAAATTCATTACTCTTATTTCGGACACTCCTTGCGTTAAAGCAGACACACTTTAACAGATCCCTTTGTTACATCGCATGAGAAACCTTCCTGATAGATTCAATATATCCTGTCACTGTCCCTTCTGCAACTGACCCCCTCTCAGACATGTAGCTCTGATTCCCACCCCACCCCCGCCAAACTCGTTTAAACCCTCCTGAACCACACGAGCAAACCTCCCACCTAGGACACCTGTGATCCTCCAGTTCAGGTGCAACCTGTCCTTCATGTACAGGTCCCACCTTCCCCAGAAGTTATCCCAATGGTCTAGGTATCTGAAGCCCTCCCTCCTGCACCAGCCTCGCAGCCACGTGTTAAGCTGCATTTTGTGACTGTTCCTCACCTCACTATCTCGTGGCACTGGCAGCAAACCTGAGATCATTACTCTATTCGTCCTGTTCTTCAGCTTCCAGCCTAACTCTGCAGTCACTTTTCAGATCCTCAATCCCTTTCCTGGCTATATCATTGGTGCCAATATGTACCACAATTTCTGGCTGCTCACCCTTCCCCTTCAGAATCTTGTAAACCCAATCGGCGACATCCTGGACCCTGGCACCAGGGAGACAACATACCTTCCGGGAGTCCCATTCCTGACCACAAAATCTCCTGTCAATCCATCTAACTATTGAGTCCCCTACCACTAGCATTTTTCTATTCTCCCCCCTTCCCTTCTGAGCCACAGTGCCAGAGGCCTGACAACTATTGTTTTCCCCTGGTAGGCTGTCCCCACGAGCAGTATCCAAAACGGTACACTTATTACCGAGGGGAACGGCCACTGGGGATCCCTGCTCTGACCGTCAGTTCCCTTTCCTTCCCCTGACAGTAACCCAGCTGTCCTTATCCTGTGTCTGGAGAGTGACCACCTCGCTGTACATCCTCTCAATTTCCCCCTCAGCCTCCCGAATGATCCGTAGTTCATCCAGGTCCAGTTCCCTAACTCAGTTTTCGAGGAACTGGAGTTGGGTGCACTTCCCTCAGATGTAGTCAGCAGAGACATGTGAAGTGTCTCTCACCTGCCACATTCTGCAGGAGGAACATGCAACTGCCCTAACATCCATATCCCGCTGCTCTGAAAGCCCACACCGGACTAAACAAAGGAAGAGAAGAAAAAGAAAAGAGAAAGCTGAAAACTTACCTACTTTACAGACTAGGTAAGGTTAGAGGAAGTGGGTGGGAGGGAGGCCCTACGGTGTAGAGTCTCGGGTTTAGAGCTCACCCACTTAAAAACTTCCCACAAGTTCTTCGCTCCTCCCTTGCAACTCTCGGCAAATAGAAAGATATTATCTGGTCACGATCCCATCACTTTGTGGGATCTTGCTGTGCACAGACGGCCTGCTACTTTTCCTTAACAGCAGTGAGTCGAAGACCGTCACTGTCTGTGAAGCAGTTTGGGATGGTCTGTGGTGAAAAGTGCTGTCATAAGCTGAGTATGTGTAACACTCACTGAGCCTCAGCTCAGAGAATGGGAAAAGGGAGCACAATGTGGGACGGGGATCCCAATTCCCCCATCATCCCTCCTTTTCTCTTCAATATGAAAATGGCCAGAAGCTTTATTTTTACAATTTGGCCACAATAGTTGGTCAGACACTGAACATGTCCACAAGAGGGTGCTAATATGTTTTTAACCTTCAGAACACCGACATTCATTTCAGTCAAAGGAAAAGAGCACATTGCAGTGTCAACAATCCAAACACTAGGTGAAAGAATCTGATGACCAGTCTCAGGAATAAAGCTTGAACATTTTTACTGTCAACGTGTCGAGTTAGTAAATTTATAGGTAACAAAGTTTGGTAGTGTGAAGAAGGGCTTGTGCCCGAAATGTCGATTCTCCTGTTCCTTGGATGCTGCCTGACCTGCTGCGCTTTTCCAGCAACACATTTTCAGCTCTGATCTCCAGCATCTGCAGTCCTCACTTTCTCCTCCTTGGTAGTGTGGATAGTCAGGAGGACAGTTTCAGTCAACAGTCTGATATTGATCACTTGTAAATTGGGCAGAGCAATGGCAGATGTAGTTCATATTCGATACTCTGAGGTGATGCATTCTGGGAGGCCCAATAAGGGAAGGATATACACAATGAATAGTATGTCCTTCAGGAGTACTGAGAACAAAAGGACCTTAGTGTACAAGTCCAGGTATCCTTGAAGGTGTCAGCACAGGTGGACAGGGTGGGGAAGAAGACACATGGGCTGCTTGCCTTCATTAACCGGCTCGTAGAATGTTGGAGTATGGCATTCCTATTGGAACTTTATCAAACAGTGGTTGATTCACAGTTGGAGGTCTGTGTGTCGTTCAGGTCCCTAAGTTATCAGAAGGATGTGATTGCGATGGAGACAAGTGTAGAACGTTCCAGGAGAAATGTGGTAACATTCCTGATGAAGGGCATATGCCCGAAACGTCGACTCTCCTGCTCCTCATATGCTGCCTGACCAGCTGTGCTTTTCGAGTGCCACACTTTTCAATTTTAAATGTAATGCCAACACAGTAGGTTCAGTTCCTGATCCAGCTGAGGCTAACACAAAAGTCTCACCTTCTCAACTTTTCCCCTTGAGTGAGGTGGAGCAATGCTTGGTCAAACCACCATCGGTCATCTTTCTCTCACGAGAAAGCAGCTCCGTGGACCTCTTTGGATGACTTTACTTTGGTATCAGTTAGTATTGTAACAAATGAGAAATGATTAGAGAGCACTTTCTGGAAGAGTGATATAATCTGGTTTGTATGAGAGAGCAGGTGAGTGCAAACCCATTGGATTTATTGGAAGACTCTTTATACGGTGGGGTCTGGAACAGAGGCATTGAAAGCATTGGCTTGCTTTTGGATTAGACTAATCTAGGATTGATTTTGCTTATAAAACATGGAGGTTGAAAACTTTTGGAGCATTTTTTGAAGAAAGTGGACTTGAAATCAGGAGCAAATACAGTACTCCCCTGGAAAGGAGTACATGAGAAAGTGCACCTCTGTGTAATTACACATGCTTAGTTCGAAATCTGCACATTTCTAATACACTGAGAAAATTCTAAGGTTTCCTTTTAGTCTATTTAAATTACGGATTTAAATAACAAAAGAGCTGTTTTTTAACCAAGGACTGCTGCATGGCTGGACAGCAAGCAAGCTGACACTCATTGTGAACAATTAGGAGCAAGTGAGGATTGCAGCTGCTGGCGATCAGAGTTGAGTGTGGTGCTGGAAAAGCACAGCCAGTCAGGCTGAAGGGCTTTTGCCCAAAACGTTGATTCTCCTGCTCCTCGGATGCTGCCTGACCTGCCTAGCTTTTCCAGCACCATACTCTCAACTCATTGTCAACAATGTTTACATTGCTGCTGGTTCCAGCAGAAGTGTAGTTTGCAGATGAGGTGGAGCCAAAGGTTTGTGTACAAATGGAGCTTTGGTCAGTAACAATACCTTAGAGGTCTGTGAACTAGGGACCAGATAATGATGGCAAAAGCCTTCTGCCTGCCAACAACTTTTATGATTGGTTTTCAGATCGCTGAACAGCTTGGGACTGTGAACTAGACGGAGAGAAGGTTTTAGATTTCAAGTAGCTCAGGCGCTCTGTGTTCCCTGCTTTCTTCAGGCTTAAATGAGCTTTTACTGCAAAATTATTTTTCCTCCAGCATTTGCTGTAAGCTGTGATTTTTAATAAGTCATAGTCATTTTAAGGGTGAACCAGCCACTGCATATCCTACAAACCAGTGAAAACATCTGCAGAATAAACACGGATATGCAGCATTATGATCAGCGCAAGAACCATCTCAGCAGATCATGTGAACAGAAATCATTGAAATGCTTTCTCAGTTTTCCCTCCCATGAAATCCATGTTTTATTTTGTGTGTGTGCACGTGTAAGTGGTTATTTATAATGGGATTAGAGATTTAACTAGTAGTTTTGTGCAAACTTTCTATCTTTATTTCAAAATTTCCAACATCCACAGTATTTCACCTTTACTTGAGACTCATATTAATGTCGCCTAAAGCCTGACCTCCTCTGTTTGACTGTCCTATTATATCAGGAAACAAATTAACCACTGCAGATCACCAAACAGTTATTAGAATAAATTTAAACACCATCTCTTTAAGTTACAATGAAAAATAAACTATATTTTACATTACTAACATGATTGTTTTAATAGTGTCAAAAATGATGCATACTAAATGTTCCTCTTTTAATCAAGTGCACTTGCAAGTCATCTTTTATCTGATAATACTCCTGTGAATCATCTTTGGATAGTTCACTCATTTGAAGAGCTTAATTAAAATTAGAACTATAGAAACTCAGTACAACAAGAGGCCATTCAACCCATTTTCCTATGCCAGGTCTTTGAAAGAACCATGGTGTTTAGACTCACACCCTCATTGTTATTTCCTGTGAGACCCTCATCTTCAAATGTCTGTACAATTCATTTTCAAAACTTATTTATGGAGTCAGCTCCCAACATATTTTCAGATAGTTATTGGGAATGGAACACTGAGTGAAAACATTTCAATTCCATCTCCGTGCTTTCCTCAATGATCTTGGTTCTTGACCCACTTACCAGAGATAGTAATTATTCTCCATCATAACCTTTCATCATGTCAAAGACCTCAACTCAGTCAACTTTTAATCTTCTCCATTCCAAGAACAGGACTAATGTTTCCAAATTCTCCTCAACCTGTACTATTTCTACTTCTTTCCCAAAGTAGTGCCCGCAACTGTCCACAATGCTCTGGTTAACACTTAACCAGTGTTTTAGAAGATTCCATTACTCACTTCCCAAACACAAATGATTCAAGTGTTTTTAATCATATAACCGCCCAATCAACTTAAAGTGCCACTATTTTAAGGCTTTGTGTAAATGGATGTCAAGATGTTTCTGTTCAACACTTTTCAAAGTCAAGTCACTTTTAGTGTCCTGTATTTCTAATTAACCTTAATTTGCCCAATTTACCAATTGGTCTCAGCTAGACTGATGTCTGTGACTAGCCTTATCAACTATTCACTTCTGTATTGTCTTTAAACTTTATTTAGCTGCCCCTTATACTGGAGTCGAGGTAATTTATTTATATATATAAGGAGCACACCAGGATTGCAGTTACAAGGTTGTGAGAGAGACTGAATAGATTGGGGCTATTATTCCTGGAGCATTGGAAGTGGAGGGGTGACCTTATAGAGGTTTATAAAATCATGAGGGGCATGGATAGGATAAAGACGTTTTTTTTCCTGGGGTGGGGGACTCCAGAACTAGAGGGTATAGGTTCAGGGTGAGAGGGTAATGATATAAAAGGGACCTTAGGGGCAACTTTTTCATGCAGAGGGTGGTGTGTGTGTGTGTGGAATAAGCTGCCAGATGAAGTGGTGGAAGCTGGTACAATAACAGCATTTAAAAAGCATCTGGATGGGTATATGAATAGAAAGATTTTAGAGGGATAGGGGCCAAATGCTGGCAAATGGGACTAGATTAGGTTAGGATATCTGGTCAGTGTGCATAAGTTGGACCAAATGGTCTGTTTCCATGCTGTATCTCTCTATGACTTGATATCAGCTTAGTGTCAGATTTGGAGGCATTTGGAACTTTTTGTATTCCGACACATTCACTGCCCATGCCCTTCTGGCTGGCTGGGGTTGTGGGTCTGGACCATTGTTGAAGGCAGCTTGACGAGCTGTTGCAGTGTGTCTTATAAATCACACACACTGCTGTCATTGTGCATCTGTTTGGTGTGGATGGACTGAGTGTGCAAGGTGTTCAAGAAACTGTGATGCTTGATCCTAAAAGGTGTCAAATTAAGCTTCATGAATAGTTTTGGAGCTGCATCCATCCAGGCAACGAGGGGTATTCCATCACTATTCTCTCTAGTGTCTTGTTGGTTTTGGACAGGCTTTGGGGAGTCAGGTGGTGAGTTACCTGCAGCAGAATTTCCAATTCCAGATCTTGGAACCATTGTGTTTATGAGGCTGGATCAGTTGCAGATCTGGTCATTGCCAGCTATGACAGGAAGGTTACATGTCATCTAACAGCTGAAGCCTGGCTATTATCCATATCCTGTTACACAGCCAATCTTAATTGCTCCAGCATCTTAAGAGCTGCAAATTGTCCTGAACATTGTGCCCTAATAGTTGCATGATGCCAATTCTACCATACCAATGTAGGGAAGTGTGAAGATGGTTGGGCCTACATCACTAACCTGAGGAACTCCTGCAGAGGCATCCTGGAACTAAGATAACTGACCTCCAGCAACCCCATCCACCTTCTTAGGTACCAGGTATGATGCCAACCACAGAGTTTGCCCTCTGATTTCCATTGAGTCCAGTTTTTCTATGGTTCCTTGATGCCACACTGGCTGAAATATTCCCTTGATAATCACTCTAAGGTATGTCTCAAGTTCAGCTTATTTGTGTTTTGAAAAAGGCTGTCGTGAGATCTGATATCAAGTGATTCAGATGGAAACCAAACTGACTGTGACCTACAGCTTACTGATGATTTAATGTTGCTTTGTAGCACTGTCAGTGAACCCCATCATTGGGAACATTTCTAGAATCTCTACAGTGTGGAAGCAGGCCATTTGGCCCATCATGTCCACATTGACCCTCCCACCCATACATATACTGCTGTGCTATCCCTGTAACCATGTATTTCCCATGGCTAACCCACCTAATTTACGTATTCCTGGACACTATGGACATCATTGTGGGGGGGAAACCAGAGCATCCAGAGGAAACCCATGCAGATACAGGGAAAATGTGCAAAGTCTACACAGACTGATAGTGGAATTGAACCAGGTCCCTGGTATTGTGAGGCAGCAGTGCTAACCATTGAGCCACCATACTGCCTGATGATCAAGATTGGCTGAACTGGATATTCTCCTGCTTTGCTGAGGACACACCTGAGCAATTTTCACTTAGTCAATGCTGTTGTGCTTGGGTAGAGCTCAGCCGGTCCTGGAGCACGCTCTGAATAGTACAAATGACAATGTCAGAGACCTCTGCCTTATCATCACATTGAGTGAACTGGCTGACAATTGCCATCTGTGTTAATGGGACCTCAGCAGGAGCTGCAGAGGCAATGACAGCACTTGTCAAACACAGGGACCAGGGTAAGGTGACCACAGCAAATTTTCTTTTTTGGGGATTAAAGATTTCCAGCAGAACACCACAAGCAAAACCCAGGAAAATCACAGGCATTTTTTCCAAAAAAAAATATTGTTTGTTTGGAATGCTCATGAATAGTTAAAAAGAGAGATGGCTTAAAAAGTTGTTTGAATGATTTTTGACTGTCATTCAACTTTGAGAGTTTGATCATTTTCCAATTGAATGGGTGAAAGATAAGCCAAACTGAGGATCAACAAAACATGTCTCAATGATGGAACAGTGAACAGTAGGGCACAGGGTGGCTGGAGGAGGGAGGCATCAGAATGGAACCTTCCAGAATGTGCCTTTCCAGTTAACAACCCAATCAGGAACACAGGGTCAATCACAGTGAGAATATTCCAGTCACTCCAGGCTTTTGCAGAATTTTTCATTTTTATAGACGTTATAATGAGCATTAACAACGGACATTAAAACAAGTATGTACAATAATGAAGGTCAATATCAGACATTTTTCTGATAGCTTCACCTGAGCAAACAACCAAATGACCAGGCGCCCGAGGTCTCCTAACTGATAACTTTTGTTTGCAGCTTGAACCACTTGACCTGGGAAACTGACAATATCTGGACTTTGGTGACTAAACTAAAAAGCGTTAAGTTTGAAGCTGGAACTGAGCCGAAGCAATTAGTAAACTATCAAGTGTAAAAACTGTGCATTTAACACAATGAGTCAGTCATAGATATTTTGGCCAGGGTGCGTTTCTTTTTAAAAAGGGATTGAGGGGCAAGTTTGCATTCAACTGGAAGCTGCTGCTGAAATGTGTGCAGTCTTCCATTGGGTAAATTCTGCAAGGAGCAACTCCCTGTCTGAAGCTCAGTGCATCCTGTTTGTTACACTCCCAATGTTCTGCTGCCGTTCCCAGCTGTAAGACATACCCCCACATAACACAGCAATAAGAGTTATCAGCCACTCACTCCCGATAAAAATAACATCAAGTGGAATTGAGTGGTTAAATTTAAATTGTAAACATGATTCGTGAACTCAACCTTTAAGCAATGAAGAAAGATCCATGTTATTGCATTGACCTTCAGTAGATGTTGGATTGAAAGTGGTACACCAACCAGTCAGTGCTGAGTTTACCTGTTTTCCTCAAAAAACTGCATTTGTATAGTGCTATTAAGGGCCCATAACATCGCAAATTACTTCATAGCCAATTACATTCTTTCAACGTGTAATCAATATTATCAATCTTATACCTCCAGAGGGAATTTAGGGCTTCAGTTTAATAAATATCTTAAGAATTAGCACCTTTGACCATACAGTGCTCCCTCAGTACTGCACTCCAGCATTAGCTTCAGAGATGTCCTCATCATTGGATTTGAAGCTAAAATCTTTCTCTCTCTCTCTCTCACACACACAGGGAACAGGCTACCCACTGAGCCATGGCCAACAGCTGTAAATGTAAGATCATTCTTTATGCAGGTGATTATTTGGATGAGAGTATGGAACCTCACCTCAAAATTCAGTGATGGCACAAAAGTAAGAGGCTTGTTAAAAACAGTGAGGTAGGCTATAGAAGATTTCAGGAAGACATGGAATGGGAAGACATATACAGAAGTGCAGAGGCATGAGGGAATATACCATTGTGTCTAAGTATTGAGTGAGAGGGAACACAAGATAACAGCAGTAGGAGTGGCACAAAGAGATACAGATGCAGAAATGCTTAAGGTGCTGAAAGAGTTAGGGCTGATGGATAAGGCAGAACAGGAGGCAACAAAATCTGGGACTATAAAATTAGCAGTGTGGTTAGGTATTCGACTGCCAACGCAGAAAACAAAAGCTGAAATCCCAACACGGAAAGATGATTTTATTTTCAAACTAAATCAATAAATAAAAAGGAGATATATCAGTAAAAGTGATGCTGAAACTTTAGATAATCAGAAAAGCTGACCAATCTATTTGTGCGCTTTAGAGAAGGAAACCTGGCATCCTTTCACAATCTGCCCATCCGCAGTTGACTCAAACTGCCCTCTGAAATAGGTTGGCAAACTGTTCCGATGTTCTGAACTGTCCAAGTACTCTAATACCATCACCACTACCTTAGGCTAATAGGGGATGGCAGTAACTAGCTGCCCTGTCAGTCACACCCACATCTCAAGAATTAATACTGAATTTTCTTAACCTGGTGAGAAATTTGATAGGTCACAGCACAAACTCAGTCTTTGGTCTTGGGGGATGTCATTACAGATTATTAAAGTGGTGGGGAGTGTTATTCCCAGAAACCACAGGCAATCATTGTTGGAGGGAGAGACTTCAGGTACACATTTTTCACTCAGTTTAAAAAAGACTACATAATTTTCTCATTCTTGTTCATCAGATACATTAAGGGATGTGGACAATGGCAAGTAAATGTAGTTAGGGCACAGACTGACCATCACCAAATCATCCAGGCAAACAGACACCAGAGACCTCAATGGCATATTCCTGATCCTTTATTCCTAATGCAATTCTCACTGAGCTGTATCTTAATGTCAGCTGACCACCTTGTTTCTGGAAACCATAACAACAAACCTGAAATTTTGAACTGACTCTAAGCCTCAGAGCGTTTTGAGAAGATGCTCCAGGTTTCCAACAACCTATGTGTGAAGACGTGCTTCCTACAATCAGCCTTGAACAACCTGCTGGTATTTTGCTCTGGACCTCTATGAGGAAATAGGATTTCTCTGTCTATGCCCTATAACTTTTAATAATCTTGAGCAGCCAATTAGATCACAATTTAATCTTTTAAACTCAAGGAACACCAAATCTAACTTGTTTTTATCATTATTGATCAACCAGGACCGTCTCGATTGATGGAACAGCTCAAGGGGGATCAATGACCTACTCCTGTTCCTATACACACACTGCTTTCAATGAAGTGTCAACAGATTATCTAATATAAGTGTTTTAAAAATTATTTTAATAAGGCAACAGGGGAAAGATAGTTTCCGCTGGCTGGAGCGCCAGTGATTAATTATATTAATCATAGATGGTGGAAAAGGTTAGTTGTTTCAGGAGTTGGTACAGTGTTATAGGAAATAACTTTTTTTTTTAAATAAAAAGGAGATCTGGATAAATATTAGAAGCAAGGTTAGGTACAGGGGTATGTGGATAGAGAGGAGGGCAGTTGGATTTAGTTTTACAATGGGCTACAAAACTGACTCTAAATAGCATGGGATAAATGGCCTCCTCCTGTCTAGAAATCTCCAAGCAATTTAGCTCATCACAACATGAGAGGGACTAATGTCGTGGTGCTTGCAGCTTGTGTGACATAATCTGTGAATGCGGAGTCAGATTATACCCGTATGAAGAAAGTTCACAAGAATTCTCACTCCCAAATGGTTGCAAAATAAAAGGTGAGGCAGATCAACCAGGAAAAACTACAGGCTGCCTGACAATTAAACTCCAAAAACACAAACACTCTGCAGATGGGATTGAAGTGAGATTGATGGAAAGTGTAACAATTGCAAGGAGAAGTGATCACCCCACAACTGCTTTCTTGCTGGCATCATGGGACCGGCCCATCTCCACAATATAGACTTGGACAAAACAGCAACGTCTTAATGGATTTGCTTGGATTAGTTCTAAAGATTTATCATCGTACCAGTTTAACCTTCCTCAGGGCATGAAGTAATCTGACCAGAATCCAGTGAAATCGGTTCATGGCTCCTTGGAAGTGGGTTACTCAATGCTATAAAACAGACTTTCATCAGTGTACTTAACAACTGTTGCTTAAAAGGAAAAAAAGTAAAGCCATTGCTATACAACATGCTAGATAGAAAGTGAGAATTGACCGGTTAAATTATACTCTCGACCTGCAAAATCCCTGATTGTAAAAGTCAGTTTTTTTTCTTTTGCAGCAATACATCATTGAACTCTTGACACACAGCGCAAGGACCACACTGTAAAGTGCAAAAAAACAAACCCATTAAAATAGCACCAGTCTTTTTGTTCCTTTCTGACTGCATGACAGCCTGTGTGGAGCAGAACGCTGTAACACCTGCACTCAGGAAGGTTTAACACTGGAACTCAGTTGGTTCTGGTATCTTCTAATAGGAAAGAAGAGGAGTCCTCATTTGGTACAGGGTGGAAACAAAGTCCTTTTCACCCAGTCCAGCTTGTCTTGTGTTCACACCTTTAAACCAACAGAGTCTTCAGTGATAGTTACACAGGAGGAACCTGGCAAAGAAAACACAATTTAATAGTCACTCCATTTCATGCACGGACAACACCTGGGGGTTAACTGGCATCAATGTTCTTTTTAGGTTGCACAGAAATTGGGAAACTATCACACAGGGAACAAACAGCCTGAACCATGGAATTGATTGGCTGAGGCAGAGAGTGGGGTAAAGTGGCAACCGACGACGAGGGCAGTTCCGCAAGAATCAGTGTTGGGATAACAACTATTCACGCTATATGTTAATGTTTTGGATGCAGGAACCGAGGGCATTGTTGCTAAGTTTGTAGAGGATACAGAGATAGGTGGAGGAGCAGATAGTGTTTAAGAAGTGGGCAGGATGCAAAAGGACTTGGACAAGCTCGGAGGGTGGGTAAAAAAGTAGCAGATGGAATACAGTGTGGGAAAGTGTGACGTTATGCACTTTGGTAGAAAGAATATAAGCATAGACTACTTTCTAAACAGGGAAAGTCTGTGGAAATCTTAAGTACAGAGGCACTTAGGAGTCCTAGTTCAGGATTCTTTTAAGGTTAACATCGAGGTTCAGGTGGCAGTTAGAAAAGCAAATGCAATGTTAGCATTTATTTAAAGAAGGCTAGAATACAAGAGCAGAGATGGACAGCTGAGGCTGTATGAGGCTCTGGTCAGATTGCATCAGGCATAGTGTGAGCAGTTTTGGGCCCATGTCTAAGGATGATACCTCTGGCCTTGTAAATATCCTCTGGACTGCCTCCAACAACAATCCCAAGGATATGGCAAGTGGGTAAGGACTCTGGGTCTATGCTCAATGGAATTTAGAAATATGAGGGAGGATTTGACTGAAACTTACAGAACACTGAGCGGCCTGGATGCAGTAGACATGGAGAAGATGTTTCCACTAGCAGGAAATAGATGGAGGTGTGGATAGAGAGGAAGGATATTGAAAGATACAGCAGAATATAGATCAACTGGGAAGTTGGGTGGAGAAATGGCAGATGGAATTTAATCCAGACAAGTGTGAGGTGATGCATTTGCTAAGGTCAAATGCAAGAGGAAAGCAAACAGTAAATATCCAGACCCTTTGGAGCATTGATATGCAGAGGGATCTTTGGGTGCAGATTCTTACCTGCCTGAAAGTGGCAACACAAGGGGATAAGGTGGTGAAGAAGGCATATTGCATGCTTGTCTTCATCACTGGGGCACTGAGTATAAAAGTTGGCATGTCATGTTGCAACTGTATAAGGCTTTGGTCAGGCCATGCTTGGAGTATTGCGTGCAGTTCGGGTCGTTACACTATAGGAAGGATGTAGAGGTTTTGATGAGGGTGCGAAGAGGTTTACCAGGATATTGTCTGCCTTGGAGAGTATTAGCTATACAGGAGAGGATGGACAAACTCGGAGAGTCAGAGGCTGAATGGGTGACCTGATTGAAGTAAATAAAATTATGAAGCGGTTGGATCGTGTGGGAATCGTGTCAAATACTAGGAAGTTTAGGGTGGGGGGAGGGGGAGTGTAAACAAAATGTGTGGTAAACACAGAAGCTGCCAGGGGAGATGGTAGAAGCAGATAGCAGCGTTGAACAGACAGAGACATGAGCAGACAGGGAATAGAGGGATATAGACCATGGGCAGGCAGATCGGATTAGACTAGAACATCATAGTCGGCATGATGGGCTTGTCCCTGCATGTACTGTTCTATGTTTTAGGAGGGCACAGTCACAGAGTGAAGGGACAACCCTTTAGAACTGAGATGAGGAGGGATTGCTTCAGCCAGAGGGATGGTAAATCTGTGGAAGTGATTGCTGCAGAGGGCTGTAGAGTCTATTTAAGACAGAGATAAATAGATCTTGATTCGTAAGGGGATCAAGAATTACACAGAGAATTACAAGCAGAATGGGCTGAGAAACATATCAGACATGATCAAATGGCAGAGCAGTGGCCTAATTCTGCTCCTATATCTTGTGGTTCACTTTCCAATGTATGGGCAATATTACAGCAGTAATCTCACTGAAGGAGTAATTCAGAGGCTCAGCTGAATGCCCTGGTGACATGGACGCCAAATCCTACCACAAGAGCTGCTTGGAATTTAAATTCCAATCAATCAATTAATAAATACAAGTTAGTATTGCTGGACAAAGAGCATGTGACATAGGTTTTCACGTTGCATTCATCAGGACAACTCATAAGAATACTGACAGTAAAAAGGGAACAACATTTACACTGTATGAGATGAGAGTGCCGATTGATTGACAAGTGGATTCTGATTGGTAAAATTGCTACCTTGGATAATAAGGATTGACAGTAAACTGCCAGGCTCCGATTAAATTTTAAACATGGAAGTTTGACGCTGATCATTAAAATCATTGCTCACAGATTCTTTTTTTCTGGACAATTACACTCCCATGAAATATCACAGAAAAGAGATCAACCAAATAGACACAGATTGGAAAGATCCTATCTGTTGCTTCAGCTTTTCAGTTTGCACTGCACTGAAGGGAAGGGGAGTGGGTGTGTGTCAGATACTCACCACAAAATCCCAATCGTATCACTTGCTTGTTACCACCAGCTCCAACAGACAGCGACAATCAGAATGAAAGCACAAACGCTTGCACCAGTCGCACCGATGACTGTACCCAGTGGTACCCTGTGAACTGTAAAACATTCAGACATTGCTATGATATTCACTTCTAGTCTTAGTCCCACAATGCAAGAACCTAAGAGCTGCTTTCTGACCACTGCATTTAAAACATTTACCTCTTAAATCAGCCACCATCTATTCTGTGGAATCTCAGTAACAAGGATTCTTAACCTTGTTATGAAACGCCTCCAAGATCCTTGCTCCTTCTTGTGATCTCCTCCAGATCTAGAACAAAGTTCTCTGGCATCATGTGCACCCGAGTTTCACTGCTCCTGTGTTGTTGGCAAAGCTTTCAAACTGCTTAGGGTTTAACCTCCAGAAATTCCCTCCTGGCTCTGCCTCCCACTTCCCTGAAGTACTTCCTTGTCCCTTAGAGCCATGTATGGAAACTTGGTCAATGTCATCCTTTGCTGGATGACTCTCCTGTGAAGTCCCTGGGATGTTAAAGGTGCTACAGAGATGCAGGCTGCAGGTGAACTACCATAGAATTCCTACTGTGCAGAGCAGGTCATTTGGCCCATTGAGAAATATCAACTCACTAAAGACCATCCCATCCAGACCCTCTTCATCCCTGTAACCCAGCATTTCCCAAGGATAACCTATTTAGTCTGCAAATCCCTGGATACTTTGGGCAATTTGTCTAGTCTGCACATCTTTGAACTGTGCGAGGAAACGGGGAGAATGTCTGGTAGAGTTTGCACAGTCACCTGAGGCTGGAATCAAATCAAGATCCTTGGTGCTGTGAGACAGCAGTGCTAACCATTGTGCCACCGGAGTCTGTCTCCTCGAGTTCAAGGCTGGGGCTTTGTCAGTCTTTCAGACTTCCTCACTGCCACTAAAGTGGGCCACTGAAGTCTGTGACCTGGCTACAAGGTGCAAGCTCTCAAGTGGAAATCACAGTTCACTAGAGGACAGCATTCCTTAATCTGCCTTAGAGCTGGTCACCAGTCCAAGTTAGTTGTCAGAAGGAACTGGAAATACCACAGGTCCTTTTAAACTGTTGCTGACAGCACTGTAAAACTACAAGTTCAATACACTTCAGGGAGGGGGTCTAGTGTTAAATGGAGCCTATATCCCAGAAACAGCATTAAATAATGGTTGCTGCCATCCTCCACTCCTCCCAGAGCAAACCGGCTCAGAGGCTCCCCAAAAGGCTGAAGCGAATCAGGGCAGGAATTGTGAAGAGGTCACTCCACGGAAAGTTGAGGTAGGTTCAGGGTTAATTTCTTTCATCAAGTCTCTGGCTTCCAACTCTCACAACCATCACAGGCAGTTCCAAATGATAAGAGTTGCTCAAATCAACGATGGTTTAGTTCAACTTCCATTCTCAAGGAATAGGATTACAGTTACTGCTGGAAGCTAGGCCTACTCCAGACACCTCCCTAAAGAGGCGTGTTGATATCCAAGACTGCCAAATGAACAATGAGACCAGGAGACTAACACCCAGGGGGACAACCTCAGAGTGAAGGGATGACCCTTTAGAACTGATATGAGGAGGAATGTTTTCATCAAGATGATTCTTAATCTGTGTAACTCATTGCCATTGAGGGCTGTGGAGACCAAGTCATTAAATGTCTTTAACAGAGTGATAAGTAGGCTCTTGATTAGTAAGTGGGTCAAGGGTTACAGAGAGAAGGCTGGTGAATTGGTTTAAGAAACATATCAGATACAATCAAATGACAAAGCAGACTCAATGGGCTGAAAGGCCTAATCCTGCTCCTATATCTTATGGTTTTATGGATGACTTTCAATAGAAAACATTTCATTGGGCAGAAATTCAGAACAAAAGAGGCCACTCTGCCCATTGCACCGGTGCTAGCTCTTGGAAAGTGCTGTCCAATTGGTTCCACTCCTCTGTCCTCTCCTTCTAGACTTGTGAATGCCTCCTTTTCAAGTACTTATCCAACTCACTGCACCCCCACCACTGGGGCAGGCAGTGCACCCTCGATCATCATAACTCAGTGTAAATTAAACCTCTGATCTCGCCCCATCCTTATTACCAACTGTCTTGCAAGCTTTGAGCACAGACCCCCCCCCCCCCCAGAAAACGAAAGAAAAATCAAAACAGAACAATCTGCCGAACTGAAGTTGGATTTAATTTTTCAGGCCACGTTAGACAGTTTCACTGACATTATCCATTTCACACAACTTTACTGCAATATTGCAGGCCATACTCACTCAGAGTGAAAGTAGACGACACTCCCTCATCCAATTCCTGGTCCCACATCGTGCACGTGTAGTTGCCGGTGGGCCAGTTATCCATTTCTAGCGTGCTCTTCACACAGACACTGCCACCCTTGCAGTTAGTTAGCTGTGTGTGCGAGTAGCTGGTTAGATTCTCGCCTAGTCCATTTTCCCAGGTCACGCGAGGAGCCGGGTACCACCCTGAGGACTCGCAGACCAGCACCAACAGGCCCAGCTCATCGGAAGGTGAATGAATGACAGGCTGCGTGCCAAGAGCTGCAAAGCAAAAAGCAAACAATCTGAACTGAGTCAGCAAGGCAGATGAAACCTTACCTCATTGAGTCTTCTTTAAAACACCAGCACTGCTGTCCACTGGGGCTCTCACAGGACAACTGCTTGAGAATCGATGACCCTCTTTATGGCTACAGTTATGAGGTGGGAATAGGGCAGGGAAGACCAGAAGAGAAGGGGATGGAAGCAGAGTCTTGTTGAAGTTGAACCGGCTTCAGTAATTGCCTTTAACAACAAGTTGACGTGCCATGTGATCCTGGGGCTTCACGAACAGGGACAAAAGAAAGGAAATGATGGTTAACCTTCAAAAAATAACAGTTAGGCCTCGACTAGGATCATGTGTCCAATTCAGGCAATTAATCTCAAGGAAGCGTAAGACGACCGTGTACGAGGTGCAGAGGAGATTTACTTAAGCAAGATCACGGTTGACATAAATAAATGCTAAATTCTGCAGATGCTGAAAATCTGGAATAAAAATAGAAAGAGCTGGAGAAACACAGCAGGTCTATCAGCATCTGTGAAGAGTGGCACCCAGTTAATGTTTTGGAGGTCAGTGTGGGTTCTGAAGTAAACTCTGTTTCTCTCTCCAAAGATGCTGCCAGGCCTGCTGAGGGTTTCAAGCATCTTCTGTTGATATTCCACAGATGACACTCTTCAGTTTGGTAGGTGGAGGGGTTGGGGGTGTTTTCCTTTGCATAGAGAAGATTAAAGGGTGGGGGGAAAAATTGACACAGATTTTAATAATTAAGAGTTTGTCGTGAAGGAGTTACTGTTCTGGAGGCAGGAGGATCAGAGACTTCATTTATCAGAGTTAGCACATTTGGAAACAAACTGGAAAAGGAGAATTGTTTTCTTAATTGCAGCATATCATTATGATTTGGAATACGCAGCTGGAAAAGGCAATGAAATCAAATTCCATGATGACTTTCAGAAAGGAATTGGATAAACACACAAAGGGAACATATGAAGAGATAGGGGTGACTAGGCAGGACAGTGGGACCAATTAGAGGGTTGTTTTTCAAAGAGTTGGAACTGGTTCTAATGGGACAAATAGCATCCTCCCGTGCTGTACAATTCAACGTAATTCATGTGCATACAAAAGACAGTGAGACACTGGTGGGTGGGTTACATCAAATTGAACATTCTTCAGTAAACCATATCTTTATTCACTCAATGTTCCTAATACATGACATCATTTATTTGGCTGATCTCATGGTCAAATTAAATTCCAAGAGGTTTATAACATCAGGTAGTCTGAGGCAGAAAATGAAAAGTTCAAAAGTAGGAACCAGGTTGTTGTATTTTCCAGGGATGTCCAGCTAAAAAGATACTTGATATTAAAATTTTTGCATGTTGTTCAATCACAGATTTTTTTCCCAGGCCCCACCCTCTTCACTGTGCCCTGAAAACTTGGCCTTTTGAATCTTTCAGTCATGGTTCAGGGATGACTCTCTCAGCTCCCAAGTAAGAAAACCAGGGGTCAGTGTGGAAGGTGACCTGGAGCAGAAAGCTATCTGTGCTCCAGTATAAATCATTGACCTCGCAGAGTTAAAAATCTAAAGGGAAATAAATTTCTATAAATTCTGGTTATTTTTACATGATTCACCAGATTGATTGCACTGCAGAACAGACAGAAAGCAGGCAATTTCCCACCATCCATCTGCACCTTTAACAATCCCAGTCACTACAATAGTCCCCAAAAGTCACAGAATCCCTACAGCGTGGAAGCTGGTCATTTGGATCATCAAGTCCACCCCAACCCACCCAGAAACACTCCCCTACTGTATCACTCTAACCCTGCATATCCCAATAATCCACCTAACCTATACATCCCTGAACACTACGGGCAATTTAAAGTGGCCGATCCATCTAACTTACACATCTTTGGACTGTGGGAGGAAACAGGAGCACCCAGAAGAAACCCAAACAGACACAGAGACAATGTGAAAACTCCACACAGACAGTCACCAAAGGCTGGAATCGAACCTGGATCCATGGTGCTGTGAGGCAGTAGTGCTAACCACTGAGCCATCATGCCAGCCCAAAACCATAAGGTCACCATTAAAACTATAAGTGTTGGAGCACAAGCTGTAGGAGCAGAAGTAAAGCATTTAGCCCATCAAATCTGTTCTATCATTCAATGAGATCATGGTTGACCCAATAATCCTTCCATTTTCCTGCCTTTTCCCTATACCCTTGATTCCCTGACTAATTAAGTGTATTCAAGGCTGTGATAGATTTTTATTGACCCAGCCTCTGCAGTAAAGAACTGCACAGATTCACTAGCCTCTAAGAAGGAATCCCTCCTCATTGCTGTCTGAAAATGGTTGTTCCTTGTTCTGAAATTAGACCCTCTGGTCTAAGACCAGAGTCCTAGGGGAAACAACCTCTCCACAGTTGCCTTAGAACTTCACTTATGCTGCTTGGGAGATGGCACAACTTCACTCAGTGCTCGACCTCTCCACAAGACTTCACCATCCCTTGTCACCTGAGTAATTGAATTTGTTAAGAAACATGAGAGGTCTTAAAGAAGTTCTCATTGCAGAGGGCATAGAGAGGAACCTCGATTATCTGAATATCAATTATCCAAATAATCGGATTATCCAAAGGAGATCTCAAGATCCCAAGATGCATTACATCAAAGACACATTTCCAATACTGATCACATCTTTCGTTTACAGTGATTAAAAGTGAACTCGGCTGACTGAAATGCTACCAAGAACAGTCCTGGATGGATGAGAGCCCAGGCACCGTCTCCAAATGATTGACGTCTTTCGCCAACCCACCCCGGCCCCCCCCCCCCCCCCCCCAACACTTTCTCTCGAGTTCTACACAAGCGTGTACCTAACCCCCCCCTTCCCCAGATAATCTCTCTAACATTGTCCTATCCAGGGCAAAGGTGGAACATGTCAAAAAGTTGCAGTAAAAGGTGTGGGTGTGTGTGTGTGTGCGCGCGCGTGCTCTATTTGGAGACTTGGCCAGGACATGACACTTGCTGTTATCAATTACTACTTGTGAAAGCTTGCTGAATGTCAATTTGCTGCTGCACTTTCCATGATACAAAAGCAACTACAAATCAAAAATATATTATTCTGTAAATTGTTCTGGATATAAAGAAGATGCTGTATAAATTCTCTCTCTCTGTTCCAAAGGGATTTGGAAATTGAATTCCCTCCTGATGGCGTTATTCAGTTATCTCACTAAGACCACGGTGCTTGTCTCAACCCTGCACCCGACCCAGCACTGAAAATTCATTGGAGAAGCTCAGTACTTCCAAGTAATTATGTGGTCCTCAGCCAGTATGTTTACAATGAGGATGCTGTGGCTTTAAGAGGTGTGTTTTGTCCTGGTTTCTTTGAGAGAGATTGGGGGACAAGTACCGAGCAGTCTGTGAGAAGATAAACAACCAGTGAAGCCTTGGGTGTTTTTTTCTTAAGAAGTTGGTACAATAGAAGCAGCCTGAATGGGTGTAGTCAAGCTCCCACCCACCGAACCAAGATTTTTTGTTTTCAGTAGCAGTTGTTGTTGAGGTCTTGAAGAAGTGAAAGCCATTTGTTCCTCTCTCAAATTACAGCTAAAAGCTGGGTATTCTCTTCCTAGGCATGGGAGACAAATCAGTTTGTCTAAATTTACCTCTTTGCTAAAGGATGTGTTAATCAATGTTACTATGCTGGAACAGTTAATGAGTAATAGTTACTGTATTTATTCTGTTAGGTTTTCCAATAGAGTTAAGCTATTCCAAATTCCTGTTTCTTTTGTTGTATTTTAACTATGGTGTTTGAATAAATTGTGTTTTGTTTAGCATCGAGTACTTTGATCAATCAAACTGCATCTGAAACATGGAACTTGACGTTTACCTTTAAAATAAGAACAAGTTGGGTCAAGGCTACCTTAATATATTTTAAGGGGGTTTGTTCTGGTCCATAACAGTACTCTGGCTTGGTGCCTCTGATCAGTATCCCAGGCCATAAAAGAGGCAGATTCAGTGGAGCTACTGTTTTATATTTTCAGTAACTGGCAAAGACTTGAAACTTTACTCCATTGGAGAGAAGGAACTAATACCATTACTAGAATGAGAAAGGCAGGATACGTAAGCTGCACAGCACAGATCCGACCCCAACCTGAGCTGCTCACCCCAAATCCCTCATGAAGACCCAAGATGCCTACTTCTGCTCCTCCATAATATAAACCATCTCCACACTTCAGTTCATTTGGCTACACGGCCAGAGCTCGATGCAGCATGGCTTTTAATGTGGAAATTAGAGTCCACAACACCTCCTTGCTTTGTCCACAGCTTAATGTGCAGTGGTATGTAACCAACTCACTCTCTCTTTCTCTCTCCCTCAAACAGGGGCAGACGCCTGTGGGATTTCTTGTGAACTATGCAGTCACCACACAACTCAGCCCATTTGTTGGGGAAACTTGCCCATGGTTGTGTTATCTATCTGAGCAGGTGGAAAACTGGACTGCCCAAATCCTAACTCACCCCAAATCAAAATTCCCATTCTTTGATTAGCCTTCCAGGAATTAAATCTGGGTGTCTGAGAGACTTCAACATGACTGATCCTCAACGGACTCACTTCAGATGGTATTTATCGCCCAGTCGTAGGACAACTACGGGGATGGAAAACAGAAGTCCACCTTGCCAGAAACTCCTCCATTGCAAGAAAGAGGATGATAATTATTATTATTAAAGACTCTAGTCAGAGAGGGGTCATCACCCATTAACATTCAGCAGATTAAAGTGCACCTTATAACAACGAATGAGACGATTACGGTATATACGTTACTTTTATCAGCCCAACGAGATGACAGACAATGCATTCCAAGGCAGAGGCATCATACACGTTTTAAATTACCTTGTCCAGATGGGAGCAGCAGTACTTCCAGTTGAAAGTACTCCTCTCCAGATCCCTTCTGCTTTTAAAAAGCACTGATGAATAAGGAGGCAGCAATGTGGCACATTGTGTTAGAGCTCTGACATACGACCACAAGTAATAGCAAATGTCTCAAGCCATGATCCCAATCCCACACACGATGATTTCCTGGACTCGCTTGAGCTGCTGTGGAAAGATGCTGGGCGCAGATTGAGGGAAGGAACACAAACAAAGCCCAGGACAGGATTTAATTTTGATTTTTAAAAAATATATATATCTGTATAATAAATGCTTTTAGTATCCAAGTTTAAATACTGCTTTTCTCCAATCATGATCAGACTGACACCTGTACAAGAGTTTCTGAAAGAAGCAATGAATCCATTTTTGTTTTAGTCAACAAGACGAAAGTTGCCTATTCTTACCTCTTATACTGAGCAAGACCTGTGTCTCAGTGGTTTGGGATCGGGTGGCAACGGAGAGTTTGTAGATACCAGAGTCAGAGAGAGTCACGTTCTTCAATCTAAGGGACACATTCCCTTTCGGAATTTCATTGTCAAAGACCTCGACTCTGTCTCGGTAGCTGGGTTCCTGTTCCTCCAGGCTGCTGTGGCTCATCGTGTAATTGTAGATAATCCCTGCAGCATCCTCCTTCTTCCAAACGAAAGCCACACTGCCAGCCTTGTTTCTGGAATAAAATCGGCACTGGATGATGTCATCTTCACCAGCCTTGGCTGTGATTTGCTCCTCTTTACATCTCACTTTAACATGACCTGGAGAGTGAGATATTAAAGAGGGATGATTAGTTCATCACTGTAGACAATATACCAACCGTGAACACCAACACCAAATACCTTACAATGTGCTCAGGAACCTCAACAAGAGGCCATTCGGCCCCTTGGGACTGGCCCACCATTCTCTCCAATCATAGCGGATTTGCACCTCGATTCATACAAACAAGGAGTCTGAGGAGGCCATTCGGCCTCTCGACCTCGCTCCACCATTCAATGAAATCACGGTTAACCTGATGGCAATCACAAATCCACATTCCCACTTACCCTCCCGCAATAGCCTAACCAAAGATCTACCCTTCTCTGATGTAAAAATATTCAAAACGAACTCCATTGACATACCTCTGCTTCCTACCCAATTGAGAAAAGCCTCTTTCAGAGAGCAGGATGACAGTGGATTGCACAGTGCCCTTTCAAGCCCCTGGTACACAAACCTGGATTTACAGCTGAAACGTCACTGCAGGTGAAAGGATCCAATCTGGCCAGTGTGAGCCCCAAGTAAAGAAAGCTAATTAGCATCTCAAAGAAAAACACACACCAATGGATGTGTTTCGTTCTCAACATTGGGTTCAAGCGACTTTACTTTGTATCGAAATGTAGGAAAATTGATTCACTGAGGCTCTGAAGGTGAGGGAAGAATTTTAGTTAGCATCACATTCACAAACACTGACACTCTCCAATACCAACACTCAGTCACAGCAGTGTGTACCATCTACAAGATGGGCTGCAGAAATTCACCAAAGATCCTCACACAGCACAACCACCTCAACCGAGAAGGACATAGGCAACAGATACATGTTCCCCTTCAAGACACTTACCTTGGAAATATATTGCCACTCCTTCAGTGTCACTGGGTCAAAATCCTAGAATTCCCTCCCTAAGGGCATTGTGGGTCTATGTACAGCACATGGACTGCAGCTGTTCAAGAAGGCAGCTCATCCCCACCTTCTCAAGGGGACAACTAGGGACGGGCAATAAACGCTGGGCCCAGCCAGTCCCACGTCCGAAGAGTAAATAAAAACTTGCATAAATAACCTTGGAGCCTCCTCTTGCGCAGAGTGGCAGACCATCAGTAACCATCTTCACTTCCCCCAACACTGACCATCAGCCCTTAACCTTTACACCTGACCTCACCCCAAAATCTCCACACTTAATACCCCGCTGAAGAGCTTACACTCAAAATGTCGACTCTCCTGCTCCTCGGATGCTGCCTGACCAGCTGTGCTTTTCCAACACCACATTTTTTGACTCCATACTTAAAAACTGAAAATCAACTGTACTTCACAGTCAGTACAAGGAACTTTGGCTATCTCTCACTTCGAGTGGTTCAGATTATCAGAAGAGGGTGAGCTGTCATGTTCTGAGTGATTCAATCAGCAATGATCCAGGTAGCTGTGTCACTCCAGTACACGTTTTGCCGAATGTCAGTTTGCTATGGATGCTTTATGATGCAGAGTGAAGCCCAACAGGGTGGGTTGAATTCCTGCAGCACCAGAGGTTAACATTTGGGTTGGCAGTGGCTCAGTGGTTAGCACTGTTGCCACACAGCGCCAGGGACCCAGGTTCGATTCCTACCTCGGGCGACTATCTGTGTGGAGTTTATACATTCTCCCAGTGTCTGTGTGGGTTTCCTCTGGGTGCTCTGGTTTCCTCACACAACCCAAAGATGTGCAGGTTAGGTGGACTGGCCATGCTAAATTGCCATAGTGTTCAGGAATGCATAGGTTAGGTGCATTAGTCAGGGGAAATGTCGAGTAGTAGGAGAATGAGTCTGGGTGGGTTACTCTTTGGAAGGTCGGTATGGGCTTGTTGGGCCGAAGGACCTGTTTCCAAACTGTAGGGATTCTATGAGTCTATGATGAAGATCCTACCTTCCCAACCTTGTCCAAAGCATGGTGACCCTCAGCTTAAACTCACCATCAGTCATCCCCCTCAAACAGTCCTGTAGGACTGTGGTGATTTTACCCTTACATACTCCACCATCAGGCAGCACAAGGTGCTGAGACAGACTGTCCAATGAACATTAAAGTGTAACCACCTCTAGAAGGCGTTCAAAGACAAAATCCTGTTTTCCAATTTGATTCACAAGATGATTCTCCCAAACATCCACCCAAATTCCCAAACTGGAAATCGGAGCAGGTCAGGGGGGGCCTCAGGACAGATTGTGATATTTAAACCAACTAAGACTTTTGTCACCTTCCCCAATAAGGCCTTACATGGCTTAATGTCAATTTTTTGATTATCCTCCTATGGAATGTCCCACAAAGTTTTGTGCTACATAAATGCAAGTTATTATTGTTGCATGACACGTCTTTCAAGCCAAAGTTTGAAACAAAAAAAAAGTCTGACTCATCCAGCACTGACTGGTTAAAAGGGGAATGCTAAGAGCATTCAGAGTTAGAGCCAAAAATCATGGTATCACAGCAAAGCAGCTGATTAGGAAATCACTTGTTATCTTGTTTGCAAAATATAGCATTTTACACACACAAGGTCATTCTACTCATTGTGTCAGTGCCAACTCCCAAACAGCCACGTACTTCAGCTGCCCTTCCAGCTCACAGCCTTCATAACTTCTACTCAAAAGTATCACTTTTTACACGTTAGTTCTGAATTTCTGGTTGCTTCTGTTTTCCTCCCATCAGCTGTAAGTCAAAAAAGTGAGTGTGAGTGTGAGCGTGAGAGTGAGAGAGTGAGAGAGAGTGTGAGAGTGAGTGTGTACATATAGAAACTGTTCAGAAATGAAATCAATAAACCATGATACAAGTTTCTTTTCTGGAAAAAAAAGCATTCACATTATTCTCCGGATTATTTGATGCAGCCCACTCCTCAGCTATTGGCAGATGTATTGTGGTGGAGAGAGTGAACGAAGAATGGAAAATGGAAGTGTTGATTTCTCAGCACTAACAGACAGATGCACTCTATAAGAATCCCAGGTCCACCAGGCTGCTCAAAAAGCCCAACCTCCAACCAGCGAGAAAGAAAGAGACAAGCGGATGCCGAGACCAATAGACAGGAAAAGACAAAGGGGAAAGAGAAATAAAACATGCCAGGCAGCCAGTACTAGTTATTTTTCATGTGTATTATATACATGATATAAAATAAAATTACAATCTTATCCATTATCCAACATCATGTGCTTTCCTAACAGACAGTGCTCATTCTTGGTACCATAAACAACAGTGGTTGATATCTCTTCATACCATGACGATATCCTTATCTATGCACTATTGGTGCTATGATGGTGCCCAGACCAGCAAGTTGTCTAGCTGCACGATTTCCATATGAAGCAGGGTAGCAAGCTGTCCATTTGAGACAGGACTGAGCAGGTACCAGCCATCAAGCTGTAGGCAGGACTTGCAGCTGAGTCACAGGTTCAGGGGCTCAGGCATAACTGTAGAGGCTGGAGCAAAGTCCAGGCTGATACTCCCATGGTGTTAGAGAGAGAGTACAGCACACAGTCAGAGATGCCAACTTAAGGTCAGGAAGTTAAACCCAGCTTCACATGTTTGCGCAGGAAAAGGAGAGGAGCATCTCTCGCTCCAGAGTGACTGGACCAATATCTACCCTTATCTGACATCACCCAAATCAGACCATCTGACACAATAGCATGACCACTGTATGTTACTCTTGTGAGAAAGTTAACTACCTGCACTTCCTTTGATTAGAAAAGCAACCTCATTTCAAAAGTATTTCATTGGCTGTGAAACACTGGGATATGCAGAGATTTTTAAAAAAATTTATGGGCATGTGAATGTTGCTGGTTAGGGCAGCAATTACTCCTAGAGTGTGACCAGCAATAGGAGGATATTGTTGGGAGCTAAGCTCAAGTGGGGGGGAGGTGGGGGGTGGGTTAAGAGTATAATCTTAATCTTCTGCATTCTTAAAATCTAAACCTGTGGATAAGGGACGGACAGACACTTACAGATTGTATTTTATTTCTTTCAGGCCTAAGGAAAGCTTAAACAACCTCTCCTAGTGTGGTAGCTAATTAATCTAGATAAGTAAACTGGTTAGATCTGGGTTTTGCGGGCCTTATACTATAAAAGCAAGGCCTAGACCACACAGTCTGACCAGCAAGAGTGTGCAATCCCTGGGAATTGAATTAAAGTGTGGGAGTTCAGGCATGTGGGGGAGGGAGGCATTGATGTGTCTTATTCCAGGATTTTTTTGCAAGGGGCTGCTTTGTGGTTGAGGTGCTACTGATTAGACCGAAGAGTGGGCCTGGGTGAAAATCAGGTTTTGTTGAGGAGGTCGAGCCAAAACATATCCATCTGTTGTTAAAGGGACAGAGATGGCAGTCAGTGGCTGTTTGCTCCTCTTGTCAGATGTAGGAGTTCAGGGAGCAGTCATGTGTTCCTGGTGACTCTGTCTGCAGGAAGTGTGATTGGCTTGGATCGATTGGAGCAGCAGTCAGGACACACTGAGGAGCATACAGAACGCAGAGTGTGATAGTCTGTAGCTGCAGGGAGGTGGTCATACTGCAGGTAGATGAGTCACTCTCAGGAGAGGTAGGCAGTAGTTCAGAAGTCTCCTGTGCCTATCTCTCTCTCAAACAGTAAACCATTTTGGATACTGTTGTCAAGGGAGGGGGTTGACCTCTCAGGGAAAATAGCAGCAACAGCCAGGTTTTTGGCACTGCAACTGGCTCTGTTGTAAAGCAGGGCATGGCAAAGTCCAAGCGAGTACATTGTGACCGGGGCCTCTCCAGTCAGGGGCAGAGACCGGCTTTTCAGAGGTGACAAGTGAGACTCCAAGATGGTGTCTTGGTTCCCATGTGCCAGTTTCAAGGACATCTTGGAGTGGCTACAGCAGATTCTCAAAGGGGACAGTGAGCAGCCGGAGGTCATTGTACACATTGGTATCAAATGACACAGGTCGAAAAAGGGTTGACATCCTGCAGAGTGAATATGGGGGAAGTTAGGCAGGAGGTTTAAAAGCAGAACCGGAAGGGTAGTAATCTCTGGATGACTCCCAGTGCCACGTACTAGTGGAAGTGGGAATAGGAGGATAGGGCAGATGAATGCGTGGCTGTTGCAGGGGCAGGGATTCAGATCTTTAGAATCTCTTCTAGGGCATAAGTGACCTATAGAGAGAGAGACAGGTTGCACCCAAACTGGAGGAGGACCAATATTATACCAGGGAGATTTGCTCGAGCCACCCGTGAGGGTTTAAATGAGTCTGGCAGGGGTGGGATCCTAAACAGTACTGAGATAAGAGAGAACGTTTAGACTTGTACAGAAATTAAAGACAGTAAGTTAAATAGACAGGGCAGACAAGAGCACAACAGAGATTGAATGAAGACTGAAGAATTAAACTGCTTCTATTTCAATGCAAGAGACCTGACAGGTAAGGCAGATGACCTCAGGGCATGGATGGGAAAATGGGACTGGAACATCATAGAAATTGCAGAAACATGGCTCAGGGAGGGATAGGACTGGCAGCTCAAAGTTCCAGGGGGCAGATACTAAACGAAGGATAGAAGGGAACGTAAGAGACGAGGGGGAGTGGCATAAAATATCACTGCTGTACTTAGGGATATTCCTGGAGGATCACCCAGTGAAGCAATATGGGTGAAACAGAGAAATAAGAAGGGAGTGGTCACTTTGATGGAATTGTACAGGACCCCCAGTAGTCAGCAGGAAATTGAAGATCAAATATGAAAGGAGATCTCATCTGTAAGAATAATAGGGTTGCAATAGTAGGGGATTTTAATGTTCCAAACATAGACTGGGACTGCCATAATGTTAAGGGCCTGGATGGGGATGAATTTGTTAAGCTGGCCCTACTAGCGAAGGGACAGAACTCAATCTCCTCTTGGGAAATAAGGCAAGGCAAGTATCTGAGGTATTAGTGGGATAGCACCTTGAGACTAATGATCATAAATCTATTAGATTTAAAATAGCTATGGAAAAGGATAGGCTTTGTCCACAAGTTAAAGTTATAAATTGGGGCAAGGCCAATTTTGATGGTATTAGACAGGAATTTTCAAAAATTGAAACTAAAACAAAAACGAGCATCTGTGGAGAGAAATCAGAATTAATGTTGTGGGCCAAGTGACACTTCTTCAGACCTTTCAAAAGTTAATTGGGGGAGGCATTCCAAAGCAAAGTATTGAGAATTCAGGGACAGCATGTTTCCGTTAGTGTGGTAGGAGGCAAGGCAAGGCTGGTAGGAGTAAGAAACACTGGATGACTACAGAAATTGAGGCTCCAGACAAGAAAAAGGAGGCATATGTCAAGTCCAGACAGTTGGGATCAGATGAATCGCTTGAAGAGTATAAGGGGTGAAAGAGTACATTTAAGAGGATTATCAAGAGGGCAAAAAGGGGACACATGATAGCTTTGGCACAGAAGGTTAAGGAGAATCCAAAGAAATTCTACAAGTATTAGTGAGTTTTCAGAAGATTTGTAGCTCAGGTTGAGGTTCTGGATGTAGGTTTGCTCGGTGAGTTGGAAGGTTCATGTATATTAAGGGCAAAACTAGGGAAAGAATAGGGCCCCTTAAAGATCGATTAGGTCATTTATACGTGGAACCACAGCAGATGGGTGAGATCGTAAGTAAATATTTTGTGTCAGTCTTTACTGTGGAGAAAGATATGGCAGCTCGGTATCATAGGGAGATAGTGATGTCTTGAAAAGAGTCCTCATTACAGAAGAGGTGGTGTTAGAAGTCTTAGAACAAGAAGATAGATAAAGTCACAGGATCTGATCAAATGTATCCCAAGACACTGTGGAAAGTTAGAGAAAAAATTGTAGGGCCCCTAGCAGAAATATTTGTATCATCAACAGCCATGGGTGAGATGCTAGAGACTGGAGGGTGGTTAGTGTTTTATGAAAAGCTACTTGGAAAAGCTGGGGAACTACAGACCAGCGAGTCTGAAGTCAGTGGCGGTAAATTATTGGAGGGATTCTGAGAGTCAGGATGCATATACATTTGGTAAGGCTAGGACTGATTAGGGATCGTAAGCGTGGCTTTGTGCATGGGAAATGGTGTCTCACAAACTTGATTGATTTTTTTTGAGGACGTGACCAAGAAAATAGATTAAGGCAGAACAGTAGACGTTGACTACATGGACTTTAGCAAGGGCTTTGACAAGGTTCCACGTGGTACACTAGTTAGTAAGATTAGACCACATGGAATCCAGGGAGAGCAAGCTACTTGGACACAAGGTTGGCCTAATTCAAGAAGACAGAGGTGATAGAGGGTTGTTGTTTGGCCTGCAGTCCTGTGACTAGTGGTGTGCTGCAAAGATTGGTGCTGGGTCCACTGTTGTTCATCATTTATATAAACGATAGGATGAGAATATAGGAGGTGTGGTTTGCAAGTTGTGAATGACACCAAACTTGGTAGTACAATGGTTAGTGAAGGTGGCTAACAGTACAATGGGATCCTGATCCACTGAGCCAATGGGCTGAAGAGCGGTAGATGGGAGTTTAATTTAGATAAATGCAAGCTGTTGCATTTTGGCAAGACAAACCAGGGCTGGACTCACACAGTTAATGGTCAGGCCCTAGGTAATGCTATCGAACAGAGGGGTTTAGGTACGCAGGAATACGTTCCTTAACATTGGCGTCACTGGGAAACAAGGTGGCGAAGGCGGCATTTGGTACACTTGCTGTCAGAGCAATAAGTACAGGAATTGGGTGTATATGTTATGGGTGTATAAGACATTGGCAAGGTCAGATTTGGAATACTCCAAATAGTTCTGGTTGCACTGCAAAGAATGCTATTAAAATGAAAAGGACGCAAAAAAGATTTACAAGGAAGTTAGTGAGACTGGAGGGTGTGAGTTATAAGAAGAGGCTGGAGAGACATATTTTCCCCCTTAAGTCTTAGAGGCTGAGGGGTGACCTTATATAAAAGTTTATAAAATCATAAGGGGCATGGCTAGGGTGAATAGCCAAGGTCTTTCTCCAAGGATAGAGAAATCTAAAACTCGAGGGCATAGGTTTAATGTGAGAGGGGAATTATTTAAAAAGGACCTGATAAGCAACTCTTTCACACAGATGGTGGTGAGTGTATGGAATGAGTTGCCAGAGGCTGGCACAAATACAATATTTAAAAGACATTTGGACAGGTACATGGATAGGAAAGTTTCAGAGAGATATGGACCAAATGCAGGCAAATCAGATTAGTTCAGTTTAGGAAACCTGGCAGGCATGGATGAGTTGGGCTGAAGGGTCTGTTTCCATGACTTCATGTTTAATTGGGTAAAAACAATGACTGCAGATGCTGGAAACCAGATTCTGGATCAATGGTGCTGGAAGAGCACAGCAGTTCAGGCAGCATCCGAGGAGCTTCAGCAAAATCGAGGTTTCGGGCAAAAGCCCTTCATCAGGAATAAAGGCAGAGAGCCTGAAGCGTGGATTCTTGTAGAGAGAGGAGGAAAACTTCTTCAAGGCAGGCATCCTTGCAAGAGGATTCGCAGTAATTGACCTATTGAGCAGCTAAGAGTTAACCTCACTGCTGAGGCTCTGAAGCCACGTGTAGGCCTGCCAGTAGATTCCCTTCCCTAAGCCTGTGTATATATTTAAGGCTGAAATGGATGGATTGTTAAACAGTCCGGGAATCAAAAGATTAAAGTGAACAATGCAGGAACGTGGTTCTGAGAAGCAGATCAGCCATGATGCTACTGAATGACAGAGCTTGCTCGAGGGGCTGAATGGCCTACTCCTGTCCCCAATTCTTATGGTCTTAACAGTACATTGTCACACTTTTCATAAATAGGCAAAGATAAACTCCATCCTATTTTTACATTTCTGTTTTAGCCAGGAACTACTCTGTTCCTGATAGCATAGTGAGAGATGCTAGCAGACACATGATCACTCACTTCCAATGTGGAAAATCTATCCTCCAGTGCACGACAACCCATACTCAAATGAAAGTCACTGATGGTAATGCAATTTACTTTAAATATTGCTCTTTACAGATTATACTTGGTTATCTGGGAGATAGTACGTTACATCTGTGCTTTACAGGTCACAATTACTCTGCATCTTAATGATGTTATTTGCATCTGAACAAAATTTGAATGCAGTGCTCAGAATAAACCTCTATTTACACTGCTGAATAAGTTGCAGTCAGCAATCTCTCTCTTAAGTACATGGATCTAATCTTTGTGACTATTTCTGAACAGCTCACAATCTACTATTACAGTTACTCAACATGCACTTCCCAACCATGACTGCAAGGGGAAGTACTGCAAACAGAAACCATAAAATAATTGACGTCGCCGTTAAAGAGAAGCAAGATTCGCAAACCAACATTTGAAAACTTGTAAAAAGGTGGGTGGTGAGAAATAAATTGTCCACATTAAAGCTGGTGGCTGAGTAACCGAGAGCTCCAGGCCAACATTTTAGGGTCACAGGTTCAAATCCTACCATGGCAGATTATTAAATTTGAATGTAATAGAAAGATTCGCAATTAAAAGCTGGTCAAATAGTGATCGTGTAACCATTGTCAATTGCCATGAACCGTATCTGGTTCACTGATGTCCTTTAGGGAAGGAAATCTGCTTTACTTGGCTTGGTACCAGCCACCAAAGGCTCCACTTGTGCCTTTAAATAACTCCGGTCAACGAACAAGGTCAGAGTCAGCATTGAGAGAAAATAAACAGCTAACACAAATCTAAGGACATGGAAATCCTGTGAACTGGGAGAGCTAGAGTTACAGTTCTACAGCTACAAAGAAAACAACAGAACATAATAAAAATCATAATAAAAGGGATACAAATAGCTGAATAAAGACATGCAAGAGTAGGAGAAAGTGTAAATAGAGTACTCAACAGAGAGATGTAAGCAAAATCAGAATGATCTCCAATAGTGGACATAAAGAAATGGCAGTCTTATTTACATCTAGGGAACCTTAAATAAATTTGTTTAAATAATACAAAGTATAATACAGGAACCATCAGATCTTGTTGCGTGTTCAGTAGGGAGAAGTGGGACTCGTGAATTTACTCCTACACAGAGACAGTGTTGGCATCACAGGCTGAATGGCTTCCTGGAAAGCTTCAACCATTCTATCATTCCACCTGAATTTCCATAATCAACGTTCCCACACCCCAGGGCATTTTCAAAATTGGCAATGAAATTCTAGATGCAATAGTCTTGAAAAACTGCCAAAGCTCATTCAATTTAGGAATCGTGTCTGGGATTGGAAAGTTGCACACGTAGATCTGGAGAGAACAGTGGCACTGTAATCAGGCCACTCCCTGGAAGTTGGAGGAACAATGAACAAGGATAACATGCATCAAACTTGAAAAATGTGCAGATTTAACAAAGACACACAGTAAAACTGAAGGAGTAAGGTCAGGAAATCAGAGCAAATGCTCAGGTTCTGCCAGGGCAACAAGTTCAAAAGTAAGCTCAGAACCATATTTTCGGATAGGCACTTGATGTACCCAATATCACTGAAGAAAATCACTTGAGAAGTTCCCCCTTGAGAAGGTGGTAGTGAGCTGACCTCTTGATAGGCAGCAGTCCATTTAATCTAGGAAGAACCACAATACCATTCGGGACAGAATTTCAGATTTGACCCAGTCGCACTGAAGGAACGGTGATATATTTCTAAGTCAGGATGGGGAATTTGCAGATGGTGAAGTTCCTTGTTCCTCTAGATGAAAGTGGCCACAGGTTTAGAAGGATCTTTGGTGAACTTCGACAGTGCATCTCGTAGACAGTACAGCACTGCTCCTGAGTGTCGGTGGTAAAGGGAGTGAATGCTTGTGGATGTGATGCCAGTCAAGCAGGTTGTTGGATAGCGTCAAGTTTTACTGAGTTTTGAGAAGATTTGTTCCTCAGGTTGAGGTTTTGGATGTAGGTTTGCTCGCTGAGCTGGAAGGTTCATTTCCAGATGTTTTGTCACCCTACTAGGTAACATCTTCAGTGGGCCTCAGGTGGAGCATTGCTGAAAATTCCTGCTTTCTATTTATATGTTTGGGTTTCCTTGGGTTGGTGATGTCATTTCCTGTGATGTTATTTCCTGTGGTGAAGTCACTTCCTGTTCCTTTTCTCAGGGGGTGATAGATGGGGTCTAACTCGATGTGTTTGTTGATACAAGTTCCGGTTGGAATGTCATGCTTCTAGAAATTCTCATGCGTATCTTTGTTTGGCTTGTCCTAGGATCAAGTGTCAAGTTTGAGTACTGTAGGAGTTAGGAGAAAGTGAGGTCTGCAGATGCTGGAGATCAGAGCTGAAAATGTGTTGTTGGAAAAGCGCAGGTCAGGCAGCATCCAGGGAACAGGAGAATCGACGTTTCGGGCATAAGCCCTTCTTCAGGAATCACGCTTATTTAGACAAATGGGGAGTATTCCATCATACTCCTGACTTTTCCCTTGTAGCTTCTGAGGAGTCAGGATGTGAAATAATTGCTGCAGGACTACTTGGCTCTGACATGCCATTGTAACCACAGTATTTATATAGAGACAAAAAAGCTGCAAATGTTGGAATCCAAGATAGACAACCAAGAGACTGGAGGAAAACAGCAAGCCAGGCAGCATCAGGAGATGGAGAAGTCGACATTTCGGGTATAGCCCTTCTTCAGGATTTTGTTTGGCAAATCTAGTTCAGCTTCTGGTCAATGGTAACTTCCAGGACACTGATTGTGGGGGTTAGAGTGATGGTAATTCTACTGAATGTCAAGGGGCGATGGTTGGATTCTCTCTTTTTGGAGATAGTGTTTCACACCACACAACTGGAGCAATGTTACATGACACTTGTCAAGCCATGCTTGGATATTGTCCAAGTCTTGCTGCATTTAGACATGGACTGCTACAGTTACTGAAGAATCATGAATGGTGCTCAACTTCTCCACTTCTGACCTAATGATGGAGGGAAGGTTGTTGATGAAGAAGGTTGGGCCTTGGACACTCCCCTTAGGAACTCCTGTAGAGATGTCCTGGAGGAGTGACGTGTCAGATACAACTCCAGTCACTGCCAGATTCCTATTCATTCCAGTTTTTCTCGGGCTACCTGAAGCCACACGCAGTGAAATGTAATCTTGATGACAAGGGCTGTCACTCTCACCTCACCTCAGGAATTCAGCTTTTTTGTCCGTCTCTGAACCAAGGCCGTAATGAGGTCAAAAACCGAGTGGCCCTAGTGGAACCCAAACTGGGCGTCACTGAACAGGTTGTTGCTGAGCAACAGTGCTATCAAGCAGCATCTGATGACACTTTCCATCACTTTACTGATGACGGAGAGTAAATGATGGACAGTAATTGGCTGGTTTGGATTTGTCCCACTTTGTGTGTGCAGAAAATAACTGGGTAATTTTCCACATTGTTGGGTAGATGCCAGTGTTGTAACTGTAATGGAACAGCTTGGCGAGGGGAGTGGCAAGTTCTGGAGCACAATTCTTCTGTACATTTGCTGGAGTATTGTCAGGGACCATAGCCTTTACAGTATCCAGTGGCCCCAACCATTTCTTGATATCATGTGGCATGAATTGAATTAGCTAAAAACTTATATCTGCAATGCAGCGGACCACTGGAGTAGGCAGAGATGGATCATCCATATGGCACTTCTGGCTTGAGATTGTTGTGAATGCTTCAGGTATTGTCTTTTGCCCTGACGTGCTGGACTCTTCCATCATTGAGGATGAGGATATTTGTGGAGGCTCCTCCTCAAGTGAATTGTTTAATTGTCCACCACAATTCCTGACTGGATGTGGTAGAACTGCCGAGCTTAGATGTGACCCAGTGGCTGTGGGATCATTTTGCTCTGTCTATTACTTGCTACTTATGCCGTTTGGTGTGCAAGTAGTCCTGCATTGTAGCTTGGCACAGGTTGACTCCTCACCTTCAGGTGTCTGCTGCTGCTCATGGCATGTCTTCCTGCACTCCCCAATGAACCAGGGTTGATCCCCTGACTTGATGGTAATGGTTGAGTGGAGGATATGCAGATTCATGAGGTTACAGATTGTGCTGGAGTACAGTTCTGCTGTTGTTGATGGCCCACAACGCCTCAAAGATGCCTAGTCTTGAGTTGTTAGTTTGTGTGAAATCTGTCCCATTTAGCATGGTGATAGTGCCACATAACACAATAGAGGTGTTTCTTAAATGTGAAGGGAGAACTTTGTCTACACAAGGACTGCGTGGTGGTCACTCTTACCGATACTGTCATGGACAGATACATTTGCAGCCGGCAGGTTGGGAAGGATGAGGTCATGTACGTTTTTCCCCTCAGGTCCCTCAACACCTGCCACAAACCTAGTCTTGCAACTGTGTCCTTTAGGACCCAACCAGCTTGATCAACAGTTCTGCCACCAAGGCATTGAAATCCTCCATCCAGAGGGCATTTTGTACTCTTGCATTGAGGAGTCCCGTTTCATCACCTGAAGGAGGACTAAGTGGTATTGAGCAGGTTTCCTTGCCCATGTTTGTCCTGAAGCATGGAGATTTCATGGGGTCCAGCACAAATGTTGCAGACTCTTAAAGCAACTCCTTCCTGACTCTATGCCACTGTTCTGTCCCCTCAGCTGGGTCTGCACTACTGATGAGACAGGACATATCCAGGAATGGTGATTGTGGTGTCTGGGACATTATCTATAAAGGCATAATTCCAAGAGTATAACTGTCTTAGGCTGTTGTTTGACTAATCGGTGAGAAACTTCTCCCAATTCTGGCACTACTCCCCAGATGGCAGGGAGAACTTTGCAGGGTCAGTAGAGCTATTATCAGTCTGTCATTTCCAGTGCTTTAAAAAAGCCAGAGTCACATAGCACAGAAGCAGATCCTTCAGTCCAACTTGTCCATGCTGACCAGGTTTCCCAAACTTATCTAATCCCACCTACCTACATTTGGTCCACATCTTTCCAAATCTTTCCTATTCATGTACCTGTCCAAATATTCTTTGAATGTTGTATTTGTACCCACCTCTGGCAGCTCGTTCCACGCATGCACCACCCTCTGTGTGAAAATGTTGCCCTCACGTCCCTTTTAAGTCAGTATCAGGTGATCCATCCAATTTCAGAGCATCTTGCTGTACACATTCTGTGAGACACAGAGATAGCCTATCCCTCCCATATTCTCACAGCTGGGTTTTACTCTAACATACACATTTGGAGCAGGCTATTCAGGCCCTCATGGCTGCTCTGCTATTCAGCATGATAAGTCTTGCCAAATAAATAAACTATCTGTGGACATCTTTCTTTGTACTTTCCACTACACCTAATCTGGTCCTATCCAGTGAACCATTTCAGTTTGTGTTAAAGCTATTTCCCATCAGTTGCATGGCCCACAATTACTCTTCAATATGTGGCTGTGATGACAAGGTCAACTCAAGAAAGGGATGAGGCAAGTAACAAAGAAATAAAAAAGGTGCAAACTTATTTGAAGTTTTTCCTAAAAAGATTTCACACCATCTCCACCCGGATGAAACAATTCTAGGCTTCCCATTGGAATTGCAGGTAAACTATTACAAGGAGGTTTTCACAAATTCTTAGGGGTATTTCTGCAGAATTATTTTAGGTTAACTCACGGAAGTGGCCATTGCTGGCTTGGCCAGCATTTACTGTGCAGCCCTAGTTGCCTGACAAGGTTGTAATGAACTGGCTTCTTGAACAGCTGCAGTCCATATGTGTTGACAGACCCACAAAGCTGTTATGGGGCTTCTATGGAGGGAATTCTAGGATTTTGACTCAGTGACACAGAGAAAAGCGTCATATTTGCAAGTCGGAATGATGAGCAGCTTGGAGGGGAACTTGTAGCTGATATTCTCCAAATAAGTTTTATTAGAATTATGTAACTCATCAATTAATCAACTCAGAACAGGCTGAGGCATATTTTTCACTCATTACGACACCTAATGCAACATTGGCACACGAAGTTGAAACAACTCAATTAATTTTAGTGATTAATGCAAATTATGTCATTGCAATTGGTATGTTTCACTGCACTGATCCCTCACCACTACAGGTGGCTACCAGTTTAATGAATAGGCACAACTTGTGTGAGCAGAGAGGAAAATATCTATTTGAGGGTGTGGTACAAAATGCTTTCTCCGCACTCACAGACAATGACTATGTCAAATGTGGAATGATGGTACACAGTGAGGAGAGTTAACTACATAACATGCGATCCCACAGTCAACAGACGTGTCCTTTACAGATGATCAATCTGTTAATCCACATACAATGGTCTAGTTCACAAACTCAGAACCTGCAATGTTTTGCCTTGGTGGCTCCTGACATTTGTTACCACTTAATCATAATGACAAGTTGGTAGAGGCTTTTGAGGCAGTTCAAATGATTAGAGGAGGCATCCAGGGTCAATAAAGAGAATCCGTTTCCTCTGGTGAGTGGTGTGCAGAATTGAGTTGCTGGGGCGGGGGGCGGTGACAGAACAGAACATTAAGATTACAGCCAGGCCATTCAAGACTTAGATTAGGGAAGCACTTCTTCACACAAAAGGGAGTGAAAAATCTGGAACTCCAAAACAAAGGCATCAAGGTTAGGGGTCAAGTGAAAGTTTCAGAACAGAGATTGATAGATGCTTCTTGGCTGACAATATTGAGGGATATGCAGCCAAAGCACCTAACTGTGGTCAAAACACAGAAACAAAATAAATAAATGCAGATGCTGGAAATTTGAAACAAAAACAGAAACAGAAATTACTGCTGGAGAAAGTCAGCAGCATCTGTCAAGAATGAATGTTGACTTCAACAACACTTCCTCAGAACTATAGAGATGACCAATGCTACCAGTCCCATTGAGTTTCTGCAGTAATTTCTGTTTCCATTTCAATCAGAACAGACTCAGTAGTGAACAAGCTACAGCAGATGAATGACCTCTTCCTGTTCCCATGTGTGGGATGTGATCATGCTGTTATTCCATGTGTTTTAATTGTGAGTCATACCTTGTCCTTCAGGAGGTCTGGCTGACAGTAGAGGACTGGACCATCAGTCCTCACAAATCTGGCACATACAGGTTGCTAATGTTCCAGTACAGCAATGACTGGTCACACAGCCTGTCCAATTACAGACTCTGAAGGTATTTATTCCCAACCACCCAAACATGTTCTGCAGGCCAGCAAGGGCAGTATTGAGTGGGAATAGCATTATTCTCGCCAACACATTCGCTGATTTATTTTCATCACAATATAGAAATTAGCTGGAAACCAGTTCATATGAAGAGAATCGGATTCAGTTAGGGCTATATTCACCGGAGTTTAGAAGAAGGAGATGGGAATTCCAGAGAAACCCCTACAAAATTCAAACAGGACTACACAGGGTAAATGCATGAAGGATATTCTCAATGACAGGTGAACAAGGTTTCCTCAAAGTAGGTTCTTTGCATGGCAATTGGTGCTGAAATGTCAATTAGGGGGAAGGCCATAGCCTAGCGATATTATCACTGGACTGTTAATCCAGAGACCCAGATAATGTTCTGGGGACTCAGGTTCAAATCCTGCCACAGTAAACAGTGGAATTTGAATTCAATAACTATCTGGAATTAAGAATCTAATGATGACCACAAATCCATTGTCAATTGTCATAAAGCCCATCTGGGTCACTAGTGTCCTTTCAAGAAGGAAACTGCCATCCTTACCTGGTATGGCCTACATGTGATTCCAGACCCACAAAGTGGCTGACCCCTAACTGCCCTCTGGGCAATTCAGGATGGGCCAATAAATGCTGCCTTAGCCAGCGACTCCCTCATCCCATGAATAAATAAAGACAAAAAAAAACAGCACTGACTTCCAGTTCCTGAAGTGCTGCCAGTGAGTTCAGAACCTGGGGTTACAGTCCAGGGACATGCAGAGGGCCACTCAGGATTGGGATGAGGAGAGATTTCTTCATCCAGAGAAAAAGGAGCATGTGCAACTCTCTGCCACAGAAAGTGGTTGAAGCCGAAACACTGAATGTTTTCAACAAGGAGATTGATAAAGTTCTTTGGGCTAAATAGTTCACAGGATATGGGGAGAAAGCAGGAACAAGGGACTAAGTTGGATGATCAGCGATGATTATGTTGAATCACAGAGCAGGTTCGAAGGGCTGAATGTGCTACCCCTGCTCTGAATTTTATGGAAGTCTAAAGGCCATCTGTTACAGGTTCTACTATCTGGGTAGTGTCATGACTAACCAACAAGGAGCCCAGAACAAAGCTCTCCACTGCATGGTTGGATCTAAGTGACTAAGGTCCAAAGACATCGGTTTCTCTCTGGTATCTCACACTGTCTTTTTGTCCTCCCGAATTCCAAAGCACTTTGAGCTCAGGTATAGTTTGAACACACAAAAAAAACTAACTAGTTATTGGCTGAAACATTAACTCTGTTCTTCTGTCTCCACAGATGCTACACAGCCTTCCCTCCTTTTTGTTCAGGTTTTGGTAGTCTGTGGAGTATTGCATTTGAATCAGAAAACATCCCCCTTCAATCCCAGTGTGTGACTTTCTCAGCACTTTGGAGTGTCTCCTTAGCATTCAATGTATGTCTGACCAAAAGGAGATCCTGGTTATTGCAAAGTGGCTCCTTCCAGTTGGCTGGAGCTAGATCAATAGTTCAGGGTCAGGTACTGAACTGGTTATCTTCCCTTTCTCGCCTGGGATAGAAAGGAAAGCAATAACACTTTCCGGGTCAGCTGCCAATGTCATGTAAAACGTTTACACTCTCAGTCCCTTTGCATGCATAATTAACTCCAAAAATGCTCTCGAGGTTTTAAATCAGGACTTTTTTCACAGATGAAACAACATTAATAACTGTTCCTAAACTTCAAACACCTAGAAACAATAAAGAGGACAAACCAGAAAGTCAGAAACACAGCAGAAATAAATCTGTGGAGAAATGGATTGAGTGTTGTCAAGTTGTTTTTTTTTGGGAGGGGGGGTGTGGTGGTGGTTTTACAACTTGAACGCCTGCCAGATTTCTGCTAACCCAATGCAGATCAGGTATAATATCCAGGTGTTTCAGGATTGGTACATTTGCCTCTGGTTACCGAGACGTTCCTTTATATTGTGTGCAACACAAAGTGAACTTGTACTGTGACCACAACTACAACCTTAATTGTCTTTGCTTTTTCACTCACAGACTAATCAAGTGACAGATGCATGAGTTACATATATTTACTTTGGCGGGGGGGGGGGGTTGGCGCAAAGGCACATTTATTTGATCAGGGCTGCCTACCTCTCTCTCTCTGAAACTCACTGGCATTTAGATAAGAGAGGAGAAAGTGAGGTCTGCAGATGCTGGAGATCAGAGCTGAAAATGTGTTGCTGGAAAAGCGCAGCAGGTCACGCAGCATCCAAGGAGCAGGAGAATCGACGTTTCGGGCATGAGCCCTTCTTCAGGATTTAGATAAGAGAACCTGGTACAGACCAGGACAGGAAAACATGTGACACAAAGTTAATCCAATTTAGCTCAGTCGACCGAATGGCTGGTTTAAGATGCAGTGTGTGCCAACACCGTGGGTTCAATTCCTGCACTATCTGAAGTCACCATGAAGGACTCTCCTTCTCAAACTCTCCTCTTGCCTTGGGCATGTGATCCTCAGGATAAACTACCACAATCATCTCTCTCTGAGAGAACAGTCTGTGGACTGTGGCAACTAACACTGCTCAGAGTAAAGATCAAGTGAAGGAGGGTAAACAAAAAAACACAAGGTCAGCCTTCAATTATAGTTGCAAGGGAAGCAAACAATGAGCAATTCATTCAATTAATAAATTATCCAGCAATACCAATGTCCCACAAGAGAACAGGGGGGAAAAAAACATCCCTCCCACCAAAAGTGTTTATGGTGAATAGAATGGTAGATTGAAGAGCAATCCGGATAGACAAAAAGGAGAAAGGATTAAAGCTATGTTGGTAGGGTAAGATGGAGTAAAACTAGTGTCAAGTGTGAACAGTGGAATAGACAAGATGGGTCATCTGGCCCGTTTCTGTGCTGAAAAGGTTTTCTGTCAAATTGTGCAGCGCAGCAGCAGCCATTTGTCTCATTCTGCTTCTGCTGTTCAATTAGTTCCCCTCTTTCTCTGAGCCCTTACCAGCATTCCAGTATTTTTAATGTATTTCTAACCATGTTATTGGGTGCCATTGTCTGTAAGGAGCTGTCATATCCACATGTACACAACATCACAAACCGTACCTATGTTTTTTCATTACCTCTTTCACTTAATATGGGCATTGCTGCCAAGACTAGCATTTGTTGGCCATCCTTGATTGTCCTTGAATTGAGTGGCTTCCTCATCCATTTCAGAAGGCAGCCAAGAGTCAATCACACTATTGGAGTCACATGTAAATTAAACTGGGTAAGGATGACAAATTTCCTCCCCTAAAGGGCTGTTTATGTTTCATGGTCTCCAACAGAGATTAGCTTTCAAATCCAGATTTCATAAATTGGAGCTGTCGTGATTAGGTTCGAATTTCTGAAGAAGGGCTCATTCTCCTGCTCCTTGGATGCTGCCTGACCTGCTGCGCTTTTCCAACAAGACATTTTCAGCTCTGATCTCCAGCACCTGCAGTCCTCACTTTCTCCTTGAATTTCTGTTCCCAAAGTAATAGGCAGGGTCTCTGGATTACATTACTACTTCACCATCATCTCCCCTTCTGACATATGTCTTCCACTGTGCACCAGAGTTCCCAATTAACCATTGGGCACACTGGGAGAAGTGGCACATGGGAAAGCCTTGCAAACAAAAACACAAATCCCCTTACCTGCTCGGGTCAGTTCAGCAGCAGCCAGTAGAATGAGTGTATGGACGAGATAATTCATCCTAAAGGAAGATACATATAAAAGTTAAAACATGAACTTTAAGGAAATGAAATTAAACTGTCCACCAGCAGGTAATTCCTCACTTTTCATGACAGCAAAGTCTCAAATACGGCACACATTATTTTAATATATCTAAATTTGCATGCCTCACCTGACATATCCCAGACCATGAACAATTCCCCCTTCTCCAGTCAGGGGAGGGTAAGGGGGTAGTGACAGAAACAGGGAGCCAATATCTCTGGGCATTTACTCCATGCTCCAAATCCTTGACTCATTATCTCTACCCTTCAGCTAACCCACATATCTGCAGACGTGAGTACACAAAGGATATATGAGATGGTGAAGGCATGCTCACAACTACCTCTGTACAACACCCCAGATTCCAAGAGAGGAGCATGGTCTACCTGATCTCCTCGACTGGTTTTAATCACACCAGAGGGTGAGAAAGGAATTTTCACCCATATCTTCATTCAAGGACTCAGCCTAACCTTTCCACATTAATAAGCTTTTATGTAAGTACAGAGTCAGACTACGCAATCACCCCCTAATAGATTCCAGCTTGTTTTAAAACAAATTGCTAGAGAAACTCAGCAGGTAAGGCAGCATTTATAGAGAGAGAAACAGAGTCAACATTTTGGCTCTTCAGAGCTAGCTTGATTTAACATGTTTGTCATCTACATCCTTACCTAAATATCCACTGACTTTATGGACAGAGAGAGAACTCAGATCTCAACTACCTTGCTTGTTCAAGAAGTATTTCCCGATTTCCGTTGAACAGAAAAAAAATTTGAAAGACTGCGCCGGATTCCTGAAGTTAAACTCTTTTATCTTTCTAAAGACCTGGACAAGGTGAGATGAGCCTGAATTTCCTGGGACAAACAGACAGAGAAAGAGGACTCGGGGTCTGTGCAGAGTAAAACGGAGACAGAACGCGAAGAAAAACAGTGGAAAACGCCGGAGAGTTTTTGTTTAGGAAAGATGGGAAAACAATCAATCCATACAATCCCAATGAAGTGAGTCAGCACAGGCACACCCTGTTGCCAACGAGCCTGGAGTACAACGGGTTCAAACAAGAGAGGCCAGGACAGAGATGGGCTTGGGAGAGGGAACAGGACAAATACACGGAAACTGGGGCCTCTCACTAACTCACCCGCTGCGGTGGCCGGGCTCTCGGATACACTGTAGCCGCCGATGAACACACTATCTCCGGACTTTCGGATACACTGTATCTGCCGCTGGCTCAGCTACATTTATATCGCGGGGTGTATCCAATTTCGCCATTAAGCCAACTATACTGTCAATCACAGGCAACTTAATCATAACTGGTGAACATGGATGTCAATCAGGCGCCAGCAACGCAGACCGCTCCCTAAGATAAAATACCGCGGACTGTGCAAATCGGAAATTAAAAAAACCCAGAAAAATCACAGGTACTGTGGCACTGTAGGGAGAGGAACTCCGTCCTGTAGAAGAGTCTTTGGACTCGAAACATTAACTCTGTTCTCTGTCCACACACGTTGAGTTCTCCAATACTTTATGATATTTTCCTTATTTCTGGTCACAGGCAAGGCCCCCACAGCAACGAGAATCCGGGAGGGATCCGGTAAAATATCCTTGAATGGGCGCCGTGCCTAACGCTGCAGTTATTGAAAAGAAACGGGCTGTGGAGATGACGGAAACATTCTCGCTGCTAACTGAAAAGCCAACCGAGTGGTTGTGCTGGTACCCTCAGTGATTCATTGTTGCGAAACAAGCTGGAGTGAATGGTTAAAATGTGTCAGTGAAATTGCCGGCTCACACTCTCTAGTCCCCACTTGCTGTTATTCCCCCAGTTAAACTTTCACACGCCGCTTGTCTCAAAGAGCAGTTTACGGAAAGGTTGTTTTTGGTAACAAGCAGATAATGCCGGCGCCTGTTGGTATGAGCCGACTTCAGACAGACCCAAATTCACATTACTCCAGACTCTGCTGGTGTACACATTACAAAATATTTAGCAGTAACAAAACGGAAAATCAAATTGCACCCCAAAAGCAATTTTCATAA
The DNA here is from genome assembly GCF_004010195.1 of Chiloscyllium plagiosum. Classification (NCBI taxonomy): domain Eukaryota; kingdom Metazoa; phylum Chordata; class Chondrichthyes; order Orectolobiformes; family Hemiscylliidae; genus Chiloscyllium; species Chiloscyllium plagiosum. The sequence goes on along the minus strand of NC_057718.1, from coordinate 4,617,675 downwards.
AAGTGCATTTGATTGTGCAACAGATTCAATTTTCAATTAGCAATACTTTGAGAAAAGCGAGAAGGGCAAGGGCAGCAAATACAATAGACAATAGGTGCAGGAGTAGGCCATTCAGCCCTTCGAGCCTGCTCCGTCATTCAATATAATCATGGCTGATCATTCCTAATCAGTATCCTGTTCCTGCCTTATCTCCATAACCCTTGACTCCACTATCTTTAAAAGCTCTATCCAACTATTTCTTAAATGAATCCAGAAAGTGGGTCTCCACTGCCCTCTGGGGCAGAGCATTCCACACAGCCACCACTCTCTGGGTGAAGAAGTTTCTCATGAGCTCTGTCCTAAATGGTCTACCCCGTATTTTTAAGCTGTGTCCTCTGGTTCGGCACTCACCCATCAGTGGAAATATGTTTCCTACTGCCAGAGTGTCCAATCCTTTCATAATCTTATACGTCTCAATCAGATCCCCTCTCAATCTTCAAAACTCAAGGGTATACAAGCCCAGTCGCTCCAGTCTTTCAGTGTAAGGTAATCCTGCCATTCCAGGAATTGACCTCGTGAACCTACGCTGCACTCCCGCAATAGCCAGAATGTCTTTTCTCAAATTTGGAGACCAGAACTGCACACAGTACTCCAGGTGTGGACTCACCAGGGCCCTGTACAGCTGCAGAAGAACCTCTTTGCTTCTATACTCAATACCTCTTGTTATGAAGGCCAGCATGCCTCACATTGAGGCAGGTATTTTCCAAATGCTGCTAGCTACTTAAATCACAAGCAATGAAGCCAGGAGTAAATTATACCCATTAGAATAATGAATAGATGACACACTTCACAGGTTTAATGATTTAGCAAAAGCAAATGACTGTGCTAGCCTCCATAAATTATGCTGTTCAGACTCAAGGGACAAAGTGTGTGTCTTCACTCATTTCTCAATAAATCACTGCAACTGAAATTGTATCTGATCTCTGAGCAGACCATTTGCTGTACAATTGTTTTAAGATTCAGTCAGGTTACTCTATTCAACACAACTTCAGTAAATTCCACTTTTGAGTACTCCTGTTTTCAGGCACAGTAAATATTTCATAAAACACAAGTCCTAATTTGGTTTGCAAATCTAATGGCTAGGATTCTTGCAGTTGTAATAATGGATAAAGTGTGGACGTTTTCCATCCTTTTCCAACTGAAACTGATTAACTCTGGATGTCTGCGCATGCAAGGAATAACTCAGAAATTCAAAAGTTACTGTCAAAGATTCTAAGCTACTCCAGATGTTGTGCTGTTGATGCATTCCAAGAGTGCAATCAATGAGCTATCTTATGAATTAACACAAATTTATGTTAATTAATAACCAACACATCCACGATTTCCCGAGCCACCTCCTTCAGTACCCTGGGATGCAGACCATCAGGCTCTGGAGACTTATCAACCTACATGGGGAACATCACCACCTGGAAGTTCCCCTCCAAGCTATTCACCATTCTGACTTGGAAATCTATTGCTGTTCCTTCACTGTCACTGGGTAGAAATCCTAGAAATCTTATGGGGCACTGTAGGTCAAACTGGACTGAAATATTTAGCCCAAGCTCCCTATGAAGAAATAAGGCTGGTTTGAACCCTTTAATGTATCCAAGAAATCTACCTGGTCAACAACTGTGGCTTAGGCAGCAGCAGTTTAAAACGACGTACCAAAACTACTTTCCCCAAACAGCAACTAGGAATGGACAATGAACATCCCATAAGTAAATAAAGCAAAACAAAAAGTTAGGAATATTACCCACTAAGTGCATTTAAAAAATACCACACCTCACATCAAGGGTAAGGTACTGAGGGCTCTCTAATCTATCAAACTGATGGGGAAGCTGACTCCCTAATACTTGTTCACTGACTGAAAGAAGTAGAGTTTTACAAAACCTTTTGGTACACAAGGCACTTTGCACCACGGAAAATACCAAATTTAGAAATATTAACATCAGAAACATGATGTGGAAGTGCCAGTGTTGGACTGGGGTGGTCAAAACTGAAGATCACACCCTAGGTTATAGTCTAACAGGTTTATTTGGAAGCACTAGCTTTCAGAGCATTATCTGACAAAGGAGCAGTGTTCCAAAAGCTTGTATTTCCAAATAAACCTGTTGGGCTATAACCCGGTGTTGTGGAATTTTTAACTTTATCAGAAATGTGGCAGCCAATTTACACACAGTAAGCTCCCACAAACAGCAACTTGATAGGTATTATAGGGCTGAACACAGGAGGTCAGTCTCAGACCCTTACAATCACCCATTACTACACCAAATTATTTCATGGTTGATTCCATTGTTTTTACCATCCCAGTGTGTCTGAAAGGGAGCTTCCTGATCTTAGATCAAAACTTGTCTTACTGATAAGGCAGAACTTATAACGGTGAGTAACCTTTTCCATTCCATTTGGTTTCTCTCCCTTTTGACGGATGTGATAGCTGATTATATGCTAATAATCCTGGAGCATGGGAGTTCAAATCCACATCTCCACAATGGTCACATTTTGAATGTTTGGTTAATTTAACATCATCTCACTGAATCAGTATTACCAGTACATTTGGAAACCTGTGGAGTTGATAAAGTTATGAAATTGCTGTTAATTTGTTTTCTAATTAGTCTTGTGATATCAACTGAGAGATAAATGTTCAGAGGAATTACCCTACTCTTGTCTGAAAGAGCATAGAAATCGAGTGGTGCTGGAAAAGCACAGCAGGTCAGGCAACATCCGAGAGCAGGAAAATTGACGTTTTGGGCAAAAGTCCTTCATCAGGAATGGCTTTCTGATGAAGGGCTTTTGCCTGAAACAGATTTTCCTGCTCCTTGGATGCTGCCTGACCTGCTGTGCTTTTTCAGCACCACTCTAATCATGACTCTGATCTCCAGTATTTGCAGTACTCACTTTCATCTATAAATCTTTTTTGTGTACCTGCAATGGCAGAGAGGGGCTCATTTAACTTATGTGTAGGAGGGCATGTCTGGCAGTGCTGCACTCCTTCAGTACTGCACTGGGACAGACAATTTGGATTATGTGCTCCAGTCTGAAATAAGGCTTTAAGCTACAACCTTCTAACTCAGAGATGTGAGTGCTACTTAGTAAACCATGGCTGACAACCCAAGCCACAGTTGTTAGATATGGTAGATTTCCTGGATATAATGAAGGGGTCAAACCAGACTCATTTCTTCAAAGAAATGATTCCATACAGGGGGTCAGACCAAGTATTTAAATTCTCTAACAGTAAGGTACTCAGATAGTTCTGGCTTTCAGAGAACCAACACACATATTTCCTCAAGATGGGACTTTGTTTATCCCAAAAATGTAAATCTGGTATGGGAAGACTCAATGTTCCAAATCCCACTGCACTGCATTACTGAGGGAGTGCAGTATTTTCAGAGCTGCCATTTTTGTGAAGAGAAGTTAAACAGACAGCCTAGCTACCTTAATGAAAGCAAAATATTGCAGCTGCTGGAAATCTGAAACAAACAATAAATGCTGCACAAAGTACCAGATTTAACGTTCAGACTGGCAACACTTCCTAGAACTATCCTAACAATAGGTCATCAACCTGAAACATTAACTCTGTTCTAAGAAGATTTGCTGAGTATGTACTGTTTGTTACTGTCTTTTGCGATCCCCTCAGTGCATTGTGAATATAGTCCCATTTACAAACAACCGGAGAGAGAGAGAGATAAAAGTTTGATACAATAGTGTGACCTTCTGTATATTGCTTGACTGTTCCTTGACTGCAGCTTATCTGTTACTTTTAATAAATTTGTTGCTTGATTTAAACTCTAAAACACAGTTTGATAAAGGTGTTATTCTTCCATTATCTGAAAGTTTGATGATCATGCAAATGTATTCTCGTGCAGACAGTGGATTTAATAATTCAGCCTCTCTTCAATGTTGATGTGAACAGATTTTCAGATTCTGAGAGAGCTCATGTTTATCCTAGTGCAGCAATTACTCAAAGTTAAAACTCTCAGCATTGCCTTCAGATCCTTTGCCTAACCCCTCCCTCCTCTGTAACTACTTCCAGATCTCTGCACTCTTCCAATTCTGACCTTTTGCACTTTCTCAATCTCTTTATTCTCACTACTGGTGGCCATTCATATTAGCCGAAACATTTCTTCAATTGTCTCCAAGCAGTTTGTCCTCTCCTCTCGAAAGGAAAACTCCGTTGAAACTTATCTCAAGCTTAGATCACCTACTTTAAGATTAACTGATATGACATGGTGTAACATATTGCCTGATAATGCTCCTATGAAGGACCTGTTACCACATCAGAGGCATCATAAAGTTGTAATGTGTTATTGTTGAAAAGCCTCATGAGATCAGGTTGTTTACAATTCAAGGATATAAAACGGAAATAAAACATATCCTTTTACAGACTCTTAATGTCTCCCATTATTGCACCCAATTGCTTTTTGCAATTTTCCCATCCCTCATTCATGCAGACCCTGTCCCTACTTCAGGTATTAATCAGTGTATACAAAAAGTGGCTTCACGTTCTCAGTTCAGATTATGGTCTAACTTACAACTGTGATTAATCTTTTCTCTTCCATTTGGTTTCTCTCCCACTTGCTGGATACAGCAGACCAGTGAACAGTAGTCAAAATCCACCACCCATCCACAGTTTGTGAATGATGGCTTTTATGCAGTTGACAGAGGAAGGAGGAGTTAGTGGAACAGATGGTGAGCATGCCCACAGCACATACAAAGGGAGTGTTAATGGTAACAGAAAAACAAAATAGATATTAATGGTTAAATAAAATAAAGACCTGCAGATGTTGGTGATCTGAAACAAAGACAAACATTGTTGGAGAAAACCAGCAGGTTCTGGCACAATCAGTGGAGAAAAAAGTAGGTTTAAAAATTCAAGTCCAATGACTCTTGTTCAGAACTTGTGGACAGTGAAGGGTCACTGGACCCAAAACGTTAATGCTGTTTTCTCTTCACAGATGCTGCCAGACTTTCTGAATTTCTTCAGTTGGTGCGATAGGGGTGAATCGTAAAAACTGGCTTTGCTGAGAGCAATTTCATGTAAACAACATGAAATAAATGTACTAACATGAAATGCCGTGGGCGGCACAGTGGCACAGTGGTTAGCACTGCTGCCTCACAGCGCCTGAGACCCGGGTTCAATTCCCGACTCAGGCGACTGACTGTGTGGAGTTTGCACATTCTCCCCGTGAGTAATCTAATCTAAAAAACACAGTGCATATCTGTGTGTGTGATGGGGAAAACTCAGAATGGAGAATAGTGTTCATGCTCTGAAGTTGTTGAGTCCAGGAGACTGCAAAGAGCCGGAGCTGAAAATGAGGTGCTGTTCCTCTGGATTCCATTAGGTTTCGCTGGAATGTTCTAGCAAATCTAGGACGCACATTATAGCAAATGGTGTATTGGTGTAATGTTAGCATTAAAACACGTTTGCATTTTCCGGCTCCCAGGTGTTCCAAAGAAGAATTATTGGACTTAAAGAGTTAGTTCTGTTTCTCCTCTTCCCTCCAGATGTTCCCACATCTGCTGTACTTCTTCAGCATTTCTTGTTATTTCAGATCTCCAGTATCAACAGTACAGTGGTGACCCCGGAATCCGAACGCCCTATTGTTCGAACAACTTGGAATTCGAACAATTATTTCAAGAAAATTTTGCCCTAAAATCCAAACACAGTTTTAGAATCCGAACACCACGTACCGTTCAGGTTGCATTGTTTGTTCTGTTCGTTGTGAAAGCATCTCTCGTGTGTCCATCATTAGTTTACCTTGTGTTTTCACCTTGATTTGTGCTGGGTTTTTTTTAAATTGGCACCCTTGTGCATTCACCATGGCACCCAAGAAGAGCAGTGAAGCAAATAAGTTCATTCACCATTAGCACTCCTCACTAAGGTAAATGAAGTTATTTTCATGTTAGTACATTTATTTCTTGCTTTTATTATTATTACTTGATATTTAGGTCATTTACTCGTCTTATTTTACCTTAACCATGTGTATTTGCAGTTGAAAGTGTCTTGAAAATGTTTTTTTGGGGTCCAGAAACAGATTAATTCACTTTCCATTATTTCTTATGGGGAAAATAGTTTCGGAATCTGAACTTTTCGCAATCTGAACAGCCACCTAGAATGAATTAAATTCGGATTCCGAGGCACCACTGTACTTTGTTTTCATTTCAATCTTGCACCGTTTCTCCCCCATTCTTGCAACAAAATACATTACTTTACACTTTTCTCTGTTTCATCTTGCCTTGTATTTTCCTAACTCAATCCTGCCATCTGCCATTACGTTTATTCAAAAGCAAGAAGCCAAACTCACACCCAGACATGTACATGTGTGTACATGCACATACATCTGCAGGAACAATAACATCCATTAAACCTGAAAAAATAAGGAGAAACTCTTTATCCCTTGCAACGAGAAACTATTATCTGAACCCCCTCCTTTCAGAGTCACTTTTAGACTGAACAAATAAACCTTTATACCCCTCTGTAGGTGTATATAATTAAAAAAAAAATTGGCAATATATAGCAGGTGACTCAGTGTCTACGAAGAGATGTGGCCTATTACTAATATTCAGGGTGTGCAGTGCTTTACCAGAACTGAAAATTAAAGATGAACATTTCTGCTAGCAAGTTTGGAAAAACAGGAGGTTAGGACAGGAAGAACCTTGGTGAGAGAAGACAGTTCAAATATTGCTGTGGGTCTGAAGTCGTATCTAGGTCAGAGCCAACAAGGCATGATTTCCTTCCTGAAAGGACGTTAGTGTACCAAAATGTGTATTTTTAAATGACAATCTGGAAGTTTCATGGTCACAATTACTGAACCTAGCTTTTAAGGTTGCTGACTTGCTCGCCGGAGTTGGTAAATTTGTTTATTACTGTTTTGTCACCACGCTAGGTAACAACATCAGTGTGCCTCCAGTGAAGCATTGGTGTTCTGTCCTGCCTGCTATTTGTGTATCCCAGTTTGCACAGGTGAGTGGTATCATTTCCAGTTTGGTTTCTTAGTGGTTGGTATCTGGGGTCCAACTCTACATGTTTGTTAGTGGAGTTCCAGGTTGAGTGCCAGGCCTCCAGAAACACCCATGCATGTCTTTGTTTGACTTGTCCTAGTTGAATTGGTGTCTTTCTTTGTCCAGGTGTATGGATACAAGTGATAGTTGGTCATGTCTCTTGGTGGCTAGTTGGTACAGACTACACACACATGCAGACAATGAAGGACACCAAACTGGGGCACACAAAGAGCAAGCAGGGCAGATCACCAATGCTTCACTGGAAGCGCACTGTTGATGTCACAGAGTATGGTCACAAAACATTTGCAAACAAACTGACCAGCTCAGTGAGCAAGTCAACAACTTCATCCACAACCTGAGCTACAAAGCTTCACAAGAACTTCAAACTAGCTTTGAATTCCAGATTTGAATTTATCAGGTAACTGATTATCGAAAAACAAGACTGCAGCCAATGTATCAGTAAAGGACGTAGCAGACAAAATGGATAGGACAAAATGGATATAGAAAGACAATATTTGTTGGATAACGGACAATAAATGAATTTTAGATCCAAGTTTCAACTGGCAGCACTCTTACCTTTGAATGAAAAAATTGTGGATTCAAATCCTAATGTAGAAATTGGAGGACAAAAAAAAACTACAAGACTTTTGGCAGGCAAGGTGTCAGCTATAGATAAATGGTTAATTCCCACCTCTCCAAGTCAAAAGGTTTTGGGTTCAATCCCACTCCAAACACATGGGTTCTCTCTTCACAGATGTTGCCAGACCTGCTGTACATTGCCAGCAATTACAGCTTTTATTTAAACATTTATTCAGGGGAACGAGAGCATATCGGCAATGCCAGCATAATATTATTCATCCATTATTACCTGAGAAGGTAGTTCTGAACAGGAATCATATTTGAACAAAATGTCAACTCTGTTTCTCTCTCTCTACATACGTTGCCAGCCAAGCAGAATTTCTCCAAGACTTTCTGCTGTTATATCCAGGAAGGTAGTCAGTGGCCTTACTCTTATAGTGCTGGATTTTATTACAATTGAATGCTTTTCTGGCACACACTACAGGGAGACAAGAGTCAACACTTAGCAGGCTCGAGGTTCGGAATGGCCTGCTCCTAACCCAATTCCCATTTTCACAAATGGGTTGAAGTACATAGATTGGACAATGACAACAAGTTTGGTTCACTTAAGGTCATTCATGTTGATCTGTTATTTTGTTCTGATTTGATAGATCCATACATCCACTGGTCTCCACCTCGCTTTCTATACATTTTTTGAAAAAATTGCAATTTTAGCTGTCTTGTTTTAAAATGCCAAGTCTAGATTTTCAACTTGCAGTCCTAATGAGAGAGTTTAACACTCAAAAACTATATTACTTACAATTTGCTACCAACATTGACTCACATGCATGGTACATCTATTTTAATTTCAGAGCCTTGGTGTCTTCAGCTCTTTATTTGAAATGCCAATCATCTTCATTAAAGACAGACAACAGCACCTCCTGCACAATAACCCTCAACAATGACGCCCCACGTGGATGCATTCTTAGCCTCCTCCTGTACACCCACAACTGTGTAGCCAAATTCCGAATCAAAGTCACTTAGAGGTTTGCTGACATCACCACTGTAGGAGAACGGCAATCAAATGTTGTGAAGTTGGGTAAAGAACTTTTGGATTGGGAGGCAAGTGATTATAATTTGGTGTTTGTAAAATCCTGGTGGTGTTGGGGGAGGGGTGGGGCAGGAGGAATGTTGCATGGTCCTTTTAAAAAAATCATGTGCTTTTTCTGTGTTAAGAGCTTTAAAATGGATGTCTGTGAACATCTGCTTGGAAGTTTGCAAATGCACACAGAGCACCCGAATTGAAACATTTGTTTCAAAAGACCGTACAGTGAGCAGACCAAGCAGCAGCTTTTACCAAGGCAACAGGCTGTGTCATCACAGGTATAAAAGGAGGAGGCAGTTTGAAAGTAACCCCAGAGCGAGCTGCCATCTGCTAGAATTAACAGCCCTGAGCCCTCGAGAGAGAGAATCGCTGGCTCTCACAGCCTCATCTATGTCTGAGAGAAAGCACCATCTAAGTAACAATGGGACTAACAGCACAAGTTAATATTCAAGACAGAAGAAATCGACAGAGAAGGCACAGAACGTTCTGGAAGACACATAACCTGGCTGTAATTTTGAGAGACTTAATTCTATTTTTTTTTTCAAAATGAGTGGGACTTATATTTATTGGAACAACATACCATTAGAATCTTAATTTATTTGGGAATAGTTAGTAGTTAGAAGGGATTTATTTGGTTTGTTAACAGTTTAGTTAATTTGTTCACTGTTAGAAATAGATAAATAAATTATTATTGGTTGATTTTAAAGTGAGTGTCAGGGATTTAATTCATTTCACCACTAGAAGGTTGCTAAAAAGCAGGTTATCCCACTTTCCATCCTCCTTTTACAGAGGTGCTCCTCTTTGGGTGTTTCGGTTTTAGTTTGGGGGGGTGGGGGTGTCAACCTCTGCTTCATAACAAACAATGATGAGTCAGAATACAGGAAGGAAATAGAGGGCTTGGTGTCGTGGTGCAATGATAACAAGCTCTCTCTCAATGTCAACAAAATGGAAGAACTGATCATTGACTTCAGGTAGAAAAAAGGAGGACGCGCTCCTATCTACATCAATGGAGCGGAGGTTGAGAATGTCAAATTCCTAGAAGTGATGATAACCGACCTGTCCTGAACCTCCCACTTAGATGCTACAGTTAAGAAGACACAACAACTCCTCTTCTTCAGGCAGGTCAGGAAAGTCAGCATGTCCATAAGGACCCTCAACAACATTTACAGGTGCACCACAAAAAGCATCCTATCCAGGTGAATAACGCCCCTAGTACAGCAACTGCTCTGCCCAGAACCATAAGAAATTTTAGGAAGTTGTGTGTATAGCCCAGACTATCTTTGGGAGCAGCAAGAGGGAGGACTAGGGGGCTACTGGGAAGGTAAATTAATCCTTTAAAAACATACTTCATGAATAGGTGGAGCGCACACTGAGCAGGAGCAGATATGGACGGCTGAGTCAGTGAGGTAATATTGTGGGAGGTTGTTTTACCCAAAACACTACTTTGGTAGTGTCTCCCACCCATCCTCCTCCTCGAACCAAAAAAAAAAGGTTCTATGTGCCCGATTGGTAAGCTTACTAGGCTATTTTAAAAATAAAATCTGTTTGGGAATTCAGAACAGTGGAATGGACAGTAGGGCAGTTGCATGCTCCTCCCGTAGAATGTGGGAAGTAAAGGTCACCACTAGTGTCCCCACTGACTTCATCTGCGGAAAGTGCATCCAATTCCAGCTCCTCCGAAATCACAATAGGGAATTGGAGCTGGTTGAACTTCGGATCATATGGGAGGTTGACAGGGTAATTGAGAGGAGTTACAGGGAGGTAGTCACACCTCAGGTAGAGGGAAAAGGGCAGATGGGTTACCATCAGGGGATGGAAAGGAAACCAGCAGACGGTGCAGGGATCCCCTGTGGCCATTCACCACAATAACAGGTATACCATTTTGGATACTGTTGGGGGGGTGGGGGTGAGGAGGAGTGTGGGTGGGGAGGGTGGGGGAGAGATTGCACTTACGAGGGGTAAGCCATGGAGTTACAGGGTCTGTCCATGTTGCTCAGAAGGGAAGTGGGGAGAGGAACATTAGTCACTGGGGACTCCATAGTTAGGGGGAACACATAGGAGACTCTGTGGGAATGAGAGAGACTCTCAGTTGGTATGTTGCCTCCCAGGTGCCAGGGTTCATGATCTCTTGTATCGTGTTTTTGGGATCCTTGGTGGGGGGAAGCAGCTCCAAGTCGTGGTCCACATAGGCACAAATAACATTGATAGGAAAAAAGGGACAGGGATGTAAGGCAGAAATTCAAGGAGCTAGGGTAGAAGCTTAGAGCTAGAATAAAGAGTTATCATCTTTGGTTTGTTACTTGTGCCACGTGCTAGCAAGGCAAGGAATAATGGAGAGAGGAGTTGAACATGTGTCTACAGGGATGGTGCAGGAGGGAGAGTTTTGGATTTCTGGATAATTGGGGCTCTCTCTGGGGTAGGTGGGACCTCTACAAACAGGATGGTCTTCACCTGAACCAGAGGGGTACCAATATCCTGGAGGGGACATTTGCTAATGCGCTTCGGAGGGTTTAAACTAATTCAGCAGGGGGATGGGAAACTGAATTGTAGCTCTAGCATACAGGAGGTTGAGAGTAGTGAGGTCAGAAATAAGGTTTCAAGGTCGCAAGAGTGCAAGAGCAGGCAGGAAGGTGGTTTGAAGTGTGTCTACTTCAACGCCAGGAGCATCCGAAATAAGGTGGGTGAACCTGCAGCATGGGTTGGTACCTGGGACTTCAATGTAGTGGCCATTTCAGAGACATGGGTAGAGCAGGGTCAGGAATAGTTGTTGCAGGTTCCAGGATTTAGATGTTTCAGTAAGAACAGAGAAGGTGGTAAAAGAGGGGAAGGTGTGGCATTGTTAATCAAGGACGGTATTAGGGCAACGGCAAGGACATTTGATGAGAGCTCATCCACTGAGATAGCATGGGCTGAGGTTAGAAACAGGAAAGGAGAGGTCGCCCAGTTGGAAGTTTTCTATAGGCCTCTGAAAAGTTCCAGAGATGTAGAGGAAAGGATTGCCAAAATGATTCTGGATAGGAGTGAAAGTAAGAGGGTAGTTGTTATGTGGGACTTTAACTTTCCAAATGTTGACTAGAAATGCTATAATTTGAGTACTATAGATATGTCAATGTTTGTCCAATGTGCATAGAAGAGTTTCCAGACACAGTATGAAGTTAGGCCAAAAACAGGTGAAGCCACATTGGATTTGGTACTGGGTAATGAACCTGGTGTTAGGCTTGGAGATAGATGAGCACTTTGGTGATAGTGTCCACAATTTGGTTATGTTTACTTTAGCGATGGAAAGGGATAAATATATACCACAAGGCAAGTTATAGCTGGAGGGAAAGGCAATTATGATGTGATTAGGCAAGATTTAAGATGCATAGGCTGGGGAAGGCAACTGCAGGGGATGGGCACAATTAAAATGTGGAGCTTGTTCAAGGAACAGCTACTGCATGTCCTTCATCAGGCAGGGAAGAAGTGGTTGAGTGAGGGAGCCGTGGTTTACTAAAGAAGTTGAATCTTTTGTCAAGAGGAAGAAGGAGGCTTATATAAAGCAGAGACGTGTAGGCTCACTTAGGGGCTTGAGAGTTACAAGTTAGCCTGGAAAGACCTAAAGAGAGAGCTAAAAAGAGCCAGGAGGGGTCATGAGAAGTCTTTGACAGGTAGGATCAAGGAAAACTCTAAAACTTTCTATAGCTATGTCAGGAATAAAGGAATGAGGAGAGTAAGATTAGGGCCAGTCAAGGACAGTAGTGGAAAGTTCTTCGTGGAGTCCAAGGAGATAGGGGAAGCACTAAATGAATATTTTTCATCAGAATTTACACAGGAAAAAGACAACATTGTCAAGGAGAATACTGAGATACAGGCTATTAGACTAGATGGGATTGAGGTTCATAAGGAGGAGGTGTCAGCAATTATGGAAAGTGTGAAAATAGACAAGTCCCCTGGGCTGGATGGAATTTATCCTAGAATCCTCTGTGAAGCTAGAGAGGAGATTGAAGAACCTTTGGCTTTGATCTTTATGTCATCCTTGTCTTCTGGCATTCTTGCTGTAGACTGGAGGATAGCAAATGTTCTCCCCTTGTTCAAGGAGGGAAGTAGAGATGACCCTGGAAATTATAGACCTGTCAGCCTTACTTCAGTTGTGGGTAAAGTGTCGGAAAGGGTTATAAGAGATAGGATTTATAATCATCTGGAAAGGAATAACTTGATTAGGGATAGTCAACACGGTTTTGTGAAGGGTAGGTTGTGCCTCACAAACCTGAATGACTTCTTTGATTTGGCAACAAACATGTAGATGAGGGTAAAGCGGTTGATGTGGTGTATATGGATTTCGGTAAGGCGTTTGATAAGTTCCCTGTGGTAGGCTATTGCAGAAAATACAGAGGGTGATTTAGCTGTTTGGATCAGAAATTGGCTAGCTAAAGAAGACAGAGGGTGGTGGTTGATGGGAAAATGTTCAACCTGGAGTTCAGTTACTAGTGGGGCACCGCAAGGATCTGTTTTGGATCCACTGCTGTTTGTCATTTTTATAAATGATTTGGATGAGGACAGAGAGGATGGATTTGTAAATTTCAGGATGACACTAAAGGTTGGTAGAGTTGTGGACAGTGTGGAAAGATGTTACAGGGTGCAGAGGGACATGGATAAGCTACAGAGCTGGACTGAGAGGTGCCAAATGGAGTTTATTGTGGAAAAGTGCAAGGTGATTCACTTTGGAAGGAGAAACAGGAATATAAAATACTGGGCTAATGGTAAGATTTTTGGTCATGTGGATGAGCAGAGAGATCTCAGTGTTCATGAACATAGATCCCTGAAAGTTGCCAGCCAGGTTGATAAGGTTGCAAGAAGGCATACGGTGTTAGCTTTTATTGGCAAAGGGATCATGTTTCGGAGCCATGAGGTCATCTTGCAGCTGTACAAAACTCTGGTGCAGCCGCACTTTAGAGTACTGCATACAGTTCTGGTCGCTGCATTATAGGAAGGATGTGGAGGAATTGGAAAGGGTGCAGAGGAGATTTACGAGGATGTTGCCTGCTATGGAGGGAAGATCTAATGAGGAAAGGCTGAGGAACTTGAGGCTGTTTTTGTTAGAGAGGAGAAAGTTGAGATGTGACTTAATAGAGACATGCAAGATGATTAGATAAGATTCCCTACAGTGTGGAAACAGGCCCTTCAGCCCAACAAGTCCACACCGTCCCTCTGAAGAGTAACCCACCCCCCCTCTCTAATGCACCTAACACTATGGGACAATTTAGCATGGCCAATTCACCTGACCTGCACATCTTTGGATTGTGGGAGGAAACTGGAGCACCCGGAGGAAACCCACACCAACACAGGGAGAATGTACAAACTCCACACAGACAGTTGCCCGAGGCTGGAATTGATCCTGGGACCCTAGTGCTGTGAGGCAGCAGTGCTAACCACTGAGACAGTGAGAGCCTTTTCGCTCAGATGGTTATGGCAAACATGAGGGGACATGGCTTCAGATTAGTTTCACAGATCAGTACAACACTGAGGGCTGAAGGGCCTGTACTGCACTGTAATGTTCGTGTTCTATCACAGAAGCCAGCTTCCTATCCATGAACTCCATTTACACGGCCATGGAAAGACTGCCAACATCATCAAAGACCTCTCCCACCCTGGTAATGTTCTCTTCTAATCTCTTCCATCAGGCAGGAGATACAGTAGCTTGAATACATGCACCAACAAGTTCAAGAACAGCTTCTTCCATGCCAGTATTAGACTGCTGAATGGACCTTTAAAACTTCAAATAATGTTGATCTTGCTTTGTGCACCTCCCGTGCAGTTGTTCCTTTGTTCAAGAAGGGGAGTAGAGACAACCCTGGAAATTATAAACCTGTGAGCCTTACTTTGGTTGTGGGTAAAGTGTTAGAAAAGGTTATAAGAGATAGGAATTATAATCATCTGGAAAGGAATAACTTGATTAGGGATGGTCAACACGGATTTGTGAAGGGTAGGTCATGCTTTACAAACCTTATTGAGTTCTTTGAGAAGGTGACCAAACAGGTGGATGAGAGTAAAGCAGTTGATGTGGTGTATATGGATTTCAGTAAGGCATTAGATAAAGGTTCCTCACAGTAGGATATTGCAGGAAATACAGAGGCATGAGTTTGATTTCGCGGTTTAGATCAGATCATGTTGCAGCTATACAAAACTCTGGTGTGGTCACATTGTCACATTTGGAGTACTGCATACATTCTGATCACCGCATTATAGAAAAGATGTGGAAGCTTTGGAAAGGGTTCAGAGGAGATTTACGAGGGTGTTGCTTGGTAGGGAGAGAAGGTCTTGCAAGGAAAGGCTGAGGGACTGACTTGAGACTGTTTTCATCAGAGAGAAGGTTCAGAGGTGACTTAATTGAGACATATTAGATAATCAGAGGGTTAGATAGGTTGGACGGTGAGAGTCTTTTTCCTTCGATGGTGATGGCTAGCACGAGAGGACATAGATTAGATTAGATTAGATTACATTACAGTGTGGAAACAGGCCCTTCGGCCCAACAAGTCCCGCCGAAGCGCAACCCACCCATACCCCCACATTCACCCCTTACCTAACACTAGCTTTAAATTGAGGAGTGAAAGATATAGGACAGATGTCAGAGGTAGTTTCTTTACTTAGAGAGTAAAGGGGTGTGGAACACACTGCCTGCAACAGTTGTAGACTTGCCATTTAAGGGCATTTAAATGGTCACTGGATAGGCATATGGACGTGAATGGAATAGTGGATGTTAGATGGGCTTCAGACTGGTTTCACATGTTGGCGCAACATCAAGGGCCGAAGGGCCTGTACTGAGCTGCAATGTTCTTTGTTCTATGCCTTTCTGTGTCCAAGCATCCTATGATCTGTATGTCATTTATGCTATGATCTGCCTGTACTGATCTCAAAATAAAACTTTTCACTATACTTAGGTATATGTGACTAAAATAACTCAAAATAGGTGTAAAGTATTCACTGAGCTCACATGCGGTCTGTGCTGAGTTTGTGTAAAGATGTTAAATTTTGTTTTACCACCTCGACTTTCCAGATAAACAGGACTCCACTGGATTATATTATCGTATACAAAGTTCCCCATTACACAGCAACATAAATGTAGAGGAATTAGGAAATGCCTTTAAGGCAAAATATCCCAGAATGTCAGGAGGCAAATATTAACACGGTGCTTAAAAAAAAAGTGATTTTTACCACAGATAGCTAAATTCTAGTGTTAGTTTAAGCTATAGTTTTAAATTAGTGACTTAGTCATAGTGATGTATAGCATGGAAACATACCCTTCCGTCCAACCTGTCCATGCCGACCAGATAACCCAACCCAATCTAGTCACACCTGCCAGCACCCAGCCCATATCCCTCCAAACCCTTCCTATTCATATACCCATTCAAATGTCTTTGAAATGTTGCAATTGTACCAGCCTCCACCATTTCCTCTGGCACCTCAATCCATACACGTACCACCCTTGCGTGAAACAGTTGCCCCTTAGGTCTCTTTCATATCTTTCCCTTTTCACCCTAAACCTATGCTCTCTAGTTCTGGACTCCCCCACCCCAGGGAAGAGACTTTGTCTATTTAACCTATCCATACCCCTCATGATTTAATAAACCTCTATAAGGCCACCTCTCAGCCTCTGACGCTCTAGAGAAAACAGCCCCAGCCTAGTCAACCTCTCCCTATAGTTCAAATTGTCCAACCCTGGCAACATCCTTGTAAATCCTTTCTGAACCCTTTCAAGTTTCACCACATCTTTCCGATAGGAAGGAGACAAGAATTGCACGCAATATTCCAACAGTGGCCTAACCAATGTCCTGTAGTTTGAGAGGCAGCGAGGGTTCAGAGATGGCTTACCAGTGCTTTGGGTCAAGTTAGTTGAAAACATGGTTGCCAATGGCAGGGGAGCACTAAGTCAGAAAGGGATGAAGAGATCTCAGAAGCTCACGCCACGCTGAAGGCGGTTACGGAGATAATGAGGGAACAGGTGATGGAGGAAATTGAAAGCAAGGACGAGATGTTTAAAATAGAGATAATGCTTGGACTGGTATCCAGTACAAGTTAGCAAGCTAGGACTCCGGGGTCAACAGGATTTGGTGCATATCAGATGGCACGCAACAGAATTTCGGATGTCCTCAACTATATGGAGTATCGAATGTGAGAGGCAATCCAGACAGGCATTGCAATGTTTAAATATGGACGTATGGATTTAGGTTGCAGCAGAGGATGACTTTTGGAAAGGACCAAATTAGATGCTCTTATTGAGCTGGAGATTGTCAATGAAATGGGTACGTAGTTGAAGCATCATTACATCTTTGATCAGACTTGCAAACAGTTTAGTTCAGCCTCAGAAATTTACCTGGGAGGGGATGAGAAACAATGATGGGAACTGGGTTCATGATAGGGACCAAAGACAATAGTTCCACTCATCCCAATACCTAAAATTGAGGAAATGTCTGTCCCTTTGTTCTGGATATTGAATAAAATAGTTTTAACAGATTATAAGGGGTTGGATGTGGGATGTCAAAAGTGGTGCTGGTAGGGGTGGTATCATCAACATCTATGTATAAATCAACACTGTTGCTTTCAATGACATCACCAAGAGGCAACACATACATGAGAAGTAGGAGAGACAAAGATAGTCTATACATGGGATGATACCAGAGGAAACTGTTTCAGGTAATTCACATATGAGTGGAAACAGATGAGGGCAATCCCACCAGCTGGAAGACAGTAGAGAGGCATGCAAAGATGATGTGGCAAACCATATTTAAAAAAGACATTGCAAGAAAAAAAATAAGATGGGATAATTTATTCGTGTCACAGTCCTGGAGAATGGCAGTTATAAATTTGATGAGAGCAGTTTTGGTGGTATGATGGGCTGATACAAGGAAGAAAGGAATATGGGGATTGTTCAAAAAGATGTATTTGAGGTAGAAGATTAGCACTAATTGCATTGAATGGTGGGATAGGTTTGAGCAGCAGAACAGCCTCCTCCAATTTTAACCATTGGTGTTAGTCATAAAAGGAAATACAAATCACAGAATTATCATCTGCAGTTTTTATGCAAGAAAAAAAAAGAGGGTTATGTTTTGAAATTGTTGAACTCAATGTTTGTCTAAAAAAATCTGAGATAGATGAATTATTCTTCCTCAAGCTTGTGTTGATCACATTGGAAAAAGTGCAGGTCATGAAGATGAGAGTGGAACGAGGTAGTGAATTAAACTGACAGGAGACCAGGAGGTCAGGATCACACAGAGGTGGTCTATAATGCATTCACCTATTTTGTCTCTCCAATGTAGAGCATGCATTACGTTAAATTGCCTAAGCTCTACCTTTCCTGACCTGCTCAGTCACTCTACCAACAGAGAATGCTGGACAAACCCAGCAGGTCTGGCAGCATCTGTGGAAAGAGAAACAGAGTTAATGTTTCAAACCAGGAATGATTTCTCCTGCATGGAAAAGTGTTGGCATTTGTAAAGAAAACTTGAGGCACACCCAGTGAGAAAGATAAAGGGATCGTCAATGGTGATGACAAAGAAAGAGAGATGTAAAATGGGTGTAAATTAATGTGTGATGGGTTAGAGTGGATCCTCTCTACGAAGAGTAAACAAGACAAACAAGATAAAGTGGGTGGGTGGGGATCAGGAAGAGAAGCTAAGAAAATGGGGAACAGGCATAAGGTAGTCAGTTTCAAATGCCACTGAGTTCAACATTGTACCCGTGAAGTGCCTAAGCAGAAAATTTAAGGTGTTGGTTTCTTGAGCGTGTGTTGTGCTTCTCTGTAAAATTGCAGCAGTCGCAGAACAGAAATATTAACATTCTCTCTATCACCTCATTTAAGGCTTTCCTTAAAACCTCCCTCTTTGATAATTTTTACTCATCTTCCCTATCGTGTTAGATTTCATGACACTCCTGTGAAACACTTTGGGTTATATTTACGAAATAAGTGCCAGCTACTGCATCCACCAATCCCACTGATCTCAGTTTATACATTCCTATCCTATTTTAATTTGTACTATTAATCCTTTGGCATTTATTCTGCTTTCCACAGTAACCCAGACTTCTCCCACTCCCACTCCCACTCCCACCCCGCACCCCGTCCATGTAATTAACTAAAGCCCTGAAACATCACGACACTTTTCAGCTCTGGTGGAAACACTGAGCGAATGCGGCGGAGTTGGAGGTGGCACCGTTCACATTAGACGGCTTTAAACACGGCACCATCTTTCCCTCCCGACCATTTCGAAGCAGCATCACGGAAAACCAAACACAACACTCTTTCCGCTAGCAACATCACAAAACAACAGCAAAGATAATAAAACGCTTATTGCGTCTGTACGAATCCCGCTTGTGTTTTTTTTTTCTGCATTCCAGTTCAAAGAGGCTGCAGAGCTCTTTGGGTCATTCTGTGGTCAGAAAAGGGTGTTGTTGTTTTTTTTTTAAAATAATACAAGAGAAAAGGCAAGCTCTTTCCGATTTCTTTTTAAAAGAAGCAAATGCCTCGCTCAGAGATTGTTTGCTACTGGGTGTGGGGATTAAAGTCGGTGGATTTTCGGATCTGGGTTCCCTGGGTTTTGCTGACACACAGCAACCAGAGTGAACAGGCTAGAACCAGTTAGAGGCAGGTTCGAGTCCTCCCAACAGTCTTCCTCTGTAAAACTCTACAATTCCCCCCCACAAAAGCAGCACCCAGCCTTCCTCCTCCGCAAACCCCAGGGAAGATGCAGATCATTTACCTGATGGTGGAAGGACCAAAGCAGCTAAAGAACACAGAGACAGCGGGATGGAGAAACCAATCCTTGGGGCACAGAGAGACAACCATCAGGAGAGATGAATCGACATGGGGAAGGGGGACCTGCCCTGCTATTGGTTCATCCCATTCCGACTGACGTCAACCCCGACCAATGGGATTTGGGGAACCGAAGGATGACGCGCCACAAGAAAAAAAAAGGGGGCGGCTCGCAGAAAGTGGGAGAGAGAGGGAGAAGTCGTTCCCGCGGGATGCGCGTTCCCAGCCCAGCGGCAGCGCGAGCGCAAGAGATCGGCTTCCAGGTGAGTGGAGGCGCGTGCTGGAGCCTCCTCACCTGCTGCTGGTGGCGGGGGTGGGGAGGATCGTGGCGGGTAAATGCCCGCTAGCGGCGCATTGCGTTTGTATATCGACGGGGTTCATCCACCTCCTCACCAGCTACTCGCAGGGCGCTGCCTAGGCACTGGGGACTGTCTTCCGCTGCAGTTACGCTCAGTGTCAATGTGGGTCCATGACCAGCATCGTTTACAAGCTCTGTATCCGTGAAATTGTTTCTGTGCAACAAAACATAATAGTAAACGCTTCAAGGACAGGGTGTTATTGGGCTGAGGTCAGGCTTTTGTCAGAGGGAACCCCATTTAAGATGTATGTATGTATGTATGTATGTATTTGTTTGTGAAGATGGAAGGCAACATTCACATCTCATTTTGCATCAATTAGGTTCGCAGTGTGATAGAGACCCTGGCTTGGAACACGATCCCCTCGCCCCCCCCCCCCCCGCCTATGTCTTTTAAAAGGAGTTGACCTGCCTTTGGAGGGTCAGGTATTGGGCTCAGAGTGCTGGTTTGCACCAAGTGCTAGGTTCTGTGTTCCCTTCTGATTGCTGGTCAAGAGGCCCATAAGACATCGGAGCAGAAATTAGGCTGTTCAGCCTATTGAGTTTGCTCTGCTGTTCAGTCATGGCTGATGGGTTTCTCAACCCTATTCTCCCTGTAACTCTTGATCCCCTTGACAATCAAGAACCTACCTATCTCTGTCTTAAATATACTAATTTCTGTATTTCCTCAAACCTCTCCTTCAAAATGACAAAACATTTGAGACCTTTTGGGAAGGTTTCAGCTGTGGCTTAGCCTCCACAGTAAGGGAATAGTATCAGCTGTCCACAAGGTCATTGAAGGTGAGAAGGGAGGCCAAGGACACTGGAACAGGGGTAGGCTGTTCAGCCCCTCTATCTGAGTGTGTCTGTGTGTGAATGAGAGAGTGTGTTGTGTATGGGATTGATAATTCAACAATGCAGTCTGAGTGTTCCAGGCTTTTTCACCCAGTGACAATGAAGGAAAGGCAATATAATCCAAGGATGTTGAGTAGGGGAACAGTGTTCCTTTGTGTTTGTTGATCTTGTCTTCCTTGGTGGTAGAAGTCATAGTTTTGGAAGGTACTGTCAAAGGAGCCCTGGCATGTTGCTATGGTCATCTTGAAGATGGTACACATTGCTGTCACTCTACACTCATGGGGTGGAGGAAGTGTTGGCGACAATAGATGTGCCAGTCAAGTAGGCTACTTTCTCCTGGATGATGTGGAGATTCTTGATTGTTGTTGAAGTTGCACTAATCCAGACAAGTGGAGATTATTCCATTACACTCCTGACTTGTACCTTTGGGGAGTCGGAGGTGAATTACTCACTGAAGAATTCCTAGCCTCTGACCTGCTGTTGTAGCCCATCATTCAATGTGATTGCAACTAATCTACAACTGAATTTCACCACATCATAGAATCTGTACAGTGCAGGAAGAGGCTATTCAGCCAAACCCCTGATCTAGCCCCAAAGCAGGTACATTTCCCTGGACATTGAGACAAATTAGCATGGCCAATCCACCTAACTTGCACATTGTTGGACTGTGGGAGGAAACGGGAGCGCACAGAGGAAATCTATGCAGACATTGGGAGAATGTACAAACTTTAGTGGCTGGGCTCAAGCCTAGGTCCCTGGTACTGTGAGGCAGCAAGGCTAGCCACTGAGCCATTGTGCTATCCAACTAACCAAGACTTTGTACAGCTGAAGTATGACATGTACTTCCTTGTATTCTGGTGCTCTAGATTGTAAAAACCAACATTTCATTAGCTATTTTGAATATTTGAGAATATGGTATCTTCGAATTTTAAAAATGAAGAGGAGTTTCCTGTCTGGGGGATTGTTAATTTTTGGTAATTCTTGAGTCCAGAGAGCAATGGAGGCTGGGTTGTAGAATATTTTCATTACACTTGATCCCTCATGGAATCAAGGGTTATGGGTGACAGACAGAGTCTGGAGTTGGTGTTGTGCCCATAAACATCAGCCATGGTTATATTGGCCCGTGGGACCAACTGCAAAATTCCCTGTAATTTTCTTTCTGCTTCATGGACCTTCAAGGTGTGTGCCAATGGCTTCTGAAGTGGAAGTTGTTCACCCACACACCGTTCAACATGTCCAGAGCTTCCCTGTGGCTGCACAACCCAGAGGCAACATGAGCTGAGTGGCACTCTTGAGCTTCTGTGCCTTTTTGTGATTGTTCAAACCTAAGTATCTGGACACACCAATCTCACTTTATTTTCACCACCTTAAATAAAGGTCCTGTCCTATTGTTTTTGAGGGGAGGTAATGGTGTGGTGGTGACATCACTGGACTAATGATTCCCAACACCTGGGTTGTTGCTGGTGCCACGTGACAGTGAGGCAAGGAATAGGGAGAGAGTGCAGTGAACACGTGGCTGCAAGGATGGTGTAGGAGTGAGGGCTTCAGGTATTTAGACAATTGGACTGCATTCGGGGGAAGGTGGGACTTGTACAAGCAGGACGGGTTGCACCTGAACCAGAAGGGCACCAATATCCTGGGAGGTAGGTTTGCTAGCACTCTTCGGGGGGGTTTAAACTAATTTGGCAGGGGTATGGGATCCGGACTTGTCGTCCAGCAAGTAGGTTAGCTGTTTTTCAGGATGCCCAAGAATGTAGGGAGGCTGTGGGGAAGGTAGCACTGACAGGGAATACTTGCGGATGCAGAGATGGGCTCAAGTGTTTATACTTCAACGCAAGAAGTATCAGAAATAAGATAGGTGAACTTAAGGCGTGGATCGGTACTTGGAACTACGATGTTGTGACCATCATGGAAACGTGGATAGAAGAGGGACAGGAATGGTTGTCGGAGGTTCCTGGTTACAGATGTTTCAGTAAGATTAGGGAGGGGGGGAAAAATGGTGG
>NC_057718.1:4583841-4592486 GCF_004010195.1 Chiloscyllium plagiosum | reverse complement strand
TCAGGGGTAGGTTCTTTACCCAGAGAGTGTGGGGGCATGGAATGCGCTGCCTGTGGGAGTGTCAGAGTCAGAATCTTTGGTGACCTTTAAGCGGCAATTGGATAGGTACATGGATGGGTGCTTAAGCTAGGACAAATGTTCGGCACAACATCATGGGCCGAAGGGCCTGTTCTGTGCTGTATTGTTCTATGTTCTAGGGTCGTGGGTTTGAACCCTACTATTGCAGGCATTAAAATTTGAATTCAATTTTTAAACATTGGCTAATGATAGCCCTCATCTAATTTGTTGCTGAATAAGAAAGCACAAATGTTCGGCACAACATCATGGGCCGAAGGGCCTGTTCTGTGCTGTATTGTTCTATGTTCTAGGGTCGTGGGTTTGAACCCTACTATTGCAGGCATTAAAATTTGAATTCAATTTTTAAACATTGGCTAATGATAGCCCTCATCTAATTTGTTGCTGAATAAGAAAGCACTTATCCAAATTTGCACATGGCACAAACAGAGAGCTTTTTAACCTGTGTGAATGTACGTATAATATTTCAGTGATTGTCCTTAACCCATATGGTTCACTAATGTCCTGTAGGGAAGGAAATCCTGGTCACTTCCCTGCTCTGATTGACATGTAACTGCAGAGTCAGCAATATGTCTGACTCTCTGGGCCTTGAAATGCATTTGCTGCAGTTTTGCCCATTGATTTCATCTGTTAATATTTCTGTAATGTTATGTTGACATTCACACAGTTTATAAGACTCTGTATTTTTATACCATTTGCGAGTTTGGATATTTCCTTTCTATTTCTCATTTACTTTGTTGGTAAATACCTTAAATAGTTGAAGCTCCAGCACAGATTTTCGTGAGATTCCACTAGGTACATTGTGCCATTTTAGGTCCCTCTCCAATATTCCTACTGCCTCCAGCTGCTCAGCCTATCTCCCTGTGCTGATCAATAAATTGTTCCTATTACTCAGAACCTCACAGCTAACAGTCTCTTAGGAGGAATTTTATTAAGTGTCTATGGAAATCTATACAAAAATATCTAAAGGCATTCTGTGCTAGTGACACAATATAATTTATTTGGCATGACCTATTCTTTACAAGTTAGACTCTTTCTGATCAGCTGAAAATGTTGGAGGTGTTCAGTCAGCCTACTCTTAATTATAGACTCTTGTACTTTCCTGACAACCAAGCTTAACTGGTCTATAATTTCTGCTCTCATTTTTCTCAGCAAAAGGTCTTGGACACATTTACTCTTTCCAGGAAGCTAGGTATTGTATCAGAGTGCCTAGAATACAGAAAGATTTACTGGTACAGGAGGGAATCCAGTGGAAGAGGTTGAGTAGGTTGGCCTTTGTAGTCATTGAAGTTTAGAAGAATGAGTGAAGACCTTATCGAAACAAGTAAGATTCTATCAAAAGGCTGTGAATTCACAGAATTCACTACCTCAGAGTGTGGTAGATGCTGGGGCATTGAGTATATTTTAAGGAGATAGACACGTTTTTAATTAGTAATGAGTTGAAAGGTTATAGAGAGCAGGCAGGAAAGTGGAGATTAGGCTGAGATGAGAGTGTATTAAATGTGGTAGGGTGGATTTGAGGGGTTGAATGGCCTCTTCTTATATCTAGTCCTTTTGTTCCTTTGTGTAAATGTGCTGTTGATTGGAGTGGTTCATAAGGTTCTGAGCAGACTTTTCTCAGAGTTTGTAACAAGCACTGTTAGTGTTGGGACTACAGCAGTGTGAGATGTCGGTTGAGTGAGTTCTGACTGACTTTTGTTGGAAATTTTAAAGCGGAAACACAGCTGGAATATCCTTTCCAAATTTACACTTTATTAATATAATCAGATTAGGTAAGTATATTTTTCCGATTAAAGTTGTCTGATTGTTAGAATTCAAGTACTTGAGTTCCTTTATTTAAATGAGGTTTTGATTGGGGTAGCTAAATAAGTTCCTTGTGCAGACCTGACCTTTGTAAGAATGATTTTTGATGGGCTGGCGTTGAACTGGGGTGGACAAAGTTTAAAAATTACATGATGCCAGGTTGTAGTCCAACAGGTTAATTTGGAAGCACTAGCTTTTGAAGTGCTGCTTCCTCATCAGGTGCTTGTAAGAAAGAGATGACTCTATGCACAGGTTACAAGGCATATGGTTAGTGTTGGAACAGCAGCTGTGGGACCTCAGCTCAATCAGATCCAGGCTGAGTGAGTTCTGACTGACTACACTTAAAACTTTGTGAAATGGAAATTCAGGCCAAAGTGGGGAAGAGGTGTTCTAACTATGGTTTACTGTGATAAGTAAACGTTGCAGAGCAAGATGAGAGGGAGACAATAAAGGATGTGGATTGTGAGGCTGATCTGCAGTGAGGAGAAAGTGAGGTCTGCAGATGCTGGAGATCAAAGTTGAAACTTTATTGCTGGAACAGCACAGCAGGTCAGGCAGCATCCAGGGAACAGGAGATTCGACGTTTCGGGCACAGGCCCTTCTTCAGGAATGAGCAGAGAGTGTTCAGCAGGAGAAGATGGAAAATGAAGTGTTGTTCTTTGAACTTGCGTTAAGGAACACTGCAACAGATCTGGGACAGAAATGTTGGTGTAGGAACACAGTGGTGTGTTGAAGTGGAGGCAGTGGGAAACTCTGGGTCATGTTTTACAGACAGAGTGTAGGTGTTCAGCAAAGCGGTCATCAAATCTGTGTTTCATCTCCCCCGATATACAGGAGACCACATTCTGAGCAGTGAATGAAATAAATGAGTTGAGAGAAGTGCAGGTAAGCTGCTGCTTCACCTGGAAGGTGTGCCTGAGGCCTTGGATACTGAGGTTGGAGGAAGTAAATCGGCAAGTAAGTCACCTTGTGCAAGACCAACCCCTTCCCACAAACGTCACTTCAATATATTACCACCTTTCCTGAGCTGTTAACAGTTCTGATGAAGAATCGCCAGACTCTGTGGATCTGACAAGGGAGTCGCGGAGGGAGTGGTCTCTACGGAAAGCTGATAGGGGAGGGGAGGGAAATATATCCTTGGTGCTGGGGTCTGTTTGGAGGTGGCGGAAGTGACGGCGGATGATGCGCTGTACATGGAGATTGGTGGGGTGGTAGGTGAGACAGTGACAGAGACACAACACAAACCACAGATGGTAGAAGGGTGGGGAAAGCAGCTGACAGGGAAGTAGGACTAGTGAATATTTCTAGTCATGAAAGTAAACATCAGGTTTTTGGTTTATGTTTTGGTCTGCACTGTTTTCTTCCTTCTAAAAGAAATATTCTTCCATATTGGATTGATACTGAAGGTTTTTTCTCTTTTTGGTTTATAAACACAATATATTGGGACAGTGAAGTGTAAACACTTGACTAAATAATCTAAAATGGCACGGGGCACAGTGGTTAGCACTGCTGCCTCACAGCGCCAGAGACCCGGGTTCAATTCCCGCCCCAGGCAACTGACTGTGTAGAATTTGCACCTTCTCCCCGTGTCTGCGTGGGTTTCCTCCGGGTGCTCCGGTTTCCTCCCACAGTCCAAAGATGTGCAGGTCAGGTGAACTGGCCATGCTAAATTGGCCGTAGTGTTAGGTGAAGGGGTAAATGTAGGGGCATGAGGTGGGTTGCGCTTCGGCGGGTCGGTGTGGACTTGTTGGGCCGAAGGGCCTGTTTCCACACTGTAATGTAATCTAATCTAATCAAAAAGTTAAATTGGTGCTGCAACATGTGGGAGCTGCAGAACACCAATGGGATCAGTATCAAGATGAATCGAACAACTAAGGTTGTAGAGAGGTATTTTAAATTAACTAGGGGGCCGGGTTTGGGAGAGGGAAATGAAGGCTTATACAGCAAGGGGATTTGACAAAATTACGGGACATCTATTTGAATAATACCGGGAATGGAACAGGAAGAGACAAAGGATGCAGTCCAGGAAGCAGTTCACTTGGCTGATAACAGGTATGGGTAACTGTCTTATGAGGACAGGTTGAACAGGTTGGGCCTATACTTGTTGGAGTTTAGAAAAATTAGAGGAAACCATATTGAAACATACAAGATTCTTAGAGGAGTTAACAGGGTAGATGCACACCAGTCGTTTCCACTTGTGGGATAATCTAGGCCTGGAGGGTATAATCTCAGAATGAGAGATTGCACATTTAAGACAGAGATGAGAAGGAATTTCTTCTCTGGCAGTGAATCTGTGGAATTCTTTACAACAGAGACCTGTCGAGGCTGGGTCATTTAGTATATTCAAGGCTGAGATGGACAGATTTTTAATCAGTAAGGGAATCAAGAGTTACGGGGAAAAAGTAGAAAAATCTAGTGGCGGATTATTAGATCAGTTTAATAATTGAGAAAGGTGATGGCCCAGTGATATTATTGCTGGGCTGTTAATCCAGAGACCCAGGGAATGCTTTGGGGACCTGGGTTCGAATCCTGCCATGGCAGCTGGTGGAACTTGAATTTGAAAATGTGGAATTAAAAGTTTAGTGGATGACTATGGATGCTGATTGTTGAGAAAAACCTATCTGGTTCACTACCTTGAATTTGGTCACTTTCTTAACTGCTCCCAGTTTAAAGATCTTATCACCTAATACGTGCAGATTGTGGGGTCCTGTGACCTTTGTTACATTGCCTGAGGAAGCTAAGAAACCACAGTTTATTTTTAAGAAACAAGGTTGAGCTGAAATGTATAATTGCAGCCCAGTTAACATAGCATCTGTAGTAGGAGAAACCTCAGCCTTGAAGAATGACATTAGCACACAGCAGCATAAAGAGGATCTGAGGAGATCTGGCAGCGTCTTTTGGGAGTGTATCAGAATTAAGTTTTGGGTCCAGTGACACTTCTCCAGAAATCCTAACATGAGATCTGTTTCACTCCCCAGTCTTCAGCGTTTTCTGTGTTCTTTTTTCCTGAGTTGAATGCCCTAGTATTTTGATTATTTTAATGTAAAGAGGAAATTGTTTTCAAAAAGGACAGTGTGTGCTTTGTGAAACCTGTTGGATTTCCTTTTGATGGTGTAGGTTGAGATTTAGCGAATTGGGCAATAGGAAAGCATGCGGCAAGTTGTCACACGGGAGATAACTACGACAGATTAAAGAAGAATTAAATTAGCGGCTGAGTAACAAACTCTATTTAAAACTTGATTAGTGGGAAGAAATGAAGGTCATTTTAATTAATGTTTGGAAGTGACTGTGTAGAATGTAGAATTAGGTTTTAGAATTTGGTTTTACTGTCACGTGTACTCAACTATAGGAATAAAAGAGTGCAGTGTAAAGTGTACAAAGTTGCCACTTACTGCACCAAAGGTGCCCGGGTACTAAATCTTAGGTATAACTTAGAAAATTAAAGAAAAAAAAGTGAAAGTTCCGTATTATAGTCCTTCCAAAGTAGAGAAAGAGGAAAAAAGAAGCAGGGTTGAGTTTTGGGAACATTTTCTACTGAGCATGGCTATCAGGTTTTTGGGAGTGGCTCTGATTAGTAAACATCATTTTAAAAAAAAGTCTATGTAATTAAAAATTAAATAAGCAGTAGCAGGGATAGGTCCTTGGCCCTTTGAGTGGTGCCTTGTAATTCACGAAGATAATGGCTGGTCCGCTGTTGGATTCAACTCCACTCTCCTGCCTGTTCCATATAACCCTCGACTCTTCAATTGTTTAGAAGTCTGTCTATAATCTTTTTGTTTTGGAAAGTCCAAAGGAACATACATTGGGTTCTCAATAGTATGGGGCAAGACACTGAAATGTTTAAGGTTTTTTTTAAAGAGACATGACATTATTAGATAGATAACTTAGTGTGGAAACAGGCCCTTCAGCCCAACAAGTCCACACTGACCCTTTGAAGAGCAGCCCACCCAGACCCATTCCCCTACATTTACCCCTTCACCTAACATTACGGGCAATTTAGCATGGCCAGTTCACCTGACCTGCACATTTTTGGACTGTGGGAGGAAACCAGAGCACCCGGAGGAAACCCACGCAGACACTGGGAGAATGTGCAAACTCCACACAGACAGTTGCCTGAGGCGGGAATTGAACCCTGGTTTCTGGCGCTGTGAGAGGCCGCCCAGTAGTTATTGTGAATGGGAGTTGGCTGTTGGGAATTTATTGTGTGTTTGATGGGGACAGGTTTTCAGAATATGAAAAGCTGGAATGGAAGAAAGTTTACTCTTTTCTGAGAAAAACAAACCCAAGTTATGGTTTTTTTTCCACAATCTGAACATGTTTTTATCACAATCTGAAAATCAGTGAGTCTGTGTAAAACATTAGGGAGGTACACAAGAATAACTTGTGTTGCAGTGAGCTCCACTGTAAAAAGTGTATTGAGGCTTTAGTGAGGATACAGTGCACGTTCACTGGGATGCTGCATCGTACAAGGACACTCATACAAAAAGAAACTTGAAAAACCTGAGATGCTTTAAAACAAAAAAAATGGTTACGAGAATTGTTTGAAATTATTAAAGGATGGGATAGGAGAGAATTGAGGTGGAGTTTTTTTTTAATTTCTGTAATTGAGATACCATGGGTACAAGATGCAATGTAAATGGCTTTGAGCTGAGGGCATAAAGTTGTAAGCCTGCAGGTTTCATTTGTGAGATTTGTTCCAGTCTCTCCCACTATGTCAGCACATAAGTTTGGACTGGCTAGATGAATGTGGGGGATTTGGGAATGGGATAGGTTAATATACAGTGGGTTGTTTGCTCGAAAGGAGGTCAAAAATGTCACTCTTTTGCATGGTTCATTGTGCAGGGATAGAGGTGCCTGCAGGTTCATGTGCGTTGGTCTTTGGAAGTAGCAGGACTTATTGGGATAATAACTAACAAAGCTTTTGCAATCTTGGCCTTCATAATTGAAGGGATTGAGTCCAGAAGCAGTGAAGTTATACTGAATGCCTCTGAGCCTCTGCTTAGGTCACATCAAGAGCGTTGTGCTATTATTATTCTAGTCACCACACTTTGGGAAGAGTGCATGGATCCCTGAAAGGCTTTGACAAGAATGGTTCCAGCATTGGATGAGGTTTTAGATGAAAGATCAAATTGGAAACATTGGAATTATTCTCCTTTTTTTGGAGTAAAGAAGATTGAGAGGAGTTTTTGAACAAGATGTAAAAAAAAATGACAGGCTTCAATGAAACACTAGTTCCTGTTAGTTCATGGTTCAAGGATTTAAGATCCTGGATAAGAGATTCAGGGGAATGTGATGAAGAATCAGTGAGTGGTTATGACCTGGAATGTGCTGCCATTGAGAAGCAGGGTCAACGAATGATTCTAAGAGGAAATTGGATTATACTTATGGAATAAATATTAATGCATAAAAGACAAAATTTGTAAAGGTTATAATAAATATTAATGGGAAAGCAGATGTAAAGCACTTAAGTAAACGCAAAATAATGCAGGTGCTAGAAATCTAAAACAAGCACAGAGAATGTTGGAGAAACTCAGCAGATCTGGCAGCATCTGTGGAATGAAAAACAAAGTTAATGTCTTGAGTCTGGTATGACTATTGTTAGGAAATGAAGGTGTGTGGTCAAAACTGGAACACAATTCAAATACTTGGAGAGGGTTTTGTGGTAAAGAAATCATTGTGGAATCACAGTAAATTCTGCAATCTCGAAGCTTAAAGAATTATGCACTATGTCTGTGTGCAGAGATGTTAAGAATAGAATGATCAAGACATGGTTCAGAGTCACTTGTTGTATGGACCTGAAATATGAACTTTCATAATGATGGACATCTAAAGAGTAGGATGTTATGAAATGTGGTTCTGGGAAAGGATGGAGCAGGTTAGTTGGAGAGAACACAAGCACATTGAAGAACATGCCTAGAATGATGATGGAGGGGCAGGTCGTTCGTGATTATCATGAAGAGGCAATAAGGCTGGGTTGCCACATTCTAAACAGGAGAGCTTGCTGATGGATGTGATTGCCTACATCATCTAATCTCATTTCAATGAAAGAGAATGACGATATTAGACAACTTAGAATTGAAAATGAGAGATTCCTACAGGCCAACATAGAAATTGCTGGAAAAGCTCAGCAGGTCTGGCAGCATCTGTGGAGACAAATCCGGGTTAGTGTTTCTGGTTGAGTGACCCTTCCTTACAACTGCTATGAACAACTGACGAAGAAAGTGCAAGACCATGACATGTAGAAGAATGAGTAGGGGACCTGGATCACTACGAAAAATAAAGTGACTGCTTTTGGGAAACAGTTGATGGGTTGGGGTAAAATGGATAATGAGAATGACGAGAACGAGGGTAGGTCCGATCAAGGACAGCAGTGGGAGACTGTGTATTGAGTCGGAAGAGATAGGAGAGGTCTTGAATGAGTACTTTTCTTCAGTATTTACGCATGAGAGGAACCGTATTGTTGAAGAGGACAGTGTGAAACGGACTGGTAAGCTAGAGGAGATACTTGTTAGGAAGGAAGATGTGTTGGACATTTTGAACAACTTGAGGATAGACAAGTCCCCCGGGCCTGACGGGATATATCCTAGGATTATGTGGGAAGCAAGAGAGGAAATTGTAGTACCGTTGGCAATGATCTTTTCGTCTTCACTGTCAATGGAGGTGGTACCAGGGAACTGGAGAGTGGCGAATGTTGTGCCCCTGTTCAAAAAAGGGAATAGGGATAACCCCGGGAATTACAGGCCAGTTAGTCTTACTTTGGTGGTAGG
>NC_057718.1:4563774-4583216 GCF_004010195.1 Chiloscyllium plagiosum | reverse complement strand
TGATCAGAGGAACAGATAGAGTAGACAGTCAGAAACGTTTTCCCCGGGTACAACAGAGTGTTACAAGGGGACATAAATTTAAGGTGAAGGGTGGAAGGTATAGGGGAGATGTCAGGGGTGGGCTCTTTACCCAGAGAGTGGTGGGGGCATGGAATGCGCTGCCTGTGGGAGTGGTAGAGTCAGAATCTTTGGTGACCTTTAACCGACAATTGGATAGGTACATGGATGGGTGCTTAAGCTAGGACAAATGTTCGGCACAACATCGTGGGCCGAAGGGCCTGTTCTGTGCTGTATTGTTCTATGTTCTGTGAGACTGATCAACAGAGAGCCAGCATGGATCTATGGACTGAATAAAATCTTCCTATGTTGTAATCTTTGTTTAATGCCATACAAAAAGGGATAATTGCAATGTTCTTTGAATCATACAGCACAGAAACAGGCTCTGCAGCCCAACTTGTTCATGCTGACTCGGCTTCCCAAACTGAACTCCTCCCGCTTACCTGTGTTTGGCCCTTTTCCCTTTCCTATCCAAGTGTCTTTTAACGTTGTAATTGTACCCACTTCTACCATTTCCTCTGGCATCCCATACATGCACTACTCTCTGTGCGGAAAAGGTTACCCCTCAGTCCCACTTTGACTCCCCTAACCTTGAGAAAAGACCTCGGCTGTTCACCTTATCTATGGTCTTTTGATTTTATCAACCTCTATAAGGCCACCCCATCACCCTCCGATACTCCGGGGGGAAATAGTTCCAGCCTCTGATTCGTCAAACAAACTTGGTTATGTATACAGCATTTTGCATTTTATTTGTAATCATTGACGTTGTAAAATACTGCAAGTTGCTTTATCGGGCAAGGTTAAACAGCAAATTACAAAAAGAGATAGCAGGACTGGTGACCAAATGCTGAGGATGAGAGGTCAAGGTAAGGAGCAGTGTTAAGTGGAGGGAATGTGAGAGCTTAGGCCTGAGGCAGCTTAGGGCATGACTGCCGTCATCTCTTACTTTGAGGATGGAGTGTAGTCAGATCCTGAATTCCTGCCCATGGGAAGAAGCGAGCAGGCAAGAGGCCAGTTTTAAACATTGTGAAATTTCTCCCTGATCGTTAAGGATACAAACATTGCTCTGTTTTGTTTCTGTTCTTTTGGATGGGTGCCCTGGCCACTACACCATCTGTAATCCAGTAACTCCGCAAGTATTAAATCTAGGATCGTTCTCCCTCAAACATCTCCATTCCTTTGCCATGGGCGGTTTTCTCTCTAATACTAACTTTGACTTTTACATTTCTTAGATGAAGTTAACTGTGAATCAAGCAGCTTTAAAACAACATAGCTCCCTGGAGGTATTTTTTTTAAATTTTACGTTTTGCAGCATTCCCATCTCCAGCGAATAAAGCTCCTTTTTAAAAAGGTGCCAAACAGCACATGATTAAATCTGAACCTGTTGGGCAAATGGGAGAAAGGAAAGTTTTACTTAGATGGGTTTGTTTTTGTTCTTGCCTGGTTACACTGAGATGCATGTAATGAAACATCTCTCTACAGATGGTGGGTTACTGTGGTTTGGTTAGGCAAGTGTGATCTATGGTGTTATCTTGTTGTTCTGCTGTTCAATGTTTACAGTTTCCTTAGACCAGTCTTGCTGTTACACCAGAGGTTAGAGGGAGGGGAGGAAGTTCCGATGACGCTTGCTCTTTCTTGACTGGTGTTTTCAGAGAACTGAAATTGCTAGACAAAAGAGCCGGAGGTCTCATTAGTTTACCTTTCAGCATCCTGGCAGTGCAACAATTGATAGAATTGTTTGAAGGAGTATGGTTTAGCATTTTAAAAATTTGCTGGCATGTCACACGAGTACTAGATTTACGGGTTAATCTCTTAGGACTGCATGTGCATTTTACTGTGCTCTGAATAGATTGTTTTGTTTGGTGAGTGTTAGGCTATGCTTAAGGGCCAGCAATGATTATGCACTGACTTGTGATATTATTTTCATGCACTTTCAGTCCAGTTCATTGGTAAAAATCCTTTCCTGACTTGGATTATTTTCAGTTGAAGTCCTAAAGGTTTTTATGTCACTAAACTGTACATTTTGTCATGGTGATATGTGACTGTCGGTTCAGAGAAGCAGCTTTAACATGTTTCAGGAATTTGAACTCTTCTCGAGTATATGCAGAAGAGATCTTTCCACTGGCTGTGGCTCAGGACTCAGGGGATGGAACCACGGGATAAGGGGATTTTCATTTAAAACTCTGAGGAAAAGTAGGAATTTCTTCACTCGGAGGGTGGTGAATCTTTGGAATTCCCCACCCTCAGCGAGCTGTGGAATTTCAATTTGGTTCAGACAGAGATTGATAGATTTCTGGAGAGTAATGACATCAAGCAATATGGGAACAGTGCAGGAAAGTGGTGCTGATGTGATAACTGGCCATGATCATATTGAACAATAGACAGGCTCGATGGGCAGAAAGGTCTACTCAAATTTCTAAATTCTAGGTGGCTGCAAAGATGTGGTTGCCTTTTTTCCAATTGTCCTCAGGATGTGGCATCACTGATTTGAGATATTATTGTCATATGTACTGAGATACGGTGAAAAGGATTGTTTTGCAAGCTATCCAGACAAACTGTACCTTTATATAAGTACTTCAGAGTAACAGAACAGAATGGATATAATGGACCAAATGTTGTCCACCCATTAACCCGGCCTGCCCTTCTTGCTGCCTTGGGAAAGGTACATGTGACAACAGTAAATCAAATCAAATTGGAAATCTTCAAATGCCGCAGTCAATGCGCTGTAGGTAGACCAGCAATGCCCTTAGGAAGGGAGTTCCAGGATTTTGACCCAGCAACAGTGAAGGAACAGCGACATAATTCCAAGTCAGGGTGGTGAGTAGCTCAGAGAACTTGCAGGGGGTGGTGTTCCCATATACCTGCTGCCCTTGTCCTTCCACAGAGTTAAGCTGCATGCACCAATTTGAGATGATCATTTGTGAAATCTGAACTACCATGCTGCATCACATTTTAGTAATTCCCAAATAAATATTTTGTTTTCTTTTACCATATATGCTCAAGTACTGGTTGATCTTGCGGATAAGTTGATTTGTGGCCAAAATTCCAAACTTTCTGTACTTGCAACCTTCTCACTGATGAATCAAACTTGTCCTGGTACAATCCTACATTGTAGAAATGGACAATTTCCTTTGAGGCGAACTGTTTAGCTCCTCAACACAGAATCACAACAATGTAATGGCACAGGAAGAGGCCATTTGGCCCATCATGCCTACGTGTTTTCAAATGAGTATCAATTTCCTTATACCCTTGGACACTGTTTCTATCCAAATAACCAGGCCTGTTATGTATGTGAATACATGAGACCAAGGCACCACCTGTAGGAGCAAGAGTAGGCCATTCTGACCATCAAGTCTGCTGTGTCGTTCAATAAAATCAAAGTTGATCTGACAATCTTCACAATACTAATCTGGAGGAGCCCAATGACAACCACATAACCACAGCCATGAAAACCCATTCTGGTTCAGTAATGCCCTTACCTGGTCTGACCTAGGTGTGATTCCAGAACAGTGGCAATGTCTTAACGTCCTCTTGGCAATTACTGCTGGCCGGACCAGCGATCCTAAAGAATACAGAAACATGGTGAATGATGATGTCACAATGACAACAATGTTGATGATCTGTGATGCAACTCCAGAAACAGTTTGGGATGGTAGTGATTCTTCAGATGAAGAAAGTAGTTTTTCTTTAATGGATTTTTGGCACCTGTTTGGTGCATTGTTCTATTTCTACATTGTATATTGCTGTGGGGGAGAAAAACTGAAATTTGATTTTCACTTTTGTTTTGGAATTTGGTTAACTTCTCCACTTGAAAATTTTCTGTCCATCATGGAAGAACTTTTACTTCATTTGAAATATTTTGGTTTCTTTGTAGCTACTTTCAGGGGTGTATTGGTCTTGACCCTCAAACTTTACAATTCTTTTTCCTTTATTGATGGGTAGGTTGCTCAGTTTTATGTGAGCAACTCTATGATGGTGAGATAGCCTCTTTCCATGCTGTAGGGATTTTGTTCAGCCCATTGAATCTGCACCAATGCTATCCTATCCCTGTCCTCTATCCTATCCCTGTAACCCTGCATTTTCCATAGCAAATCCACCTGACCAGTACAACGTTGGACTGTGGGAGGAAACCAGAGCACCCAGAGGCAACCCACACAGACCCAGGGAGAAGGTGCAGAGAGTTGCCTGAGGGTGTAATCGAGCCCGGGTCCTTGGTGCTATGAGACAACAGTGCTAACGACTGAGCCACCCCCCCCTCCCCCCCCCCCCCCCCCCTAGAAAAATGGGGGAAGGTGGATTTGAACTGTCATAGAGATGTCCAGCATGGAAACAGACCCTTGCATGGATGGAGTTGCTTGTGCTTGGGTGATATTCTGCGCTATGTTGTGAACACGACTGATGAATCTGGCATTAGTACATGTCCTAACGGCTTGAGTGTACATGTCACGCCTCGGGTAGCAGCCTTCGAGAGGGATCCTATTTGACTCTTTCTTTTTTAGTCACTGCACCACGGATTTGTCTGTCGACTGTTCCAGTTCGTTGGTTATCTCGTTGGGTTCATTGTTGACACCTTGGGTTCGTGGAAGAATTCACGGAGCCTCGTTCTCCTGATGAATTCCTCTGTGTCTGTTAAGAGACCGATGGAGTCCATTCTGGGATTGGGGCAGAAGTTGAGCCCTCTGCTGAGAACTTCAATTTTGTCCAGTCAAAGGGTGTAGTTAGACACCCTTCGACCGGACGATGGATTTCCCTCTGATAGTACTGGTTTGGTGACTGCTGGTGGTGATGCTGAATTTCTCCAGTTTCCTCTTCTTAGTTATGTGCTTGATGTGCATGTGGATGGTGTAATTCCATTGCCTCATCTGCTTGGCAGTGTCTTGTAGCAGGTCCACTGTAGCACAAGCTGAGAATATGAACTCTATCTGGATTTTAAGCATGTGGTGTCTGCTGTAGAGCTGGCGTGTGAGATGATTGAGGACTGTGCGAGTCCACCCCATTCCAACACAGCACCTCCACATCATGACTCAAGATTCAGTCTTTGTAATACACATTCTATGAGTAAATACAATAGTTTTTGATTGGAATTTGTTTTTTTTTTGGTTTTGAAGTATGGAATCCACTGTCCATTATGTATTAACGGCACATATTATCTCTGTGTATTTTACAGTGGTGGTATTTGTTTAAAATCATCTTTGTTTTTTTTACCAGTGCCATTTGTGAGATGGTGTTTGGTTGAATTGACTGTATCATCTGCGCAATGATCCCTGAACTGCTGAGCCTGTCCTGTTAAGGAATGCTGAGCATACAGAAATCGCCAAAGTAACATGTGCCCTTTTTCAGTGACTTTGTTCTCCTGGGTTGATCCTGTGATTGCATTTTCCACCTCCACCCACCCCTACCCCGGGGGGTATGAATGCTGATTCATTAGGCACATTGCCAACATCCAGCCCAAGACCTTCTGTACAGTGAAGTAGCCTACAAGGTGTCACAAAGCTTTTTTTTTTCTAAAAGCTGTTCCATGGCTCAAGGAGATTCAGTCCTTGATTTTTTTTTTCAGAGGGTAAATAAAGCAGGCTGGGCTCCAATCAGTCTGGTTTGGTACAGAGATGAAAAGGATATTGAGGGCTTTTTGTTTATATATAAACAGATGAGACTTCAGGCCAAAGTGGTCACATCTTAGAAGTGACCTGTATAATGAAAGGGGAGTGGTTAGTTCTCGAGCTGAGCAGTTTAATTCAGTTCAGAACTGGCTGGGAGTTCAACAGGTGAGCTGTGTGGAAGCTCTCTGTCCTGCCCTTCTAATTTCAACCTGCAAGCATCTAACTTTTTTTCTTGTACTGTGTTTTAAAGGGGGTTTGCTTATGGGACTGTTGTGTATATTCAGAACAGCATACTTAAGTCTAGTTTGGATATACTGAGTTCTGTAGAGGTCCTTTTATTCTGCTTTTCACATCTCATTTGTAATTATATGAATAAACTTTTTTCTATTTTAAAAATGGTAGTCAACCTTGCTAACTGACTCAAGGTAATTTTCACTGTACACTTAACAAAATAAATTACAAAGTCCTGGTCTGGTTTGCCTGTTCAAGAATGTTTTGAGTGGTCTGACCTAGTCCATAACCGATTGGGAGCTCTTGCGGGATTTTAAACAATGAGTGGTAGGTGCTCGTGTCTTTATTTCGGCTGTTGGTTTGGTTGGGTAGACAAAGTTTGGCATAGTAATGGCTTTCAGTCACTAAAAGTTTTCTGGAAGTGGATGCGGTGACTTTGGAAGTTTTGTAAAAGGTGAATAAGACCAAGCTGCAGGAATTAGCTGACCAGTTGGGATTTGACCTGCCTGCTTCTGTGAGGATAGGAGAGATAATTAC
The DNA here is from genome assembly GCF_004010195.1 of Chiloscyllium plagiosum. Taxonomy (NCBI): domain Eukaryota; kingdom Metazoa; phylum Chordata; class Chondrichthyes; order Orectolobiformes; family Hemiscylliidae; genus Chiloscyllium; species Chiloscyllium plagiosum. The sequence goes on along the minus strand of NC_057718.1, from coordinate 4,576,791 downwards.
AGCAGTTGCTCAGCATTTAAACTTGCTGGAGAAACCATCAGAATCTGGATATAGGTTTGCTCGCTGAGCTGGAAGGTTTGTTCTCAGATGTTTCATCACCATACTATGTAACATCATTAGTGAGCCTCCAGATGAAGCACTGGTGGCATGGCCTGCTTTCTATTTGTGTTTAGGTTTCCTTGGGTTGCTGATGTAATTTCCAGTGGTGATGTCATTTCCTATTTCGGGATTAGTGCTGCTGGAAGAGCGCAGCAGTTCAGGCAGCATCCGAGGAGCAGTAAACTCGACATTTCGGGCAAAAGCCCGTTGATTTTACTACTCCTCAGATGCTGCCTGAACTGCTGTGCTCTTCCAGCATCACTAATCCAGAATCTGGTTTCCAGCATCTGCAGTCATTGTTTTTACTGAGTCATTTCCTATGGTAATGTCATTGCCTTTTTTTTCTGGGGGGGGGGTGGTAAATGAGATCCAAGTCAATGTGTTTGTTGATAGAGTTCTGGTTGGAATGCCATGCTTCTAGGAATTCTCATGCGTGTCTCTGTTTGGCTTGTCCTAGGATGGATGTGGTGTCCCAGTCAAAGTGGTATCCTTCCTCCTCTGTATGTAAGGATACTAGTGAGAGTGGGTCATGTCTGTTTCTGGCTAGTTGATGTTCATGTATCCTGGTGACTAGATTTCTGTCTGTTTGTCCAATGTAGTGTTTGTTACAGTTCTTGCAAGGTATATTGTAAATGACATTAGTTTTGCTTGTCATCTGTTTAGGATATTGCGAGTTCATTCGCTGTACACACTGCAGCAAAGAGAAACTACGAAGAGCAGAGGGAAATCACCACCTGTACAGTGTATTCAAAAAGAACGGGTACCCAATGAACACAGTCCCTCGATTTGTTTTTGTTTTTGTTTTTGTTTTTGTTTTTTTTTGTTCTCTCAGCAACAAACCCAAACAAGCAGACAGAACACGTCCAGAAACCTTAGCCTCTCTCCCCTACATCAAATACATCTTAGAAATGACTGCCAGGCTACTTAGACCCCTTGGCATCATGGTAGCCCACAAACCCATCAACACACTAAAACAGCAGATAATGAACTTTAAAGACTGTACAGACAACAAGTAAAACTAATGTCATTTACAGGATCCCTTGCAAGAACTGTAACAAATACTACATTGGACAAACTGGCGGAAAGATATGACCCATTTTCACTAGTATCCTTGTGAGTGGGTCACCAGGATATGCTTGAGGGGAACAAAGAAGTTAAAACGTCCAGTGTTTTCGTTGTAATAAAGTGGGCCACACAAAATCAGTGTTGGTGGGCTAGGAGAAAGCTAGATGTAGGAAAACTGGACAAGCCTGGAAGTTTTGTTGGACTAGTAACAAAAAATATAAGGAAAGTTAGACAACTGCCTCAGTGTTCAGAGGTTGATTTATTCACATAGGACAGGAGCAATAGGTAAAGAGGTTACAATATTAAGGGACACAGGATCCTGTCAGTCTGTAATGCTGAAGGATTATGAGATACGTGCTGCTGAGGGACTATTGCAGGAAAGGTACTGGTAACAGGCATTCATGGTGACACAGAGTGCTCAATTATGTAAAGTGAGGTAAGAGAGTCTAGAGAAGAGTATTTTAGCCTGTGGTTTCCTCACACCTAAATGACCTCCAAGTGGTAGCTCATGCACCACTCTCAGCACTTCCTTTCTATGCCTTTTGATACAACTGTTTGAATTACAGCAGAAAGATGAGAAATTAAATCAGCTTAGCAGAGCTAAAGATACTGGCATGTTTAATCTATTTGCTCTTTTTCTGTTCCACTTATCTGATCAAAAAAAGCCTCTGATAACACTGTCAGCTTCCTTATTTGTTCCTATTGTTCCCTCCTGCATCAGCTTGTGCCTCTGTGATCTTGTGATCACATATTCAGGGAAAATTCCTGAAAAAAAAACTAGTCATTTCTTCAGTTGCTTGTGTCTCCACTGCCTTTTCAACTAGAGTAGGTAGCATGCCTAACGGTGAATCAGCTGTATCATTTGCAAGGACAAATTGTATTCCTGGAGCTAAGAGTTTGTCCAGTACTCTTACCACAAATCCTCACAAAAGGCATTTACAGAGAAGGAAATTGAATGCATTCCTGTGTTTTATTACTTAACAAATTATGCCTTAATGAGGAAATGGAGACCATCACACGTTCGGGCAGAGATTCACCAAATTGTTTTGCCAGTAAGGTAGAGAAAGGAGATGTTGCGAGTGATGCATGACCTACGACTAGGGGGTCATTTAGGAGTGAGGAAAATGCAGACTAAAATACAAAGACCTTTTTACCAGCCTTGACTACATAAGGATGTAGTTGAATTTTGCCAGACATGTCATACATGGCAGCTAATTGGAATACCGCACACAATAATAAACCCTGCACCTTTCATACCTATTCCAGCATTTGAGGATCTTTTTCGCAAGCGTCTTGATTGATTGCATAGTCCCCTACCTCAAACAAAAAGTGGGAATGAGTGTTTATTAACAATAATGGATGTGTCAACTAGATTTCTAGAGGCAATCACTTTATGCAACATCACAGCTAAAAGGGTTGTAGAAGAATTACTTAAATGTTTTACTAGATACAAACTGCCAATAGAGAACCCAGTCAGATAAAAGATTTGAACTTCACATCCAAGCTATTCAAGGAGGAAATGAATAACTTGGGAATAAAGCCATTCAAATCTACTCTGTATCATCTGGAATCACAGGGTACACTAGAGAGATGGCATCAAACACTGAAGACCATGTTGGGGGCTTATGGTCCAGATTATCCAGATGATTGAGGTAAGGGAATTCCTTCTTGCTTTTTGTGATCAGAGGTGCATTGAATGAATTGACCAAATTCAGTCCATTTGAATTAATTATTGGGCATGAAGTAAGAGGATCATTAAAATTGATTAAGGAGAAATTAATCATTCAGAGACCACCCATTTGGACTGTGTCATTTTAGATAACGATTAAATAGAGCTAGTGAGTTGGCTGGACAGCATTTAAAAGTATCACAGCATAAAATGAAACAAGCGGATAAGAAATCGCAAACGTGCAATCTTGCAATTGGGGATAAGGTATTGGTGTTCCTTCCAGTAACAGGTGAGCCTTTAAAAGCAAGGTTTAGTGGACCTTATAAAATTGAGAAGAAATTGAGGTGAACTACTTACTAAAGACTTGCGACAGGAAGAAATCTGTGTGTCATGTGAATACGCTCAAGGTATTTTGATCAGGAAGGAAAGCAAGAGGAGAAGGAAGAACCAAGTTCAGAGGATTCTGAATTGGACATTCCTCAAATCAAATTGGACAATGAGGAAGTTGTCAAAAATTGGGATAAATTGAGTTCCCTTCCACAAGAAAGTTGAAATGACCTGAAAGAACTTATACTGTCAGATGGGGAGATACGCAGAAATAAACTGGGAAGTACTAACCTAATTGTGCATGATGTATGTGTAGGAGATGCTGTTCCGATTAAGCAACATCCTATTGGCATAATGCTCTAAAGTTGGCACAGGTTCAGAAGGAAATATAGCGCCTGCTTCAGAATGGCATAATCAAAGTGAGTTAGTGACTGGAGCTCACCCATAAGCCAGTTGGTACCCAACGGTTATGTGTGGACTATCACAAAGTCAACGCTGTTACAAAGACTGATGCATATCCAATTCCACGGTTGGAGGACTGTATCCAAAAAGTGGGACAAACAACTTGCATTTCTAAGTTGGACTTGCTCAGAAGCTACTGGCAAGTACCTATGTCAGAGAGAGCAAAGGTGATTTCGACTTTCATAACAGCAAATGGACTGTATCAATCCAGAGTCATGCCATTTGGTATGAAAAATGCTCCAGCCACATTTGAGAGACTGACTAATAAGGTCATTGCCGGATTACCCAACTGTGTGGTGTATATTGATGACCTGGTGATTTTTAATCACTCATGGAAGGAATATTTACAGCAATTATCGGACTTGGTCAATCGACTTCAGAAGGTGGTAAATGTGGCTAAAAGTGAATTTGCCAAAGCCCAAGTCACCTTCCTGGGCCATGTTATTGGGCATGGAAAATGGCCCCACGGAATGTAAAAATGAAAGTAATTGGGGAATTATCCACACTGCCGACGGAAAAAGCAGTACTACGGTTCCTGGGATTGAGTGGATTTTCCCGAAGATTTGTGCCAAACTTCAGCAGTGTGGCTGCTCCACTTACCGAATTGTTAAAAAAGGGCAAAAACTTTCAGTGGACAGCGGACTGTCAAAAGGCATTTGACAGCTGAAAACTGTGTTAACCAGTATTAGCCATGCTGGGTTACATGAAGTCTTTCAAGGTGGCTATCGATGCCAGTGATGTGGGTGTCAGTGTGGTGCTCCTGCAGGAGGATGACAAGAGGCTAGAAAGACCCATTGGGTATTTTTCCAGGAAGTTGAACGTTCATCAACAGAAATGTACACCAGTCAAGAAAGAGACTAAGTGTGGTGTTGCCATTACAACATTTAGTGTTTATATTACCCACAATGCATCTGAGACAATCGTATATACTGATCATAACCTACTGACATTTTGTGGAAAAATTCAAGGACAAAAATGCCAGTGTGTTCAGATTGAGCTTGTTGTTGCAGCCATTCAGTTTGACAACTGTGCATGTGGCAGGTCGTGAAAACGTGATTATCGATGCGTTATCGAGACTCTAATGAGATATGGAGGCATTCAGTGGTGGGTGTACCGTGGCCTGAATTTGCATGCGGTTGTGCATGTTTGCATGTTTACAGTTAGTATAGTGTATATGTGTGTTGCGACTACTAACCAGGTTTTTGAAGGGTTAACAATGAAACCATATTTTGGTATTGATTGTTCTTTTTCTTTTGAGGGGGGGAGATGTCACATGCTGGGTTTTGATCAGTCTGGTTTGGTATAGAGATTAAAGGGATTGAGAGGCCTTTTTGCATATATGTAAACAGATGAGACTTCAGTCCAAAGTGGTCATGTTTTAGAAGTGACCCCATATAATGAAAGGGGAGTGGTCAGCTCTCTATCTTAGATTAAAGTGGTGGTGGAAATGCACAGCAGGTCAGGGAGCATCCGAGGAGCAGGAAAATTGACGTTTCAGGAAGGGGCCATTTCCTGATGAAGGGCTCCTGCCCAAAACATCGATTTTCCTGCTCCTCTTATGCTGCCCGACCTGCTGTGCATTTCCACCACCACTCTAACCTTGACTCTAGTCTCCAGCATCTGCAGTCCTCACTTTCGCCTCGCTCTCTAGCTTAGCTGCGCAGCTTAATTCAGTTCAGAACTGGTTGGGAGTTCAATAGTGAACTGTGTGGAAACGCTCTCTCCTGCCTTCTAACTTCAACCTGTAAGCATCTGACCCTTTTTTGTACTGTGTATTAAAAGGGGTTTGCTTATTGGGACTGTTGTGTATTGTTGTGTAAATTCGGAACAGCATACTTAAGTCTAATTTGGATAGACTGAGATCTGTAGGGGTTCTTTACTCTGTTCTTCGTGTAATTTTGTGAATAAATTTTTTTGTCGGTTTTAAACCTTGCTAACTCACCCTCTGGGTAATTTTTACTGTACACTTACCGAAACAAATTGCAAAGTTGTGGTCTGGGGCTGCCTGCTTAATGTTTTTGAGTGGTCTGGCCTAGTCCATAGCAAAGGATCAGTGCAAGTGAGGTATGAAGACATTGAACTTTGAGCCAACATTGGCTGTCACTTTTTTTGGATTTTGACATTTAGAAGGGGATTGGAAGAGGTGGGCAGAAATGTAACCAGACACTCCCGTGCCACAGGGGCTGCTGTGGAACTCCAGGCAATGTTTCCCAGAGTGGAGCAGCACAATGCAACCCATCCTTTTCCCAGATTGTTAGTGTGCCAGGAGAAACCATCAGTGAGTGGCATGTTTGTACACTTCCATTTGCACTCCTGTTTCTATCTGATCTGTTGAATTACACATATCAAGAGAGAATTACATATGTCAAGAGTAAATAAAAAATTAAAATATCTGCAATCCAGGGACGCATGCCATCACACAGAGCAATTTGAAACTGTGAAGTTTTTTTTCCACCTAGTAGTCTTCTGATGCTGGGGATCAATTAGGTGTTCCAAAACTGAGAGCTATGATTTTGGTTGGGTAGAGGTACAGGTGTCAAATTTCTTTTTCAGTGCCTCTCAATGTTCTTGAAGACTTTGTTTTTCATTTTCAGGAACTACTTTCCATTTCACGTTAGAAAGTGGACACGTTTTGTTGAAGATTCTCATTTTCCTTCCATTAAGCCAATTCACAAGAATACAAAAGTAATGGGAAAACAATGCTGTATGAGAGAAGAGTGCTGGTTGGTTGACTCAAGTAGAGGTGTAGTTACAGGTGTGTATCAGTTAACATTTTTAGAGGGTGTAGATGGATTCTTGTTCGGTAAGGGATCAACGATTCATCAGGGACAGAAGGAATGTGGAATTCGGAACACAAGTTCAGCCAGGACCTTAATGAATGGAGATGTGGGCTTGAAGGGCCAAAGGGCATATCTCTCTCCCTAATTTGAATGTTTATGATGATCATGTCACCCACGAGATGTGAGGTACATGATACAATGAGTTGGTCTCAGAGAGAGAGAGATTGGAAGAGGTTGTGGGACTGATATAGAACTTGAGCACCAGTCTGAAACAAAATAAAGAATTGTGGATGCTGGGGATCTGAAACAAAAACAGAAATTGCTGGGAATCTTGCCAGGTCTAGCAGCATCTGTGAAGTGAGAAAAATCGAGTTAACATTGACACTGGTGACAGTTTCGCTGGCATTATGAATCATTGACAAATAAATACCAGTTGCGCCAGGGAATCCAATATTTATCATTGCAAAAGATGCTCAGATATGAAAAGTCTTGACCAATAATGAATAGTTAATGATTAACTGGTAATGAGACAAGTTGGCTTGTGGACTGGAATAATTATTAACCAAGCAGCACTCTCCTCTCATTGTGTAAACACTCTTGTGAATTGCTCTGATCAGTGCCCGAGGGAAAGTTTCAACAATTTTTTTCGCAATACTTAAGTCTATACTACCAAGTGTACTTGGTGTATTAAGTATTTTAGCCTCACATAGAAGCTGAGTTAGAAGAATTCAACAATATTCTCAATTATCATCATCATACCATCAAACATACAGCTACAACTGACCAGGAAAGCATATGAAACAGGCAGAAGGTAGCAACAAAAGTTAAATCTGACACTCTGTTTAAAAAGCCATTGCAATAAACATGTTCTCCATTTACTGTCAAAGTCAGAGCTAAATGATGATGGATTTCAGGACTAGGAGCATATTTTAAGGTGAAAGGAGAGAGATTTTTAAAAAGGGCATGAGAGAGTGGTTTGTTTGTGGAATGAACTTCCAGAGGAAGTGATGGATGTGGGTACAGTTACAATGTTTAAGAGACATTCGGGTAAGTACATGAATAAGAAATGTTTGGAGGGATATGGGCCAAGTGCAGGCAGGTGGGACTAGTTTAGTTTTGGATTGTGGTTGGCATGGATTGGTTGGACTGAAGGGTCTGTATGTGCTGTACAATTCTGATATTCATAGTTTCTGTGATGCTTTGAGATGTGACAGGACAGAAATCGAAATGTTGCACAGTTTTATTTAGTTGACAACATTCATCACAGTAGTGTCTACTGGTTACTTTGCTGTAAGGTTAAAACCCCCTCTTGCCTCGTTTTCAGCCTCACTCCCTGGACCCAGCCTCCTTGTCTCATTATTGGACCAGACTCTGCACCTTGTACCTAAGCATCATTTGCAAAGTCAAATATTGTGTCTGATGTTTACCTGTTTAATGATTCATAATGCTAGTCAAAGTCTCAGACTGCCACTCAGGCTCTGTACCTATTGCATATGGACACACTCTTTCAATCTCTGTCTCTCTCTGACTCACTTACTGTGCTGCACACCTTGAATCATGTGGGTGATCTTGAATATTTTTCAAAAAATTAACTGTTACTTTTTTTTTTGTAATATTTGCTGTTTAATTGTGTTTGACTTCATGAGTTTTCAGAGTTTTTTTTTTATCGTTTTCCATTATTTAATTTGTATGGAGGCGTGTTCCTGAACAGGATTAGCTACTGATAACCTCTGAGTTTTGATTCGGTGACCACTGGTGTCTGGAACTGAGTAATTTCTAATAAACAGGTGTGAGCTCATTATCCAGTCTGTGATGAACTGATTTATCTGAGCTGAGTTGTCCTCTTGCCTCCTGAAAGTACAGATTGTTTATGTCCACAGACAGAGTCCTTGTGTGCTTAAACTCATTGCTTTCAATGAAGAGACAAATGCTTTCTGGTTCCAGTAACTATGCATGTTATTGCAAACATCATCATGGACAGTCATTGGTCCAGTCAGCTAGTGTGGGTCCTCTGTCTGGGACTAGTCCATGCCACAATAGGACGTGGTTAATTTTTTCACTTTTGGGATTAGTAATGTCACAGGCACAGGTTGGTATTCCTTACCTGTCCCTCATTTATGTTAAGGAACTAATGGTAGGTCACCACCTTCATACTTCTGGAAGTGTTATGCAATTGAGACTCCTTCCATAGAGGGGACGGTAAAGTGGAAATGGTTACTGCAAGGAAATATCAAGGCTGGTTGAGAAATGGGATTGCCAGGAGGCTGGGAGAACCTAAAATTAAATTAATTTAGTCTATGCCATTATATGAGAAATTGGTCTGTTTTAGTTTGCTCCACCATCTGTCCCCCTGTCGTCTATTTAATGAAAGTGATTCTTGCTCCTTTCTGCTAGGGACCCTCAAAAGGAGAATGGAACTCTCTCTGTAGCTGGAGAAGGAACGCTAGTCTCATGGTGACTCTGAACAAATATTTTCTGTTGTTTCGATAACTGTTTGTCTCTTTTTAACAGAATGAGTCGTCTCTTTGTTTTACTCGTTGCTTTAATCATAAAGCTGGCAGCTGCTCAGGGCTTTTCAGATGGTGAGTGTGGGGCTTTGTTTGTCCATCTGACTATAGCTTTAATTATCTGTGTCTGTCTGTCTGTCTGCCACTCCACAGCCCTTCTCCTCCCCCCCAACCCTGGCTATTTCATTCCTTCTTGGATGATTCATCAGGTTTGATGCATCTTGCTAAGTCTCCAGTGCGATAGGTTCTGAGATGGCTCATCATTCAATGACTGGAGGGTTTGAGCTGTAGCGAAATGCCAAGTAGGCTGCAGCTCTTCACCCTGGAGGCTGAAGGGTGACTTTATCGAGGTTCATAAAGTAATGAGGGGCATGGTTAGAGTGAAAGCTAAGGGTTCTTTTTTTTTTTCTCCACAGGGTAGAAGAATCCAAAACTAGCAGGCATAGGTTTAAGTTGAGGGGAAAGATTTAAAAGGGGTAATGTTTTCAAGCAGAAGGTGGTACGTGTGTGGAATGAGCTGCCAGAGGAAGTGGAGGAGGCTGGTACAATTGCAACATTTTAAGAGGCATCTGGATGGGTATATGAATCGAAAGGGTTTAGAGGGATATGGGCGGCACAGTGGCACAGTGGTTAGCACTGCTGCCTCACAGCGCCAGAGACCCGGGTTCAATTCCCGCCTCAGGCAACTGTCTGTGTGGAGTTTGCACATTCTCCTCATGTCTGCGTGGGTTTCCTCTGGGTGCTCCGGTTTCCTCCCACAGACCAAAATTGTGCAGGTTAGGTGAATTGTCCATGCTAAATTGCCCATAGTGTTAGGTGCAGGGGTAAATGTAGGGGAATGGGTCTGGGTGGGTGCGCTTCAGTGGGTCGGTGTGGACTTGTTGGGCCGAAGGGCCTGTTTCCACACTGTAAGTAATCTAATCTAAATGTTGACAAATGGGACTAGGTAAAATTGGGATATCTGGATGAGTTAGACCAAAGGGTCTGTGTGCTGTGATGCTGCTTAAAGAGGCTGAGTAGGTAGGATGCTTGAAGGGTAATATGTTTTACCCGATGCCGCAACTTTGTCTCTAACTTCCGAAAGTTGCTTCTCAGAGAAGCCTTCTCCAGTTTGATCGATCATGAGCCAGGGACTCTGAAGTCCATGAGGATGGTTGAGCTCTCCCTAAACTGGTTCTGCTATCTAGGCGATCTTCTGCAATGACTAAACTCTGTATACAGCACCTGCTTAGGGAGTCTGATCTCTTGCGTACCAAATCAATTAGATTGTCCAAATTGCAATTCTATAGGACACCAGGATCTCTACTGATGTTAATTCAGCTCCCTCACACTCTCTCTCTGTAATCCCTCTGCCCCCAGTGCCCTGAGTTTCTGATTGTATTTCTACTGATGTTAATCCAGTTCCCTCACACTTGTCAGTATCTCAGTGAGAACAGTGCAGTGATCCCCTGTTCCATGTTTGTTGCAGGTGGTTTGAAGATTAAATGTGTGGAGAATCAAATCACTGTCAAATTTGGAGAAGACCTTGTTATCCCCTGCTGCCTTCATTTTGTGAATGAACCCAGTGCCATTGCTTTCACTTGGATGAAGATGGAAACTATGGGAATTATCTACAATTACACAATGAGCCACAGCAGCCTGGAGGAGCAAGAACCCAGCTACCAAGACAGAGTTGATGTCTTTGGCAACGAGATTCCGAAAGGGAATGTGTCCCTGAGATTGAGGAATGTGACAATCTCTGACTCTGGTACCTACAAGCTCTCAGTTGCTACCCAATCCCAAAGTACTGAGACGATGGTTGCCGTGGGAGTAAGAGGTAGGGAGCAGTGAAATTTATTGTACGCACTGGCCTGAATCTCAATGGTACGTTGACACTTGACCAGTCTAACAACTCAGTCTGTGACTCGTACTGAATTTCCCTGTTAATATCTTTAAGACTTTAATCACATCCTTCTTTAACCTTCCAAATCGTAGAGAAAAAAGACCTAATTTGAATAATCTCCATTCAAACATAACCCCTGAAGCGCAGATATCATTCTTGTGAACAAGCATTGTACTCCCTCCAAGGCTCCTGAGGTGTGGGGTCCAGATCTGCTCACAGTACTCCGAGTGGGATCGAACCAGGTTTTATGTAACTGCAATGTAAATTGTGCATCCTTATACTCCAGTTCACTCAAAGGCCAACATTCCATTAGCTTGTTTGATTATTTTCTGCTGTTTATGACATTTTAAAGTTTTTTGCACCTGAACCCCCCCCCCAAGTCTGTTTAGACAACCTCTTAATATTTTACTTCATACTATTTAGAAAGTATCCTGATCTATTCTTTTTCAGTCCAAAATGATATCCTCAACTTGCTTACATTAGCTGAATAGAGGCTGTGTGATAATAAAGCAGTAAATAGGAATCGAGAAGAGAGTGGCCTCCCTACAGACCTCCACTCTTTGACTATAACAAAAAAACCTAACTTTTGACACCTACAGAAGCAATTTAATGGTTTGGCTCCGTTCGCAAGTGTCAATTAGAATCAAATAAGCATGATTACAAATTGGAAAATTAGGAATAAGATCTAGGAAACATTCCAGTGTAATACCGAGGGAGTGCCGCACTGTCAGAAGCTGGGCACTGAGGGCTTTGAAAGATGGTGCCAGTGCTAAAGATGTCAGGGGTATTTATATTTTAAAGGTCACAAGGACGTGATCTCAGAGTCACCACAGAATAGTGGCCATGTCCAAGCTTGAGACAGGGTAGAGAATGTTCGGAGGTGTTGAAGCACTGTTAAGGGGCCCCTGGGGTTTGGATGGGCCATAATTAAAAGGATCACTTGGCACGGAGCCACCATGTGAAACAGAAGAAACATGATGGATGTTTTCTCTTCCCTCACAGCTGTAGGTGCACAGCCGGTCATCCACTCATATATTTCTGATCAGGGCTACTCCAAACTGGTGTGCGAGTCATCCGGATGGTTCCCAGCGCCGACTGTGATCTGGGAGAATGGCCTGGGGGTACAGCTCACACAGTACGCGCACACAGAGACAATCAATGGCACCGGTGGGATCCTCCACATGAGGAGCACGATTGGACTAGACCATGGGCCGATCAGCAATTACACCTGCACCATGATTGACCAGCACCTGAATGAGGCCGTCTCGTTTGTGTTTGTTGTTCTGAGTGAGTATGGAACCTGAGATGGTAAAACTAAAGGCATGTCTGAGAAGCTGCAATAAGAAGATCAGAACTCAGAGCAGGAGAAGGCCATTCAGCCCCTTGAGCTTGTCCCACCATTCCTAGCTTCTGACCTGATCTTGAAGCCACTGTACTTATATGGCTAGCCCATTTCAGACTCTGGCTAATAAAACACACTAAGATTTTGACAGTGGAAGAGTCAGTGAAGGTAAAGCCATTGAATGTAGTCATTAGACTGTCTGTCTGTCTGTCTGTCGCTTATTGGAGATGGTCATTGCCTGGTTTAATTGCACTCTGTCTGACTGCCTGGCTGATTCTCATTTAATGTTGAAAAGTGTGTCGCTGGAAAAGCACAGCCGGTCAGGCAGCATCCGAGGAGCAGGAGAGTCGAAGTTTTGAAGAAGACCTCATGCTCAAAACATCGACTCTCCTGCTCCTCGGATGATGTCTGACCGGCTGTGCTTTTCCAGCACCACACGTTTTGACTCTGATCTCAGCATCTGCAGTCCTCGCCTACTCCCGATTCTGATTAATCATGAACTAACATGAGATTACTTTCCTCCACTTCCTGCCCCTGTTCTCTCCCAGTTGCAGGATCGCCTTGGAATATCGTGGTTGGCACGGCTGGGACCATTGTTTTCTCTGTGATTTTGGCTGTTTCTGTTTACTGGAGTTGGTAGCAGGATAGAAAAGCAGCATAGGGTAGGTGCCATGCATATTTCAACCTCTATCAGTCAGCTGTCCAGTTACATGCAGTCATTTCGTAGCAGCCAGATGAGGCCATTCAGCCCCTCAATTGCATTCTCTTTCTTTCTTTCTCTCTTTCTATCTTTCTTTCTCTCCTTCTCTCTCTCTCTTTCTCTCTCTCTCTCTCTTTCTCTCTCTCTCTCTCTCTTTCTCTCTCTCTCTCTCTCTCTCTCTCTC
>NC_057718.1:4546847-4559394 GCF_004010195.1 Chiloscyllium plagiosum | reverse complement strand
CTCTCTTTTCTCTCTTTTCTCTTCTTCTCTCTCTCTCTCCTCCTCGTATCATGTTTTCATGTTAAACACCACACCATGAAACTCTAAAGAACGCAGCATTAGTCCGTGCACTGGAGGCTTTCAGCCCTTCCGCTGTTGACACAACCCTGTGCTGCACAGTTATCCCTTTCTGAGATGTGGAGCCTGAAGCTGAATGCACAGATTTATTCATTGTCCAGAAATTTTAACTTTACTCAATGATGTTAAGTTTTAATGTGTTCGCCTATGGGGCATCCTGCAGTATTTGAGGATGGAGATACCCATGAAGATATTGAACTGGTGGATGAAGTCCTCTATTCAGTTTGTGGTTAGAGCTTGGTTAGTCAGCACAGTGTTTTCATTTGCATTGTTTATGGTTACCAATGGATTCCTTTTTCTGTATGTTTTATACATTAAACTACAGTTTAAATATTGTGAGTGTTTTATGGCGGACGTAATAGCATAGACTTAATATAACTGGGACAATTCACATCCCAGTTTCCCACGTTAGCATGCTGCATGCAGAAAGAATATTAATCCCTGTTCTCATTGCCAGGTTTCCCTTGTGTGACTGTCACTGAAGACCTGTTGGTTTAAAGGACATACCTGGTATGAACACAAGATGAGCTGCCCTGGGTGGAAGGAAATTATTTCTGCCCTGTACATAAGAACATGTTCTGTTTCTTCCTGGAAGACACCAGAGCCAACAGAGCTTCAGCAGACTCTACTTCCTGAGTGCAGTTCTTCTGCAAAATTAGTGCCTTTTTAAAGAAAATAAGTTTTTATTTTTGCACTTTACAGTGTGGCCTCAGCACTGTGTGTGTATGTGTGTCTAAAATTTTAACACGAACAATGCTTACCACAGTGATATTGACAAACCTAACCCACTTATAATCAGGAATTCTGCAACTTGGAATGATGTGATTTGTACTACTTGGTCAATATCTGCTTTCTCTTGATCATCCCTGTTGAGGATTTGTGGCTCTAACATTCATTGTGTTTATCATGTTAAAAGCTGTATTTAACTCATCCCAGTTCACGTAGGTTTTGCTAAGTTATGGACTCCACGCAACTGCTTCCCTTTCTTCCTGAGCATGAGCTAAAGAAAACATGGAAGTGAAATTCTTCCCTACCCAGGTAACTCTGGTGAGCTCTGGGATAGAGGATCGACATTAACAACCTGAGCTTACTTGCCAGTCTCACAAGAACCATGGTGCTTAATTCTGTAATTGTTACATCCTTCCAGACTGTGGGAATTGCTGCTAAGGATTTATAACATAGGAAATGCTAGTATATGCTATGCAAAGCCAGATTCCACTGTCCTGCTCTCTCCCTAAAATCTGAGTATCTTCTACAACCGTTCTACCATTCTCCAGAAAGGTACAATCGTCTTGTCACATAGCAATCGAAATGTCTCTTCCAGATGCTGCTGCTTGTTCTTAATGATCATTGAGGCTGCACAAGTTATTTTAATCCAGTTCAGCTGCCAGAATGTTTTTCAATCCTTACGACATTTAATTCCTGGGGGTAGTCGCTGATGTAGTTGCATTGTCATTGGGTGAATAATCCTGAGCAGCAGGTTAATGCTGTGAGAATGTGGCAGATGGTGAAACTTTAATGAATAAATCTGGAATTAATAGTAAGTCTGTTGGTGACTATGTAGCTATTCTCAATTGTCTGTCTGGCTCATCAGCTTTGTTTTAGGGGAGGAACTCTGCCATCCTCATTTGCTCTGGCCTACACGTAACTCCAGACCGACAGCAAAATGGTTGACTCTTCAGTAAAGCCGGACGAGCCAGTCGAAACAGAGAATTGACAGGAAATGGAAATTTCACACACAGCAAAGATCTCATTGCTAAAGTCTCAGACAACACTATCACCATTATCCCACAGCCCGAACAAGCCCAGCAGAGGTAATGACACAGTGACATATGGTCAGGAGGGAGTTGACTGCAGACCTTATGAGGTGTTGAAAACTCCTGTCACTATCTCCCCGCCCCCACGGGTCAGTAGTGGTTGATGAGGGATGGATATACCTGATCAATCTGTTCCGAACAGCCCCTCAGTAACAGTAATTACTGTAGAATATTTGTAGGGGTGACATCCCACTTTCAAACTGAGCAAAGTATCTATCATATTTTGTAGCCCTACTACAGTCTTCATTGGGACAGACTTCAAACATATTTGACGATTCAACTCTGGCCATCCATGAGCCCTGGCAAAACTAGGATCATTCCTTCAGTGTTACTGGGTCAAAAGCCTGGAATTCCACCTCTAATGGCATTGTGGGTACACCCACAGCAGGTGGACTGCAGCAGTTCAAGAAGGCAGCTCACCACCACCTTCTCAAGGGGCAACGAGGGATGGGCAATAAATGCTGGAGCATTGATCTAGATGGGTCCCAGTGCTCCAGCAGTGGTTGTACCTTACATAAGATGATAACAATGCAGAAGAACCATCTTTCACATCTCTTCCACCTACTGGGACTCTGGCTTCATCTCCAGATCTGATCATGCTGACATTGCTCAGTGCTGTTGGTTTTGATGAGTTACCTATTGATATACCATATCCTGTTCTTATATTTGTCCATCAGAGCTGTTTCGTTGATATCGTTGCCTTGCCTAGTCTCATTAACTTGCCATATCGAGCACATGTAAGTCTTGGACTCCATACAAATCCCGGACTTCACGTACGTCTGATAACATAATCCCAAACCATTTGGTGAAGTGTGGAACTAGACACGAGTTGTATTTACCCAATACTGTATGAAGTATATTTGCTGCCTACCAACCACTCCGGTGTTCTGTCAGTCTCTATCAGTGCTGTAGGTACATAATTAAAACATGCCCCTTATTAATATAATTAGCATCCTATTAACAACTTCTCAGTGACTGATCTGTGTCGATGAAATACAAAGCTGCAGGCCTTAAAATGGGAGGGAAATCACGTGGGAGACTGTGATTGACACTGTTTGAAGAGGTGGGGAGGGGGAATTTTTTTTAGATTACTTACAGTGTGGAAACAGGCCCTTCGGCCCAACAAGTCCACACCGCCCCACCAAAGCGCAACCCACCCATCCCCCTACCCTAACACTACGGGCAATTTAGCATGGCCAATTCACCTGACCTGCACATCTTTGGACTGTGGGAGGAAACCGGAGCACCCGGAGGAAACCCATGCAGACACGGGGAGAATGTGCAAACTCCACACAGTCAGTCGCCTGAGGCGGGAATTGAACCCGGGTCTCTGGCGCTGTGAGGCAGCAGTGCTAACCACTGTGCCACCGTGCCGCCAATATTGCACAGATTGCAAAACATCCCTGAGTCACTGCCCTGTGTTTGTGTTTGTCGTAACCATCATGTCATGGAGGCTTCATTCTTCCAAGCTGCTGTAACAGCCCAATGTTTGGAAATGAGGAACAGGGAATGATAAACACTGCTGTAAATATCCTAATATCTTGAACATGAGAAACATGAGCAGAAATAGGACCCCCTTGTCCAATCCACCTCCTCAACTATTTGCTAAGAGGTCACGCAGTATCTCCATCACTTTCAATTCCCTTACTTTCTCAAACTGTCAATCTCATAAAGCCTTATTCAGCAGCTCCTTTAACTTGTTTCTGTGTCCTGTTCTGTTCCATTGATACTTCTGTCTGCTCTTTCAGTTGTACTTTTCATTCCCCACTAAATAAGCATTTGGTTTATTTGCATTTATTGTGTAAGAATCTTTAACAGCCTAAAGTTCACTAACGTGTCCTGTGCTACTGCATGTTGTTGGTTTGACCCTGTGTCCTTACTGATTTGCACGCTGCAAATTGTCAGGTCCGCATCTCTAACTGTGCTATGGGGCTGCCTCACTGCACTCGCTCGGGCATTCTGAATGTTGTACTGATTTACTTGCTGTTTACTGTGAGGCTGTTCAGTTTTCATTCTTTCTCCCTGTTGTATTCTCTAATCCCTGTGTTCGGTAGCTGCTTACGTGCTGAAGTAAACCTTCCCTGTTCACACTGTGTAAATAGCTGGACCCAAGGTTTACACAGTGACTGGAGAATTTCACATCAGAGGCATGATCTAGTGTTAGCTACTGGACAGATACTTAACCTTTCAATATTTTGTTTACAGACTTCCAACAGGCATTTAAAAAGTCCTGTGGAAGACTGTCAGCTAAAGTTGTAGCTTTTGCAATTGTTGGCTGGTCATTCAGCTTAAACCACACCAGGTTAGAGTCCAACAGCTTTATTTGCAATCGTAAGCTTGTGGAGCACTGCTGCTTTGTCAGGTGGGCTCTGAAAGCTTGTGATTTCAAATAAACCTGGTTTACTATAACCTGGTGTCATGTGACTGCTGACTTAGTCCACTCCAATCCAACACTGGCACCTTCGTATCAGGTCATTCAGTTGGTTACGATATTAGCTGAGCCTTGGGAAGGAATTGGGTGAATGGACAGGGAGTTGATGTACAAGATGGGAGTAGTGATGGTCCTGCAAGGACCTGTGATAAGCCCTCAGCTATTCACCTCTTCTTTAAACGTATAGATGATCATGTAGAAAGCTACACATCAGAAAATGCCAATGACCCAAACTGTGGTGCCATTTTAAGGATTTTCCTGGCCTTGCTTTGTCAATTTGATCACATTGGTATCTGAATTATAAATATTAAATTGCTAAGAGAGAATGTACAGAGTTGTGTGGTATTTGCTGTTTTTAGAAAGTTACAGGGCTGTTTTATCCAAGATATCAGGGTGAACAGATAAAGAGAGACACACTCTGTGCCAATTGGAAAGACCAGGAAGACAGGCACACCCTAAACTGTGAGCCAGAACCTTTAGGATTGTCACTTGGAAACATTTCTTCGTATAGCAGTGTAACTTTCTTACACAATGGAAACTGATGGTGAATCAGTTGTTCATTTTAAACATGAGATTAAGAGATTTTTGTGAATCACACATTCAGAGATATGAGGCAAAGTATGAGGTGCAGTATTGGTCTCCTTATCAGAGGAAAGTTTTTATTTTATTCATTCTTGGAAATGGGTATCACTGGTTGGGCAGTTAAGGATCAACCACATTCCTGTGGGTATGGAGTCACATGTAGGCCAGACCAGGTAAGGATGGCAAATTTCCTTCTGTAAAGTATATTAGTGAACCAGATGGTGTTTTCCTGCTGACAGTTGGTAATTGTTTCCATGGTCATCTTTGACTGTTATTTTGAGACTGTTGTTGAATTCAAATTCCAGCATCTGCCATATTTTGAACCCAGGTCCTCAGGACATTACTACAGTCTCTGAATTAATAGCCTAGCAATAATACCAACTGGGCCATTGCCAACCCTGTAGGGAATGTTGAGGGAATGCAGCAAAGATTGATTCCTGGGATGGTAGGACTGACACACGAGGAGATGTTGAATCGATAGGATTGCATTCGTTGGTATTTGGAAGATTGGGTGAGGGGAGATCTCATAGAAACCTATAGAATCCTAACAGGGCTATACAAGTTAGATACAGGAAAGGTGTTCCCAATGACTGGGGAGCCCAGAACCAAGGGTCACAGACAGACTGAAGTTACAGCGTAAACCACTTGGGATTGAGGTGAGGAGAAATGTCTTCATCCAGGGAGTGGGGAGACTGGAATTCTCTGCCACAGGGAGCAGGTGAGACCAAAGCATCAAAGATTTCAAGAAGGAGTTAGATATAGAACTTGGGCCTAAAGGGATTAAAGGATATGGGGGAAAGGCAGGAACAGGCTGCTGAGTTCGATGGTCAGCCATGGTCATAGTGCATGGCATAACATGGCTGAATGGCCTACTCGCACTCCTATTTTCTAGGTAAGGTGGATCCACAGAATTAGATTTGGGGAACAGGCCAAAAGGAGCCAAATGGAATAAGCACTGAAAATGCAGTGAATTATTATCTGGTCAGGTAGGATCTGGAACAGAGTTAATGTTTTGAAGCAGTGTGTTTATATCAGATTTTCAGCATCTGCAGCGTTTTACTTTTGTAAGGGTCTAACTAGTATCAGTAAAGATCAAGTAATCAAACCAAGTATTGAATATGCCATCTGAAGTTCTGAGGATGGACACCAATTTCTAAGTTTCTTCCTCATGGAGATGAGCGTGTTTCATTAAGTATCAGAAGTCACATGACACCAGGTTATAGTCCAACAGGTTTAGTTGAAATCGCAAGCTTTCAGAATGCTGCTCCTTTGGTAAGTGAAGTGGAGGGAAGCACACAGGCATGGTCTACCCCACCTGACAATGGAGCAGTGCTCCGAAAGCTTGTGATTTCAAATAAACCTGTTGGACTATAACCTGGTGTCATGTGACTTCTGAGTTTGTCCACCCTGGTCCAACACCAGCTCCTCCACATAATTTCTTTGCTTTGCTTTGGTAACTGCACTCAAAGACCTCCTGTTCTCCAGGGTGTTGTGATTGTCTTCCAGTTTTCAGATCCTTCATTATAAGCCTTTTCGAGGGCAGATATTCACCATCAAACACTGCTCCCCCACCCCCCCAACCATTCTTTGATCCTTTCTGCTCCTGATTGTATGGAGTCATAGAGATGTAACAGCATGGAAACAGACCCTTTGGTTCAACCCGTCCATGCCGACCAGATATCCCAACTCAATCTAGTCCCATCTGCCAGTGCCCAGCCCATATCCCTCCAAACCCTTCCTATTCATATACCCATCCAAATGCCTCTTTTATGTTGCAATCGTACAAGCCTCCACCACATCCTCTGGCAGCTCATTCCATACATGTACCACCCTCTGCGTGAAAAAGTTGCCCCTTAGGTCTCTTTTATAATCTTGCCCCTCTTAACCCAGACCTATGCCCTCTAATTCTGGACTCCCTGACCCCATGGAAAAGACTTTGTCTATTTATCCTATCTATGCCCCTCATAATTTTGTAAACCTCTATAAGGTCACCCCTCAGCCTCCAATGTAGCAGGGAAAACAGCCTCAGCCTGTTCAGCCTCTCCATGTAGCTCAGATCCTCCAACCCTGGCAACATCCTTGTAAATCTTTTCTGAAGCCTTTCAGTTCACAACATCTTTCCGCTAGGAAGGAGACCAGAATTGCACGCAATATTCCAACAGTGGCCTAACCAATGTCCTGTACAGCCACAACATGACCTACCAACTCCTGTACACAATACTCTGACCAATAAAGGAAAGCATACCAAACGCCTTCTTCACTATCCTATCTACCTGCGACTCCACTTTTAACTATGTTTTTGGAACATGTGTATTTGCTAAATGTTAGCTGTATGCCAACAGACATCTCAATGTGGTTTGGCTTTTGAGGTCAAGCTCCATGTGAATCATAGAGCTGATGTAAACACTTCAATCATAGGACAAGATACTCATATCCAGGGCTCTCTGGGAGGAATTTGGAGAGATAATCCAATTATTTTCATTCTTTCACCCTCTGCATTTGTCATAGGAAACCTCTATTTGGGGTTCTGTGGATTTCTGTAAAATACCAGGGTCAAACATTTCTCTTAAAAGCGATGATTGAAAGTGTTAGGATGTGATGCACAGAAAGAGGCCAGTGATTAACAGTGGAATAGAATAGAATTATGTTGTTCCCTTCCTCAGTCTAAGTCCCACTTGCTCCTGAAGTGTGCAGTAAGAGCCCTGAACTAGTTAATTAGAAAATATCAAGACTGAAAGGTGTCCCCAGTGACTGGCGATGAACACAATTAAGCAGTTAGTGTCGATTGGATCAGTGCTTTTGTGACAGACTGGCCAGTGGATTACTATTGGATGGAGTCATGACAGCAATGAATTAGATGAGGTACTGTAACAAAATCAGGTCAGTTATATTCTGATCAAATAAAATAAAATAATTCCTAATTGATTACATTAGATTACATTGCAGTGTGGAAACAGGCCCTTCGGCCCAACAAGTCCACACCAACCCGCCGAAGCGTAACCCACCTATACCCCTACATTTACCCCTTACCTAACACTACGGGCAATTTAGCATGGTCAATTCACCTGACCTGCACATCTTTGGACTGTGGGAGGAAACCGGAGCACCGGATTTCTAATCTAATCTAATTGAATGTTATGAAAACCAGAGAGTGAACAGCCTGAGCACCATTTCCAACCCAGTTCCAGGCTATTCCACAGGAACTAGCTTTGTTTTATTTTTCTCCAACAAACAGCTTCATGTTGACATTTGTCCTTCTACGCTGTGAGAGGATGTGAGCTGGGGTTCAGGTATTAGACTGTCGGAGTTTGGCTGTTGCACTGAATAAGCTGAACTTGAGCCTGGAGAGTGATATCAGGTCATTGCCTGGTGGATAGTCCTCCTCGATAGCCTCTATATGTGTCAGTGCCTGAGGGGAGGTATCTGTCCTGCTTATTCTCTGCTGCCATCAATGGCCTGGTGACTGTCACTGGCCCTGATCTCTGCTGGTCATCCAAGCTCCTCATGTGGACCAGGAGCAGCAGCTAAATGACCCTCGGCAGCTCCAGACTGAGCAACAGAAGATCCATGCTGTGTTGTGATCCACACTTTAAAGGTGGAACATGGTGTTCTGTGCAATCGTCAATGAGAGTGCCAGGTGGGCTGGGGGCTTGGTTCCAAAGTAGAACAGCACAAGTCCTGATCGGCGGAGCTACAAAATAAGAAAGTTGGATCACTGAACATGAAGCAACGCTGAAAGGTTTGCACCTGTCGGAATTTGTAGTTTATTTGCAGAGCCGTCTCATCTGGAGATTGTTGAGACCAGAGCCAAGAGATTGAATTACAGAGAGGGGGGTGAGGATAGTTCACCCTGTGCTGGAGATCACTTGTAACTGAACAACCCTTTCTCTGTGATTACTGAGTTGCACCTTTTCAGTGTTCTCCGCCAATGTGACCAGATTTGTTCATTGTCTTTCGGTCTCACCTATTGTGCCTTGAACTGAATTTTAAATGACCAGTTGTTGAATGTAATCAAACCAATTTAGCCTGTAAAAATCAAACTCTTCAATTATTTATGAAACACAATAAAATATTCTCACTCACTACCTGGTCTCAGCTGGTGCATTGGTTTGAGAGTCTGCTTGCAAAGGGTTTATGCATTCCCATCATGTTTTGTTTGTTTTTTCGTCCCTGTTCTCTCGTCTCCATTGCTGCACTGTGTAGACAGCTGTCATCTAACCTGAGTTTATCTAGCGATGGTCTGGAATCAGCAAAGTCACACAGGGCTGTGTGAGTTGGTAAAGCATCCTGCACATTGCTCTGTTGAACACTCACATGTGATGGGGATAAATCTGCCTCTACTATGCCAATAGCTCGAGCTGCTGCAATGTTCTGCTGGTTAGTTGATACAGCATGCAGACTAGCCATCCACATAGCAGCTTGATGTTGGCATTTGATTGGACTGGGCAGAGGAACAGGAATAGGCCATTCAGCTCCTTGAACCTACTGCAACATTCTACTCCATGATAAACTCTCTTCCTCCATGCCAAATTCAAGTGCTATCTCATACCCTTTGATGTCACTGGTAACTGAAAACCTATCCCTCTAACCTTACATTTACCATCACCAATCCACCTAGCCTGCACATACCTGGACATATAAGGCAATTTAGAATGAGCAATCCACCTACCCTTCGCATCTTTGGACTATGGGAGGAAAAGGAGCACCCAGTTTGAGGTCCATTGACCATTCTTCAGAACCCCTGAAGAGTCACGGGACCTGGAACAGTAACTCTACTTTCTCTCCGCAGATGCTGTCAGACCTGCTGGATTTCTCCAGTAATTTCTGTCTTGTTTCTAATTTCCAACATCTGCAGCTCTAGAGTCATATAGCATGGAAACAGACCCTTCAGTCTAACCAGTCCCTGCCAAACATAATCCCAAACTAAACTACTGCCACCTGCCCACTCCTGGCCCATATCACTCCAAACCTTTCCTTTTCATGAACTTATCCAAGTGTCTATTAAACGTTGTAACTGTGCCTGCATCCACCACTTCCTCCGGAAGGTCATTGCACACACGAGCCATTCTCTGTGTAAAATATTGGCCCTCATGTCTTCTTTTAAAACTTTCTCCTCTCACCTTCAAAATATGACCCTAGTCTTGAAATCCCCTACACGAGGGAATTGACACCTGCCATTCACCTTATCTGTACCCCTCATGATTTTATACACCTCTATACGGTCACCTCTTGACCTCCCACGCTCTGGTGAAAAAGTCCCAGCCTCTCCTTAGAACCCAATCCCTCCTGTCCCAGCAATATCCTGATAAATCTCTTCCGAACCTTCCCCAGCTTAATAATATCCTTCATGTAACAGGGAGACCAGAAATGGACACAGTATTGCAGAATAGGCTAACCAACGTCATCGAGTCAGACCGGGCCTTTGGTCCAACCAGCCCATGCCACCATATTCCCAACCCAGCCTAGCTCCACCTGCCCACTCCTGGTCCATATTCTTCCAAACCTTTCCTAATCATTATCTTAGTGTCTTTTAAACGTTGTAACTGTGCTCACATCTACCACTTCCTGACAAAGTTCATTCCAAACGCGTACGACTTTCTGTGTAAAAGATGTGCCCCTCACATCCTTTTAAAATTTCTCTCATCTCACCTTAATAATATATGCCCCTCAGTCTTGATATGCTCCACCCTGTGGTACAGACACCTATCATCAACCCTATCTATAACCTCAATATACCTTGCAACCTCCTCCACCCCACTGAATAAAGTCCCAGTCTCTCTTTATAACTCAAACCTTCCATACCTAACAGCATCCTATTATATTGTTTCTGAATCTTTTCCAGCTTAATAATATCCTTCCTAAGACCAGGACACATTACAACAGCAGAGGCTTTCTTAATGTCCTATACAACCTCAACATGATGTCCCAACTCCTACACTCAAAGGACTGAGCAATGAAGGCAAGCGGGCCAAACACCTTATTTTTTTTGGATTCCTACAGTGTAGAAACAGGCCAATTGGCCCAACAAGTCAACACTGATTCTCCGAAGAGTAACCCACCCAGCCCCTCTATTTATCCCTGACTAATGCACCTAACTTTATGGGTAATTTAGCATAGCCAATTCACCTGACCTGTACATCTTTGGATTGTGGGAGGGAACTGGAGCACCCAAAGGAAATCCACACAGACACGGGGATATGTGCAAACTCCACACAGTCAGCCCCAAGGTGGGAATCGAACCCGGGTCTCTGGTGCTGTGAGGCAGCAGTGCTAACCACTGACCCACCATGCTGCCATGTCTACCAGTGACACAATCTTCAAATAATTATGTACTTGAACTTCTTTGGTTTTCAGGTTTACCAGGATGTTTCCTGTATTGGAGTGTACTAATCTGTAAGGAGGGGTTGGAGAAACTTGGATTGTTTTTGCTGGAGCATCAGAGGCTTGAGTGGTGACCTGATAGAAGTATATAAAATTCCAAAAGGCGTGGATAGTCCGATTGTTTTTCCCAGGATGAAAACATCAAATAGTAAAGGGTAAAGGTTTAGGGTGAGAGGGAGAAGTGTTTAAGGGTGATGTGTGAGGTAAGCTTTTTACACACGGTGGTCGGTACCTGGAATGCCCTGCTGGGGGAGTTGGTAGAAACAGATATAATAGCAAGATCTAAGAGGGTTTGGACAGACATATGGACAGGTTGGGAATAAAGTGATACTGGCCATGTGCAGGCAGATGGGATTAGTTTCATGATCGGCACACACATGATGGGCCAAAGGGCCTATTCCTGTCTTATTCCATGTTCTGTGTTCAATATTGTGACCATCCATATGTTGGATCTTGCTGAGAGGCCAAAATACTATCTACTGGCAGAGAACTGTGCTCTATGTCCAGACTCTCACATCCAGGGGATAGAGCATTGTGGGATGGACCAGGTCAGACTGCCTCAAAACATTGCACGAAAGTAATCCAGACCCTAACTTTGATATTTGTTTTCAGTAGCTGTAAAGTAGATATTCCAGGAGGGATGCAGTTGGTCAAACCACATTGTTTTAAGCAAATCTGAATTTATTTACACAATTATCAAATGAAAGACAAAAGTGAATAACTGAAAAACTTCCTGATGAAGGGCTTTTGCCCGAAACATGGATTTTGCTGCTCCTCGGATGCTGCCTGAACTGCTGTGCTCTTCCAGCACCACTGTAATCCAGAATCTGGTTTCCAGCATCTGCAGTCATTGTTTTTACCTAACTGAAAAACTTAACCTATCTGAAAACCCAACAGATCATCCCAACTCCGTGATACTGTTCCAAATACTTGCAAGAATCCCCATAAACCCCTCTTGGCATAAAAAGTAAAATCAAACACAGGGAGAGGTCAAAACAAAGTGGCAAAGGTGTTATGGCACTGTCATTGGTTCAGGAAACCAGAACCCCAGGCTAATCATCTGGGGACATGAGTTCAAATCCTACCAGATGGTGAAATGTGAATTCATTAATAAATGGAATTAAAAACTGGTTTGAATATAGACCATCTTTGACAGTTGCTTGTAGATTTTAGATATTGGTGCTCCCTCCCCTGTAGACCCCACTCTCAGTGCCACTCC
>NC_057718.1:4534409-4546347 GCF_004010195.1 Chiloscyllium plagiosum | reverse complement strand
CTCGGGACAGCTGATCACAGATCTCCCCTGAGCCAATCCTGGTTTCCCTGAAGGTAAGTGCTGGGAGGCTGTGTCTCGGGAGGTAAATTGTTTGGAGAATGATTGTTTGGGGTGTTTGATTCTCAGCCAGAGCTCTGTCTCCACATTTAATCTTCTTACACTGAGACTTTCTGAAAGAATATCAGCCACGTCCTGAAACAGACTCGCTACCACAGCCACATCTCCTTCCTCAGCACCTGCCTACAGAACCGACTGGATTAGTGGTGCTGGAAGAGCACAGCAGTTCAGGCAGCATCCAAAGAGCAGTAAAATCGACGTTTCAGGCAAAAGCCCTTCATCAGGAATAAAGGCAGTAAGCAAGGATGCCTGCCTTGAAGAGGTTTTCCTCCTCTCTCTACAAGAATATCTCTCCACGCTTCAGGATCACTGCCTTTATTCCTGAAGAGGAAAACCTCTTCAAGGCAGGCATCCTTGCTTACTGCCTTTATTCCTGATGAAGGGCTTTTGCCTGAAATATCGATTTCACTGCTCCTTGGATGCTGCCTGAACTGCTGTGCTCTTCCAGCACCACTAATCCAGAATCTGGTTTCCAGCATCTGCAGTCATTGTTTTTACCCTACAGAACCGACTGACCCCGCATGGACTCCGGACTACATTCAGACCAACACCAATTTGGACCCAACCAGGACAACCAGTACCTGCAACAAATCTGAAGCCTCAAGCAACGGATGTCCCTCCGGATCCTCCGCCCCAATGGATCCTTCCATATCTGTCACAAATTCACCTGCACCACCACACACATCATTTACTGCATCCGCTGCACCCGATGTGGTCTCCTCTACATTGGGGAGACAGGCCGCCTACTTGCAGAACTTTTCAGAGAACACCTCTGGGACACCCACACCAACCAACCCAACCGCCCTGTGGCTGAACACTTTAACTCCCCCTCCCACTCTGCCAAGGACATGTAGGTCCTTGGCCTCCTCCATTGCCAGACCTTGGCCACACGACGGCTGGAGGAAGAGCGCCTCATCTTCCGCCTAGGAACCCTCCAACCACACGGGATGAATGTAGATTTCTCCAGCTCCCTCATTTCCCATCCCCCCGACCTTATCTCAGTCCCAACCCTCGGATTCAGCAGTGCCTTCTTGACCTGCAATCTTCTTCCCAACCTCTCCGCCCCCCCCACCCCCTCTCTGGCCTAGCACCCTCACCTTAACCTCCTTCCACCTATCGCATTCCCTCCCCCAAGTCCCTACTTTTTATCTTAGCCTGCTTGGCAAACCTTCATTCCTGAAGAAGGGCTTATGCCCGAAATGTCGATTCTCTTGCTCCTTGGATGCTGCCTGACTTGCTGAGCTTTTCTAGCAACACATTTTTCAGCTCTGATCTCCAGCATCTGCAGTCCTCACTTTCTCCATCCCACCATATTTGAAGCACTGGATGAAACGTTATCAGAATTTTTGCAAGATTTTACATGGGGAAAAGTAATACAGTTGTTAGACAAGCTGAACTTCACAAGCAGAACAAACTTTTCATCAGTGAAGGAGTACTTCCCTTGACTGGGTCCATGGAATCCAACTCCGATCATTTTGATAATAAGAGGAATACTAATTACCAGTAAGAGAGCGACCAAAATAGCACCACCATTGCTTCTTGTCTGTAGTGTGCCAGGAAAATTTGGCATCTGTGCCAACCTTGCCCATTCAGTAATGTTGTGTGTCATGCATGCTATAAGAATGGCCAAGTTCAGAGGCTTTGCTGAAGTAGAGGTTTACCGTTTATGAGATGAATCAGACCACTCCAAAATGCAATTGTCCAAGAAGTAGATGCCAGTGAGGAACATTCCACCTTGGGGAAGTGACACTCCAACAGGATGATTTTTGGAATCTAGGCATTGTGGTTAATGGGGAGAACACTATTGTTAAATTGGATACCGGGGTGGGGAGGGTATATCAATTCTATCAGATCCAGTGTGTGGTTGAAGCCTCAATTTCTCCAACCGTATTCCATTACACATGAAGATTCAGGAAGAATCACAGTTAAGGGCAGGTAAAGGTTATTGCTGCAATGGAAGGCAGATTATTGTTCTCTATGTCACTCCCAATCAGCATTGCTGTTTACTAAACAGAGACACATGTATTTAAATCCTGTTTATTCATCAGCTGCAAGAAATTGCTGTTAATTCATTCCCCAGTGAGCCTGTCTTTGTGAAAGAAACATCATCCCTGGAACCGCAGGAGGATCTTGCAAATGTTTTAACTGCTCCTCCAGGAAAGGCTGGAAGGAACTGGATCGGGATGCACCATGTGTGACAGTGACCAGCTTCAAGGTGAACTTCGACCTTTGTCAGCTCCTTCAATAAGGAGTGGAAGATGCAGCCACAGGGGATGATGATCTGTTGGATGAAAAGATCCTGCTACACTCTTCTGCTGTTAAACCAATGACGTTGAAGTCTCTGCTGTCACTTTTGAGCAGTTGTGCCTTAAGGGAAAGTGAATTTCACTGATCGTTCCACTGAGCCAGTCAATGGCAAGGCCCAGTTCTGAATAGAGCAGATATCTTGGGAGTCTGCTGTCAGGCATATGGATAAAATGTTCCAGCCAATGGAACTGATATTGAGTAATTAGTTCCTTGATGTTGAATGTGTCGTCTTAGTTGGACCTTGTTTGTTGCCACTGGAATTGGAGGAATTTGTGAAGCCACCACTTCTCTGGGAGTTTGAATGGCTTGCGGTAGAGTGAGTGATTCTCTGAGTTTATCAGAGCATGGCAATCACTGCTGCATAATAAACCAAGACCTTTGCTTGAGCTCCAAGCCCTCGAATAATCTTCACCCTGGTTGGTCAAAGGCTGAGCAAGCACATGATGAATTTTGTCCCCCATGACCATGACCAGACGAGGCTCCCATGGTATGGAGCTGAATTATTTCAGATGTCAGATTTACCATTCCCCTGGTGGGATGGTGGTTCAGGAAAGTCAATGAAAGAAGCACCAATGATCCTCTATAAACCTCTCTCTCTACTTCTCTAACTCTTTCTGCTCCTTTCAGTTGCTCTTCAGTACCAACCTCTTTGAACATCAGTCTGAGTCTCCGAACATCAGTCCGAGCCTCCATGTCGAAACGTATTCGACAACCTTCCTGTGAAGTGATCATTTTTATTGCAGTAAATGGGCTACGTGAGTGCAATTTGTTGTGCTGGCATTGAGAGGGATCCCGTAACAGGGATTATCGGAAACCTGACCAAGATGGTGTGAAGGTTTATTTTCAGGTTGGTCAGGAAGAGTGGCACCTCCCTCTATGGGCTGCCTCTGAAAAAGCAGCTACTGCAACCTATTGCTGTCTGTGTTAGACACCCTGGAATGGGCTTCCCACTACTAGGCTCTGATGAATTAAATCCCCTCCCTCACCAGCCAGCCTGGCATCAGCAATGTGCTGTCGTCATGTAAGGAAGTTCCTGGGGTTGAAACTAGGTGGAGCGTCATGGTGGTAATACTGGGACAGTGGAACAGCCCTGCTTACTGTGAAATTACAATTAAAATGAGGCCCCACTACGCAACTGAAAACAGAGCAAGGCTTCAAATGACTGATTGACTGCGTTTTCAATGTAGGCAAGCCAGACAAATCTTTGATCATGTTGCGTGCTCAAAGGAGGGATGCATTTGATTTGATTTGATTTGAGTTATTGTTGTCACGTATACCTAAGTACAATGAAAAGACTTGTTTGCAAGCAGAACAGGCAGATCATTGTAACAGGGACATACAGATCATAGGGCCCTTAGATAGGGTGAGGCACACAAGGCTACAGCTACACTGGAGGTGCACAAAGCAAGATCACCATTACTAGAGATTAGAGAGGTCCATTCATCAGTCTAATAACAGCAGGAAGAAGCTGTTCTTCAACCTGACAGTGCTTGTGTTCAAGCTTCTGTATCTTCTGCAGGTTGGAAGAGAGTATTACCGGTGTGAGAGGGGTCTTTGGTGATATGGGCAGCCATTCCATGGCAACGAGATGTGTAGTTGGAGTCCATGGATGGGAGATTGGCTTCCGTGATGGTTTGGGCTGAGCACATAACCTTCTGTAGTTTCTTATGGATCTGGGTATTAAACATCAGTCCCAGAGCTCTGGCAAGGAGACCTGGATCAGTCCCAGTGCTCCGGCAGTGAGACCTGGATCAATCCCAGTGCTCTGGCAATGAGACCTGGATCAATCCCAGTGCTCCGTCAGTGAGACCTGGATCAGTCCCAGTGCCCCAGCAGTGATCCTGATCAGTCAGCCAGCGTTCTGGTAGTGAGACTTGGATCAGCCCCAGTGCTCGTGCAGTGAGACCCGGATCAGTCCCAGAGCTCTGGCAAGGAGACCTGGATCAGTCCCAGTGCTCCGGCAGTGAGACCTGGATCAATCCCAGTGCTCTGGCAATGAGACCTGGATCAATCCCAGTGCTCCGTCAGTGAGACCTGGATCAGTCCCAGTGCCCCAGCAGTGATCCTGATCAGTCACAGTGCTTCAGGAGTAAGACCTCGATCAAAGCCAGAATTCCCGCAGTGATCCGGATCAGTCCCAGTGCTCTAGCAGTAAGACCTGATCAATCCCCGTGCTCCGGCAATGAGACCTGGATCAGCCCCAGTGCTCCGTCAGTGAGACTTGGATCAATCCCAATGCTCAGGCAGTGAGTCTTCGATTGGTGCCAGTGCTCTAGTAGTGAGACCTGGATCAATCACAGTGCTCCGGCAGCGAGACCTGGATCAGCCCCAGTTCTCCTGCAGTGAGATCTGTATCAGCCCTAGTGCTCTGGCAGTGAGACCTGGATCAGTCCCAGTGCTCCAGCAGTGAGACTTGGATCAGCCCTAGTGCTCCGGCAGTGAGATCTGGATCAGTCCCAGTGCTCCAGCAGTGAGACCTGGATCAGCCCTAGTGCTCCGGCAGTGAGACCTCGATCAGTCCCAGTGCTCCAGCAGTGAGGCCTGGATCAGCCATAGTGCTCTGGCAATGAGACCTGGATCAGTCCCAGTGTTCCGGTAGTGAGACCTGGATCAATCCCAGTGCTCCAGCAGTGAGACCTGATCAATCCAAGTTCTCCGGCACTGAGACCTCAATCAATCCCAGAACTCCCGCAGTAATCCAGATCACTCCCAATGCTCTGGGAGTAAGAACTGGATCAGTCCCAGTGCTAAAGCAGTGATCTGGATCAGCCCCTATGCTCCGGTAGAGAGACCTGGATCAGCCCTAGTACTCCGGCAGTGAGAACTGGATCAATCCCAGTGCTCCGGCAGTGAGACCTGCTCAATCCCAGTGCTCTGGCACTGAGACTTCGATCAATCCCTGAACTCACGCAGTGATCCAGATCAGTCCCAGTGCTCCGGGGGTAAGACCTGGATCTGTCCCAGTGCTCCGGCAATGAGACCTGGATCAGTCCCAGTGCTCCAGCCGTGAGACCTGGATCAGTTCCAGTGCTCCGGCAGTGAGACCTGGATCAGCCCCAGTGCTCTGGCAGTGTGATCTGGATCAGTTCCAGTGCTCCAGCAGTGAGACCTGGATCAGTCCCAGAGCTCTGGCAAGGAGACCTGGATCAGTCCCAGTGCTCCGGCAATGAGACCTGGATCAGTCCCAGTGCTCCAGCAGTGAGGCCTGGATCAGTCACAGTTCTCCGGCAGTGAGACCTGGATCAGTCCCAGTGCTCCAGCAGTGAGACCTGGATCAGCTCCAGTGCTCCAGCTGTGTGACCTGGATCAATCCCAGTACTCTGGCAGTGTGACCTGGATCAATCCCAATGTTCAGGCAGTGAGACTTCGATTGGTGCCAGTGATCCAGGAGAGAGACCTGGATCAGTCCCAGTGCTCTGGCAGTGAGACCTGGATCAATCCCAATGCTCAGGCAGTGAGACTTCGATTGGTGCCAGTGCTCCAGTAGTGAGACCTGGATCAACCCTAGTGCTCCGGCAGTGGGACCTGGCTCAGCCCCAGTGCTCCGGCAGTGAGGCCTGGATCAGTCCCAGTGCTCCGGCAGTGCGACCTGGATCAGCCCCAGTGCTCCCACGGTGAGACCTGGATTTTCCCCAGTGCTCCGGCACAGAGACCTCGATCAATCCCAGAACTCCCGCAGTGATCCCGATCAGTCCCAGTTCTCTGGGATCAAGACCTGGATCAGCCCCAGTGCTCCGGCAGTGAGGCCTGGATCAGTCCCAGTGCTCTGGCAATGAGACCTGGATCAGTCCCAGTGCTCTGGCATTGAGACCTGGATCAGTCCCAATGCTCCGGCAGTGAGACCTGGATCAGTCCCAGTGCTCTGGCAATGAGACCTGGATCAGTCTCAGTGCTCTGGCATTGAGACCTGGATCAGTCCCAATGCTCTGGCATTGAGACCTGGATCAGTCCCAGTGCTCTGGCAATGAGACCTGGATCAGTCCCAGTGCTCTGGCATTGAAACCTGGATCAGTCCCAGTGCTCCGGCAGTGAGACCTGGATCAATCCCAGTGCTCCTGCAGTGAGACCTGGATCAATCCCAGTGTTCCAGCAGTGAGACCTGGATCAATCCCAGTGCTCCTGCAGTGAGACCTGGATCAATCCCAGTGTTCCAGCAGTGTGACCTGATCAATCCCAGTGCTCCTGCAGTGAGACCTGAACAATTCCAATGCTCCGGCATTGAGACCTTGATCAATCCCTGAACTCCCAGAGTGATCCCGATCAGTCCCAGTCCTCCGGGAGCAAGACCTGGATCGGTCCCAGTGCTCCGGCAGTGAGACCTGGGTCTGCCCCAGTGCTCAGGCAGTGAGACCTGGATCAGTCCTAGTGCTCCAGCAATGATCCGGATCAGACCCAGAGCTCCAGCAGTAAGATCTGGATCTGTCCCAGTGCTCTGATAGTGAAACCTGGATCAGCCCCAGTGCTCCAGCAGTGAGACCTGGTCAATCCCAGTGCTCTAACAATGAGACCTGGATTAATTCCAGTGCTCTAGCAGTGAAACCTGGATCAATCCAGTGCTCTGGCATTGAGACCTGGATCTATCCCAGTGCTCTGACAGTGAGACCTGGATCAATCCCAGTGCTCCGGTAGGGAGACCTGGATGTATTCCAGTGCTCCGGCATTGAGACATGGATATATTCCAGTGCTCCAGCAGTGAGACATGGATCAGCTCCAGTGCTCCAGCAGTGGGACCTCAATAGATCCCAGTGCTCCGGTAATGGTTATATGTCTGCATAAAGTTATAGCAAGAGTTATAGCTGGGGGGAAAGTCAATTACAATGCGATTAGGCAAGATTTAGGATGCATAGGATGGGGAAGGAAACTGCAGGGATTGGGCACGATTGAAATGTGGAGTTTATTCAATAAACAGCTACTGCGTGTCCTTGATTTAGAACAATACAGCGAAGAACAGGCCCTTCGGCCCTCGATGTTGCGCATAGTTATGTAGCTGTCAGGCAGGGAGGAAGTGGTTGAGCGAGGGAGGCATGTTTTACTAAAGAAGTTGAATCTCTTCTCAAGAGGAAGAAAAAGGCTTATTTTAGGATGAGATATGAAAGCTCAGTTACGGCACTTGAGAGTTACATGTTATCCAGGAAAGACTTAAAGAGATAGGATCAAGGAAAACCCTAAGGCTTTCTATAGCTATATCAGAAATTAAAAAAAAAGAACTAGATAATGATTAGGGCCAATCAAGCACAGCAGTGGGAGGTTTTGCTTGGAGTCAGAGGAGATGGGGAAGGATATGAAAGCTCAGTTATGGCACTTGAGAGTTACAAGTTATCCAGGAAAGACTTAAAGAGATAGGATCAAGGAAAACCCTAAGGCTTTCTATAGCTATATCAGAAATTAAAAAAAAAGAACTAGATAATGATTAGGGCCAATCAAGCACAGCATTGGGAGGTTTTGCTTGGAGTCAGAGGAGATAGGGGAAGCACTAAATGAATACTTTTCACCAGTACTGAAACTAGAAAAAGACAATCTGGTTAAGGAGAATACTGAGTTCCAGGCTGCTAGACTGAATGGGATTGAGGTTCACAAGGAGGCGGTGTTAGCAATTCTGGAAAGTGTAAAAATAGAAGAGCCCCCTGGGGCCAGATGGGATTTATCCTATGATTCTCTGGGATGCCGGGAGGAGATTGCTTTGATCTTTATGTTGTCATTGTCTTCAGGAATAGTGCCAGAAGATTGGAGAGTAGCAAATGTTGTCCCCTTGTTCAAGAAGGGGATTAGAGACAACCCTGGAAACTATAGACCTGTCAGCCTTACTTCAGTTGTGGGTAAAGATTTATAATCATCTAGAGATGAATAAGTTGATTAGGGATAGTTAACATGGTTTTGTGAAGGGTAGGTCGTATCTCACTAACCTTACTGAGTTCTTTGTGAAGGTGACCAAACAGGTGGATGTATTGATGTCTGCTTTGTTCCACAAATCCGGACGACACAAGTTATCTGTACAACAGCTGCAACTTTATTATCGGACAGCCGGCAAGAGATTCAAAATGTCTCCAAATTAGTCGTGTGTCTACTTGTGGTGACACTTCTCCACAAACCTCCGCTCCACGCACAGAGACAGTATATTTTATAGGGATTAAACAAAAGGTTTACCAGTGACATGGGCAATTATCATCACAAAGTTTAATGTAGGTAATTATGAATTTACAAAGCCCAATGAATATGGTTGTCCTGTAATAACATGTGAATAGTTCACAGAAACTGATTATCGTATTCTTCATGATTATGTGTTGATGGGAAGAGAGTAAGACAAAAGAGTTTTGCCTGCTGTAAATTGGGGATTCACAAACCAATGCTAATATGGAGGGGAAGTAAGACAATGGGAGCAGGAGGCAATTTAACAGGGTTGTGTTCAAGGCTATCAGTCTTGTCTGGAAGGGGCAAATCCCTCTGTCTGGGGCTACACGGGGAATCCACATGTGTGGCTCCACGAGGCTCTATTTCTGAGATACAGTCAGCCTTCCCCCTGTCTGTATTGTAAGACTACAGGCTTTTAGTTGATACTGCAGTAAGTCCTTTGGTAGTGGAATGTTTGACCCTCTGTGGCATTTTAACTTCCTCAGATAAGTGTAAAGCAGTTGATGTGGTGTATATGGATTTCAGAAGGGCGCTTAGTAAGGTTCCCCACGGTAGGCTACTATATAAAATATGAAGACATGGGATTGAGGGTGATTTAGTGGTTTCGATCAGAAATTGGCCAGCTGAAAGAAGACAGAGGGTGGTGGTTGATGGGAAATGTTCATACTGGAGTGGGGAACCGCAAGGATCTGTTTTGAGTCCACTGTTGTTTGTTATTTATATAAATGACCTGGATGAGGGCATAGAAGCTTAGCTTACTAAATTTGTGGATGACGCTAAGGTCGGTGGAGTTGTGGATAGTGTAGAAGAATGTTGTAGGTGACAGAGGGACATAGATAAGCTGCAGAGCTGGGCTGAGAGGTGGTAAATGGAGTTTAATGCAGAAAAGTGTAAAGTGATTCACTTTGGAAGGAGTAACAGGAATACAGAATACTGGGCTAGTGGTAAGATTACTGGCAGTGTAGATGAGCAGATAGACCTTGGTGTCCATGAACATAAATCCCTGAAAGTTGCCACCCAAGTTAATAGGGTTTCTAAGAAGGCATATGGTGTGTTAGCTTTTACTGATCGAAGGATTGAGTTTCAGAACCGTGAGATCATGCTGCAGCATATGGACGAGAATGGAATAATATATGTGAGATGGACTTCTGATTGGTTCCACAGGTCCGAAGGGCCTGTACTATGCTGTAACGCTGTATGTTCTGGATGTAAGTTTGCTTGCCGAGGTGAATGGTTCATTTTCAGATAATTTGTCACCATAATAGGTAACATCTTCAGGAGCTTCTGAATGAAGCACTTGTGGTCTAGCCAGCTTTCTATTTATATGTTTGAGTTTCTTAGTGTCAGTGATGTAATTTCTTGTGATGATATCATTTCCTATGGTGATGTCATTTCTTGCTCTTTTTCTCAGGGGGTAGTAAATGGGATCCAAGTCATTGTGTTTGTTGATAGAATTCCAGTTGGAATGCCATGCTTCTAGGAATTTTCGTGCATGTCGCTGTTTGGCTTGTCCTAGATGGATGTATTGTCCCAGTTGAAGTGGTGTCCTTCCTCATCGGTATGTAAGGATACAAGTGAGAGTGGGTCATGTCCTTTTGTGGCTAGTTGATGTTCATGCATCCAGGATATCTTTGCATAAAACGATAACTTAATGCAGAAGAACCATCTTTCACACCTACTGGGACTCTGGCTTCATCTCCAGGTCTGATCATGCTGACATTGCTCAGTGCTGTTGGTTTTGATGAGTTACCTATTAATATACCATATCCTGTTCTTATATTTGTCCATCAGAGCTGTTTCATTGATATCGTTGCCTTGCCTAGTCTCATTAACTTGTCTTATCGAGCACATGTATTTCTTCGACTTCATAGAATCCCAGTCTTCACGTACGTCTGATAACATAATCCCAAACCATTTGGTGAAGTGTGGAACTAGACACTAGTTGTATTTACCCAATACTGCATGAAGTATATTTGCTGCCTACCAACCACTCCGGTGTCCCGTCAGTCTCTATCAGTGCTGTAGGTACATAATTAAAGCATGCCCCTTATTAATATAATTAGCATCCTATTAACAACTTCTCAGTGGCTGATCTGTGTCGATGAAATACAAAGCCGCAGGCCTTAAAATGGGAGGGAAATCATGTGTGAGACTGTGATTGACACTGTTTGAAGAGGTGGGGAGGGGGAATATTGCACAGATTGCAAAACATCCCTGAGTCACTGCCCTGTGTTTGTGTCCGTCGTAACCATCATGTCATGGAGGCTTCATTCTTCCAAGCTGCTGTAACAGCCCAATGTTTGGAAATGAGGAACAGGGAATGATAAAGCACTGCTGTAAATATCCTAATATCTTGAACATGAGAAACATGAGCAGAAATAGGACCCCCTTGTCCAATCCACCTCCTCAACTATTTGCTAAGAGGTCACGCAGTATCTCCATCACTTTCAATTCCCTTACTTTCTCAAACTGTCAATCTCAGATTTGAAGAAATGAAGCAGCTGAGCAGCACAGTTCCTGGGAGGAGAGATTTCCAAAAATTCACAATGCTAATAAATGATTGTGTGCTCTTGTCTTCTAGGCTTTTGGGATTGGGAATAATTGACTGTCCTGGCCTTAAAGCCTTATTCAGCAGCTCCTTTAACTTGTTTCTGTGTCCTGTTCTGTTCCATTGATACTTCTGTCTGCTCTTTCAGTTGTACTTTTCATTCCCCACTAAATAAGCATTTGGTTTATTTGCATTTATTGTGTAAGGCTCTTTAACAGCCCAAAGTTCAGTAACGTGTCCTGTGCTACTGCATGTTGTTGGTTTGACCCTGTGTCCTTACTGATTTGCACGCTGCAAATTGTCAGGTCCGCATCTCTAACTGTGCTATGGGGCTGCCTCACTGCACTCGCTCGGGCATTCTGAATGTTGTACTGATTTACTTGCTGTTTACTGTGAGGCTGTTCAGTTTTCATTCTTTCTCCCTGTTGTATTCTCTAATCCCTGTGTTCGGTAGCTGCTTACGTGCTGAAGTAAACCTTCCCTGTTCACACTGTGTATATAGCTGGACCCAAGGTTTACACAGTGACTGGAGAATAGCACATCAGAGGCATGATCTAGTGTTAGCTACTGGACAGATACTTAACCTTTCAATATTTTGTTTACAGACTTCCAACAGGCATTTAAAAAGTCCTGTGGAAGACTGTCAGCTAAAGTTGTAGCTTTTGCAATTGTTGGCTGGTCATTCAGCTTAAACCACACCAGGTTAGAGTCCAACAGCTTTATTTGCAATCGTAAGCTTGTGGAGCACTGCTGCTTTGTCAGGTGGGCTCTGAAAGCTTGTGATTTCAAATAAACCTGGTTTACTATAACCTGGTGTCATGTGACTGCTGACTTAGT
>NC_057718.1:4506782-4532556 GCF_004010195.1 Chiloscyllium plagiosum | reverse complement strand
CATTAAGTGTATAAGTCCTGCTAAGATTTGCTTTCCCAAAATGCAGCACCTCGCATTTATCTGAATTAAACTCCATCTGCCACTCCTCAGCCCATTGGCCCATCTGGTCCAGATCCTGTTGTAATCTGAGGTAACCCTCTTCGCTGTCCACTACACCTCCAATTTTAGTGTCATCTGCAAACTTACTAACTGTACCTCTTATGTACCTTTAAATCTTCAGAGATATTCTGTCAACAGATTTTGGGACAGCTTGAGTTCACTGGTCTCTCCTGAGCCAATTCTGGTTTCCCTGAAGGTAAGTACCAGGACCGGAGGGTGGGGGGGGTATGTCGGGAGGTAAGTTGTTCGGGGAATGATTGTCTGTATTGTTTCATTCCCAGCCAGAACTTTCAGTCTCCGCATTCAATCCTCAATCTTGTTACATTGAGACTTTCTGAAAGAATATCGGGTATAGAGAGGTACGTTTATGATGTGAGGCCAGTTTACAGCAGCTAAAGGATCTATAACTAACCCCAGGGACACCCTTTCCCTCCCCGTGTTCAGGTCAATGCTTGAGGAATTGTGCCAAAGTGATTCTGAAGGTCCTGAGGTTCAGCTGGCGCTATGTTCAATGAGCTGGGGATCTCTAGAACAAAGAACAGTACAGCACAGGAACTGGCCCTACAGTCCACAAAGTTGTTCCGAACATGATGCCAAACTAAACTAATCCCTTCTGCCTGGTCTTAGTCCATATCCCTCCATTCCTTACATATTCATGTGCTTGTCTAACAGCCCCTGAATTGCCCCTAGTGTATTCACCTCCACCACCAGCCCTGACTGTGCATTCCAGACTCCTAACTGTCTCTGTAAGTAAACATTTGTCCCTCATGTCTCCTTTGAACTTTCTCAGGAAGACCAGAGAGGAATAAGACACGGAGATAGATAAAGACAGAGAGAATGAAGCAGAGACAGGAAAACAAGGCAGGAAAGACAGAAGAAAAGACACAGAAAAAGATGTTAGCAAGAAGATAGAGTGACAGGGAGAAGAATGAGAAGTCGGAGAAATCCCGGAACAGACACTGAGAAACGCATGCCTCCCAGTTTTAATAATCCCTTACTGATTAAAAATGTCTATCTCGGCCTTCAATGTATTTAATGACTCAGCTTCAATATTCCTCTGTGGTACAGAATTCCCCCAAGTACACTACCGTCAGCAAACACAAAAATATTCCTCTCCATTTCTGTCTAAAACAGGCAACTTCTAATTCTGAGTCCTGAACTCGCTCACAGGGGGGAAAAGAACACACCAACCCTATCAAATCTCCAGAGAATCTTTTATGTTTCAATAAGGTCACCCTCCAATTTTCTAAACTTCATTGAGTATGGACCTGACATACTCAACCCTTCCTCATAAAACAGGCTCTCCATTTCAGAGATCAATTTAGAAAATCTTCTCTACACTGCCTCCTATGCCAATATATCTTCCCTTCAATAAGGGGACCTGTTCACAGTATTTCAGATGTGATCTGACACATGCTTTGCATTATTTTAGCAGCATCTCTCTATGTTAATACTCCATTCCTTTTGAAACAGTCTATTTCCCCTCTCTATTACCCACTTAACTTCTATGTCAGCTTTTTTTAATTCATGCATAAGGATAAATCCCTCTCTGCCAC
Organism: Chiloscyllium plagiosum; assembly: GCF_004010195.1. NCBI lineage: Eukaryota > Metazoa > Chordata > Chondrichthyes > Orectolobiformes > Hemiscylliidae > Chiloscyllium > Chiloscyllium plagiosum. The sequence goes on along the minus strand of NC_057718.1, from coordinate 4,530,901 downwards.
AACTTTCTGCAGCTTTTTATAAAAGGGTATAAGAATGAGGAACCAGAGTAGGCTCGAGCTTGCTCTGCCAAATGATATGAGCACAGCTGACCTCATTGTAGCCTCAACTCCACTTTCCTACCTGCAATCCATAACCCTTTGACCCACTACTCATTCAAGATCTGTCTTTCCTATTTAAACTTACTCAATGTGCCAGCATCCATCTGTGCAGCAGCGAATTCCACAGATTCATGATCCTTTGCGAAAAGTAATTTCTTCTCATCTGTTTTAAATCTGCAACCCCTTACCTTAACACCATGACCTTTCATTCTAGATTGCCCATGAAGATACATCCTGTAAGTATCTTCTATCTCAATCTCCTTTAGCATCTTATATCCATCAATTAGATCTCTGCTCAGCATTCTTAACTCTGAACAGTGTAGCCCTAAACTGCTTGATCTTCCATCAGAAGGCAAACCCCTGGAATCAACTCAGTGAATATCCTCTGAACTTCCTCCAGTAAAACTACATCCCTCCACAAAGAAGGGAACCAAAAATTACATGCAATACTCCAGGTGCTGTCTCTCTAATGCTTTGTACAGTTGCAGCAATACTTCCCTACTCTTTTCCTTGAGCAATAAATGCCAACATTTCATTTGCCTTCCCTATTACCTGCTGTTTCCTGCACACCGCTTTTCTGTCATTCATACAAAAGGACACTGAGACCTCTCTGCACTGAAGCACTCTGATATCTCTCTCCATTTTGAAAATAAGTTGCTTTTCCATTCTGCCAAACAAATTAGACAACCTCATCTTTATCCACGTTAAACTTCAGCTGCCAAATTTTGGTCCATTCATTTATTAATATCTTCTATCTTCTTTGTAACTAGGTGTCACATGGACCACCAACCACTGGTTGGTGGGTGGTGGGGAGTGGATAAGTGTCGTTTTACCAGTGACTGCTACAAGGCTTGATTTATACCAGCATTGCAGGAGTTTCCCTCCCACTCCAGGGTGGTACACCCAATGGTCTTCCCATAGTTTTGATCCCGGCTGATACGAATACTAAACAAGTCAGATCTCCAAATGAAAACTGGCTGGAACGTTTTTGCAGTTAATTACTGTGCTGGTTAGTCGTTGCAATATATTCAGATGAGATTAACAACAGAACAGAAATATTTCACACACAAGAAGAAATGCAAGAAAAATAAAGCCACATAGAAGGAGGGAGGAATCAGACCAAAAGATCTTAAAGCAAACATCCAAATGGAGTTTCATCCTTTACCCTAACACTATCTGTTCATGAGACACAGAGACACATTCCTATCTCAGCACACCATATCTGCTCAACTGACTCTTTCCAGTTTCTTTCTCCTCAAGAGTGGACATATTTCTGCAATTCTTTCCCAAGATCAGGAGAATAAACCATTTATTAATCTGTTGGTGTAAACATTTCCACCTCTAACAACTTGTAGTTTTCGATTAAAGCTCTCCTGACCTGGAATCTCCACAGACTGGAATCAACATCTGCTGGGTTGACTGATGCCCTGAAATGAGCTGAATTACTTTGTTGGCCTGCTCAGATTGAATTTATTCTCCTACAAACTGAACTCTGGGTCGTTTCAACCTTCTGTTCTGTAAAGATCACAACATCTTATTTTAGTTTAGTATTGATTATGAGTTGAATTGGGACAAGGATTCTTGTCCAGTTAAGGACCGAGGAAGGTGTTGCTATCCCTTGAGAAAGCTACTTAGTGAAACTCATTACAAGCTGTGTTTCCAGTGTTTCTTTGACAGCAGTGCTAGAAGATTGTGTTAGGTGTTAGATGTTAGAGTTCCAGATGTATAATGTGAGATCTGACCAGCAACAAGCCGCTGATTAGTTTGTCCAGCCATGACCAATTTTGGATGCCAGAGGTCATCTACCTAATGCCAACTCTGTGCTTCCTTCCTGGGTAGTTGATGAGTTGGGAGGCTGCGGTGAATGTTTCTGTGGGAAGCCCTCTGACAAGGAGGTTTCTCTCTCCCTCTCTGGTAAAACCAGAAGCTGAACGTTGGAAGTCATTGTGAGCTCTTGCTATTATGTTACCATGTGGAACAGTCACTCCGTGTGCCCTGTGAAAATATGAAGGAAGCTGAGGAAAGGATCAGCGAACTGAAGGATTTGGGAAACAAATGGACCACCCACTGTTTGGGAAAAGATCCATGTTGTTCAGCGTGGAGGGGACCGATAGAGAACCTTTGTTTTTTGGATGTGTAATGTGAGGCCCATTCTCTCCCAGTTGTTGGTGAATGTGTTGACAATAGTTTGTAGGCTGGCCTTGCGAGTTTGCTCACACGTGGGCAGTGTTAGTGTACTGCAGCTCAATGACAGAGGCTCGGCTCTTCCTGGATCTGGCCTGGAGGTGTCCAAAGTTGAACAATTTCCTGCTCACTCTGCAGAACAACTTTATTTTTTCCTACATTATACTGTTTGCCAACATTTTGTCCACTTATAGTATGTATCAATATCTCTCTGTAAAAGGTGAGTATCCCTCCCACAACCTGCCTTTCCAGTTGTTTTGTTGCCAAATTTGGCTGCAGTCCATTCACTTCATTCCTCCCTGTCATTGATATACAATGTAAACGGTTGCAGTCCCAGCGCAGATCCCTGTGGAATCTTGCAGAAACACCTGTCTGTTCCCTTCATGATTGAATCTGCTATGACACAGCCTTCCCACACTTTCTCCTCCTTCCCCGCAATTGTCACTTTATCATCATCAAGAGATAGGAGCACAGGTCATTTCTCCACTTTGATAGAAGCTTCCAGCTGTGGGAGTTTGAGTTTCTATTGAGGGCAGAGAAGTTGTTATAAATAAATAAATTAAAAGATTAGCTAAGTTAAAGGTGGAAAAAAGATCAAGTTCAGGGAGACTGCAAGCAAAACACTTGAATAGGTCTTCAGCAGAACTGGTTTTGTGCTTCTTCCTGGATTTTGGAAGTTGTTAGAATTGAGAGTAGAGTCTGAATTTTCGGAACTTGGCTGAGGTAACATCAATCTTTTCAAAAGGACTTCAGAGAAACTCCAGTGGATTGAGCTTAGCCTTTGCTGTGGAGTAGAAATGTCTTGAAAGAAATGCTAAAGATGCATTCAGGAGCATTGACCCTGGTAAGAAAATGTCATGGTGCATTTGTGGAAGAGACCTCTTAAACAAGATTTTTCTGAATTGTTCTAGCACCTTTTTCCAGGATTTAGAAGCAGAGCAGAGACAATGGAGCAACAAGGTAAAATTGACTTCAGGGATCTGAATGTGGGAGAAGGAGGCAATGAGATTGTTGGGGAGGAGGGTGGGATTGAAACTTGGAATGAGCTGCTTGTTCAGGGGCACACTGGGTCATCCCTTCCACTGCACTGGTAAATGGTACATGAAATAAAATGATTCGGGCCAATGAAGGCCTTTCAGCCCATTAAATGTCTATCATTTTACAGCTCAATCATAATGATTCCAAACAGACAGTATAGATCCCATAACTAGTTCTGGTTCGGATTTATTTGAGTGATTGTGTGCAGTCTGTCATGGACCAGGTGATACCCCCTCAGAACATTTCAAGTAAGCAGCCCAGACCCTAACTTTGATCATTGTTTTAAGCAGGTGTAATGCGGATATTCCAGGAGGGTTGCAGTTGGTCAAACCACATAATTTTAAACAAAACAGAACTTAATTACAAGATTACTGAATGAAACACAAACAAAAGTGAACAGAATACAGAATAACTTAACCGATCTGAAAACCAAACAGATTATCCCAACTTAATGATGCTGTTCCCAATACTTGCAAAAATCCCCATAAACACCTCTTGGCTCAAAAGGTAAAATCAAACACAGGGTCTTTACAGGAGAGAAGTCAGGGAGAGAGATGGTCAGAGTGGACCTACTTCTTTGGGGTCCAGCAGCTTTTTTCAACTCTACTCTGCTAAAACCAAACCAAACTAGAGAGAAGCAGAGCTAGGAGAACTGGCCACTCTCCTTTCATTGTACTAGTGTTTTTTTTTAACGTGAAAGTCTTTTGCCTGAGGCAGTATCTGTTAGCTGTCATCAAACTGGCCCGAAAACCCATCCAAGCCTGCATCTGTTTCCTTTAAGACCTCCTGAAAAAAAAAGCCAAGGACACCATAAATAAGCTTGTTAAAGGGGCAGCACGGTCACAAGTTCAACTGAACCCAATGCTTTTGACCCACCTTAGACTTGTCTTAGACTTCATTATCAAACATTTTGTTTTATTTTTAGCAGCTTCTCTATCCTTTAGTCGATGCTGTAAAATGACAGATATATGATGGGCTAAATGGCCTGCTTTTCTTCTCAGTATTAGATGGTATCAATAATTTATAATGTGGACACAACATTGCTTTTACTTTCAGGTATCGATGGCTGATATTGGATCCTTTGCAAGGTATAATTCAACAGATGTTGAACATCTGATAAACATATATCATCATGGTGGATTGTCAGCTCTTCAATCAAAGATAGAGAAAATATCCAACACATTTAAAAATGTGAAGATTAATATTGCAGTGATGGGTGCATCGGGTGTAGGGAAATCCACTTTAGTCAATGCACTGAGAGGCGTGGATAACAATGATGAAGATGCAGCTCCCATTGATATTGTAGAAAGCACAATGGAGCCCAAATGCTACACACATCCCACTGTACCCAATGTGATATACTGGGACACCCCTGGAGTCGGCTCACTCAAGGTTAAAGTTAACATGTTCCTCAAAGGTATCAGGTTTGCAGATTTTGACTTTGGTTTGCTTGTTAGTGATCACCGCTTCAGAGAAGAAGATGAAATCCTGGTCAAAGTGATGAAGAAGGCAGGTAAACCACTCTTCTTTGTGCGCTCGAAGATCGACCAGTCTCTCTGGTCTGAGAGAAAGAAACCTGGTTACAGCGAAGAGCAAGTATTTCAGAAAATCAGGGATTATTGTTCCAGCTCATTGGCCCAAATGGGTATGAAAGACGAACGTGTCTTTCTCATATCATGTGAACATCTGGATAAGTATGAATTCCCTGAATTGCGCAGTGCAGTGGATGCTATCCTACCAGAAACAAAGAGGAATGTGTTTTTGTTCTCTCTACCAAACAGATCCATAGATGTTATCAAAAAGAAACAAAAAGGCCTGAAGATATTCATCCATGGGGTTGTTGCAGCCTCTGCAGGCTGTGGTGCCATTCCAATTCCAGGGCTATCCCTAGCCTGTGACCTAGCCCTGATTACCTCAGCACTGCTGTTCATGCATAACGTTCTGGGTCTGAATACCTCCGCGATTAAAAAGCTGGCTAAGTCCTTGGGAAAATCTGTGAGTGAGCTGCGAGCTAACACCAATGACACATGGATTTTTGAAGAGATTAATCCAAACCTGGTGAAGATGTTGCTCATGCGGAATACCACCATGTTGCTTCTAACAGCAGCCGAACCAGTCCTGGACTTTGTCCCAGTCTTTGGCACAATCTTTGGGGTAACCTCATCTGCTTATGTAACCTACACTGTCCTGACTCAGGCACTGCAAGACATGGTGAACGCTGCAAAAACAGTCCTAATGAATGCCCATGACCTTGCTTAAATCATCAGCACCTGATGAGGGAAAACAGGAATACACAAGACTACAGCTTGTTGCAAATATATTGCAGCTAATCTTCATGCTCAGTCCCCGCTCCTCATCATCCTAAGTTTACGTTCCTCATCATCCCAAGTGCTTGCTCCTCAGAAATGGAGACACAGAATACTGCAAAGATTATGGACCCTGACAACATTTCACCAGTAGTACTGAAGACTTGTTTAATGTTATCCATATTTTGGTTAACAGATGGCAAGTGGCATTTGCTTCACACAAGCCAAGCAATGAAACAATCTAACCAGTATCTCTTGACATTCAATGACATTATCATTACTGAATCGCCCACTATCAATGTCTTGGAAGTTGGCATTGACCAGAAAAGGAACTGTTTTGTCAAATAAACACAGTGGCTACAAGAGCAGGTCAGAGACTGGGAATACTGTGGCAAGTAACTCCCCTCCTGACTCCCCGAAGTCTGTCCACCATCTATAAGGCACAAGTCAGGAGTGTGATGGAATACTTCCCACTTGCCCTGGATGGGGCAGCTCCAATAACACTGAAGAAACTTGACACCATCCAGGACAAAGCAGCCCACTTGATTGGCACCAAATCCACAACCATCCCCCCTCCATCACGGGTGCTCAGTAGCAGGAGTGTGTACTATCTACAAGATACACCAAAGAAATTTGTCTTGATCTTTTAGACAGCACCTTCCAAACCCATAATCACTTCCATCTAGAAGGTTAAGGGCAGCAGATACATAGGAACACCATCCCCCCGCAAGTTCCCCTCCAACCCACTCACCGTCGTTAATTGGAAATATATCACCCTTCTTTCTCTTTCGCTGGATCAAAATCTTGGAATTCCCTCCCTAATGACATTGGGGGTCTACCTATAGTGGCTGGACTGCAGCATTTCAAGAAGGCAACTCACCACCATCTTCTCAAGTGGCAGCTAGGGACAGGCAATAAATGCTGGATCCAGCTAGTGACACCCATGTCTCATGAGTGAACATGAAACGAATCATTGTGTTAAATTGGTACTCACTGTTCTGGGTCTTTGTTATTCCTTGCTCTTAGCCTCTGTCATGTACTGTCATTGATGTCTTGATATTACAGACTGATGTAACAGTCCTGCATTAATTCTGTCTCGATGTGCTAACTACAGGTTGTTGTGCTATAATGCATGTTTCGTTAACATGGATTCGCTCTAACATGATTGATGAATTGGGATTGCTGTTTCCAAAGTGCAAACTTTTAAAGCGTGTATTGGTTATAATGCAATTCTGGCCCCATTAGTTTAAATGGTGCTGCTATTACACAATTTTCTTATAACAGGATCATATGAATAGAACTACCACGTCATATCAGAATTGACTGTACTTTAATTGGCTGTGGTCCATTTAAAATAGAAAGCCAATACAGCTTGAGGTTCTCAAACTCCACCCCAGTATCTGTGGAATTCAAACAGAGGGGAAGCTACTGTGGATAGTTAATTTAGCAGAAATATTTTAATGGATTTTATATTCTTCAACAGTGCATTCTTTTCTGGTATCAATTTTTAAGATATGTTTTATGCATAAAAGACATGAGCAATAGTTTCCTCACAGTCTGTGCATGCAGAATATATGTATTTGCTGGACTGCCTGGTTTACTGCTGCATGGTCATTCTCTATAATCCTCCATACAGACCCATATATATTCACATCCTCATTCACAATGTCAAGTTGTACCAGAGCTCCTGCTTTTTCAGCTTTTGCAATAACCCTCCTGCTTCTTCTGTTAAGAGTGTAATGTGGTAATGTGGTGTAAGGTTGAACCAATATTAAAGTTCAAACACAACAAACCAACAGCTGCTCTCTGTTCTCTTCAATCACCTTTACCAGATCACTCTGTCAATGAGTCAGAGTGAAAGAGAAACTTATTGACCTACAGCTAATGACTCTCCAGTGGAATGAAATTACTGGAGATGGTTTTCCAAGTAAATCGTCCAAAGGAACATAGAAACTAGGAAGAAGAGTAAGCCATTCAGCCCTCCAAACCTGCTACATCATTCAATATGATCACCACGGATCATCCAACTCAGTTTCCTGTTCCCACTTTCTCCCTCATACCTTTTGATACCATTAACGCTAAGAACTATATATATAACTGTATATAATTCAATGTTTTGCCCTCTGCAGCTTTTTGTGGTTGTGAATTCCTTTCACCACTCTCTGGATAAAGCCATTTCTCCTAAATGGCCTAACCTATATCCTTAGTGACCCCGGTTCTGGCCTGTGGGTGGATGAAGGTGGGTGAGAGAGGCTCGGTCTGATTAGTCTTACTATGGCCTCAGGTGAGTAGAGGGTTGCTTCCCGCACTGACCTCCGTTATACACCTTCTGATCCCAGCTGATTGGAATACTGGATAAGTAAGATCCCACAGTGAAACCAACTTGATAGACCATAAGTTTCCTTTGTCCTTTACTGTAGAGGTCATTCGCAACCTATTCACAAGAGGCTGCTAGTGTACATTTAACACAAGAGCACAAAAGTCTCTTACATAAAAGTATACCAGGAATAATCTTACGCTGGATGAGAACGAATGGAACAATCTGGTTGCAAGGAAGGAAGATCCAATACTTCTACATGAGCAATAGCGTTGCAGAAACTCAAACCCCAGGGAAGGATGACCCCAATCTTCATCCTAGAGGTCTTTGTTCAATTGGCACAGCTGTGATCTGTTCCCTTTTTGGAAATTTCTGTTCCTCATCTGTTGCTATTTTTTGCAGATTAACATTTCTCCCCACAATGTTTAAAAAAAGCTACTAACTCAGCTCACTATTATTCAGGGCATGGGTTCCTTCAGCTTACACTGTCAGCCTTTTCCTCTCTGATGCCCCACAGCCCTCTGCTTTTGGAGTTTTCTTCTAAGCAACTGAGTTTTCTTCTTCAACCCAGTCCAGCTCTGAGGAATATGGACAGGATGATGGCTCAGTGGTTAGCACTGTTGCCTCACGTCACCAGGGACATGGATTCAATTCCACCCTCAGGCAACTGTCTGGGTGGAGTTTGCATATTCTCCCAGTGTCTGCATGGGTTTCCTCCGGGTGCTCTGGTTTCCTCCCACAGTCCAAAGATGTCTAGGTTAGGTGGACTGGCCATGCTAATTTGCCCATAGTGTCTAGGGATGTCTAAGTTAGATTGGTTAACTATGGGAAATGGTGGGATCATATTCAGAAGGTTAGTGTGAACTTGATGGGCCATAAGACTGTTGCTAATTGTTGGGGAAAAACCCATCTGGTTCACTCATGCCCATTTTTAAAGAAGGAAAAATGCCACCCTTACCTGGTTCGGCCTATATGTGACTCCAGACCCACAGCAATGTGGTTGACTGTTAACAATTAAGGATGGGCATAAATGCTGGCCTGGCCAGCGATGCCAACATCTTGTGAATGAATTTTTTAAAAATCCCCAAAGAATCCCCTGTTCTGACCTTACGATGGAGGGAAGGTCATTGATGAAGCAGGTGAAGATGGTTGGGTGAGAGTCAGACACTGTTTAACTGGTTCTATATATTCCAGCAATTGGCAGCTTGGATGTTGTGACTATGGGATGTTGATTGGTCAGGCACACTCTGCTTCTTCTGCTGTACATACTGTGCCCACCTTGTCTTCCCCCACCCCTGTGCCCACTCAGCTGCACTGAGGGTGCCAGTTGTATTGAGCCATATTTTCTGACATCACACAGTACAAACAATTGCCCCATGACATCAGCACATTGTTATGCTGGTGCAGCCAGTGCTTACACTGTGTAAACACACAATCCCCTTGGATGCTAACATGGATTTCCAAGTAACAGTCCCGCATTGGGTTCATGGGCTTTCCACAGGCTGTGGGTCAGAGTGCTCAGGTTTACACAAACTGACGTGTTTCCTATGCAGCAGGCTCCTGGCACCACCTGGACAGGGAAATGAATCATCTCATCTTCCTATTTATCAGTCTGATCACCCTGTCACATCATACTGTTGGCTCGAATACTGGTGAGAAAATGTCAGTGTGAGGGTGTGTGTGAGGGTGCATCACCATGTGTGTGGGTGTGTAACTGTATGAGAGTTTGTGTCACTGTGTGAGTCACAGTGTGTGTGTGAGGGTTTGTCGCTGTGTGTGAGAGTGTCTGTGTCACTGTGTGTGAGGGTCTGTGTTACCATGTGTGTCACTCTATATGTGTGTATGAGGGTTTCTGTCACTGTGTGTTTGTGTGTGTGAGAGTCTGTGTCACTGTGTGTTAGTATGCGTGTGAATGCAGGTGTGTCACTGTCTGTATGTGGGTGTATCACTGTGTGTATGTTAGGGTTTGTGTTAACATGTGTGCCACTGTACATGTGTTTGTGTGAGGGTTTGTGTCACTGTGTGAGGTTGGGTCACTCTTTATATGTCACCACGTGTGTGAGAAACACATGCACACCTGTAGATGTGAGCAAGTGTGTACATGATTGTAAGGGCGTGACTGTGTGATAGTGTGTGGGTGTGACTGTCAGTGTTTGACAGTGTGTAAGGGTGTGACAGTGTGGGAGTGTGGAATGGGATGTGTGATATTGTGTGAGTGTGATTATGCGACAGTGTGTAAAGGTGTGACAGAGTGTGTGGGTGTGCATGTGGCTGGGATTTTTCGAGGTCAATAAATGACCACACGAGGGCGTGATGCTGGGGAGCTGGAAGGGTGTGTGGGAGGGTCTTCCTGGTCACTGGGACAGTCCACCTGAATGGGCACTTTGCTCAGGAACACTGGCCGTGGTGGTAAGGACCACCATTGCAGGACCGTGAGACAGTAAGAAATAGCTGCAGGAGAGTTCCATCAAGTCTGCTCTGTCATTCATTCAGTTTACAGCTGATTTCAGAGAGAGGGAACCATGTTAAAGAGAGAATAGAGTCACATTAAATAGAGAGCGTAGGGTCTGTGTCAGAGAATGAGAACGGAGACTGTGTTAGAGAGAAAGTGAAGCCTATATTAGAGAGAGAAAGTTGGGACTGTGTTAGAGACAGAGAGAGAGATGGGACTGTGTTAGAGAGAAAGGGGACTGTTTTAGAGAGAGAGGGTGGACAGTGAATGAGAGAGAGAGAGCCGGTCTCTGTTAGTAGAGAGAGGGTAGCACCTGTGTCAGACAGAGAGGGTGGGGACTGTGTCAGAGAGATAGAGAGAGAGTGTGTGTGTGGGGTCCATGTTAGAGAGAGAGAAAGTGGGGTCTGCATTTGACAGAAACAGAGTCGGGGCAGTATTAGAGATGGATTGGGGCCGGTATTTGACAGGAATGGTGTGAGGTCAGTTGTTATATTAGGCTTTAGCCTAGCTTTAATGTATTGTTGAATGTTGCTGCTCTCCCAGTCAGGACATCGTGTAGCTGCTGTTTGCCTGTTCACTCGCTCCTATCTCCTGCTCTGACAGTAAGGCCTGTTTGCAGTTCCAGGGTTGTTCCTTGTCGGATGTGACAGTGACAGATTTATACTCCAGGCTGGAGATGATCTTATCATTCCCTGTTACTTTTACTCACAAAACGAGCCCCAACTCATCACCGTCCAATGGGAGAAACTGGGAGCTGGCAGATTGGTTCAACGTTACCAGATCAACAAGACCTTCTTTGACCAACTGGATCCAGACTATCGAAACCGAGCGCAGATGTTTGAGAAAGAGATTGCAGAAGGCAATGTCTCCCTGAGGTTAGATAATGTGCGTCTGTCTGATGCAGGGACATACCGACTCAATGTCAATGCTACCTCAGGAGCTGGTCACAAGGATATCACTATCCAGGTGGGAGGTAAGAGCAAGGCCTTCAACTAAACCCCAGTCCCACAGACCGCCAGAATGGCAATGTCCATAATATCATTTCAATCTCATTGATGTGACTGGGAACAATGCAGATTAACAGATCACTGACGAAGAATCCCAGGGCCAGATTGTTAGATTTTTACTCATATTATTCATTCATGGTCAGAATAATGACAGTGTTTGTTGGGGACAGTGTAGAAGGACCCTTACTCTGTATCTAACCCCACACTGTCCCTGCCCTGGGAGTTTTTGGTGGGGACAGTGTAGAAGGAGCTTTACTCTGTATCAAACCCCGTGCTGTCCCTGTCATAGAGCCATAGAGATATACAGCATGGAAATAGACCCTTCAGTCCAACTCATCCATGCTGACCAGATATCCTATATAAAACCTGATGAAGGGTTTTGGCCCAATTGACCTTCCTGCTCCTCAGATGCTGTCTAACCTGCTGTGTTTTTCCAGCTTCACATTTATGGACTCTGTTTCCAGCATCTGCAGTCCTTACTGTCTCCAATCTCCTTAAATCTAGTCCCATTTGCCAGCATTTGGCCCATATCCCTCTAAACCCTTCCTATTCATATACCTGTCTTGAACTCCCCAACCCTGGGGCAAAGACCTCGTCTATTTACCCTACCTATGCCCCTCATGATTTTATAAACTTCTATAAGGTCATCCCTCAGCCTCCGACGCTCCAGCGAAAACAGTCCCATCCTATTCAGCCCCAGTCTGAAAACAAGCCTCCACCACCATCTTGTCTTCTAGCCTCAAACCAGTTCTTTATCCAAATGGCTAGTTCTCCCTGTATTCCATGTGGACTTGCTAACCAGTCTGACATGAGGAACCTTATTAAACGTCTTACTGAAGTCCATATAGATCACATCCACCGCTCTGCCCTCTTCAATCCTCTTCAATACTGCTTCAAAAAACTCAATCAAGTTTGTGAGACATGATTTCCCATGCACAAAGCCATGTTGACTATCCCTAATCAGTCCTTGCCTATCCAAATACATGTACATCCTGTCCCTCAGGATTCCCTCTAACAACTTGTCCATCACCGATGTCAGGCTCACCGGTCTATAGTTCCCACCTTTTCCTTACCACCTTTCTTAAACAGTGGCACCATGTTAGCCAACCTCCAGTCTTCCAACACTTTGTGTGTGGCTATTGATGATCCAAATATCTCAGCAAGAGGCTGAACAATCATTTTCCTAGCTTCCCACAGAGTTCTAGGGTACGCCTGATCAGGTTCTGAGGACTTATTCACCTTTATGCATTTTAAGACGTCCAGCATCTCCTCGTTGGTAATATGGGCTTTACTCAAATGATGCTATTTATTTCCCCACGTTCTCTATCTTCCATATCCTTCACCACAGTAAATATTGATGCAAAGTACTCACTTAGTATCTCCTCCATTTCCTTCGGTTCCACACATAGACTGCCTTGTTGCTCTTTAAGGGGCCCTATTCTCTCCTGAGTTACTCTTTTGTCTTTAATGTATTTATAGAATCCCTTTGGATTCTCCTTAATACTATTTGCCAAAGCTACCTCATGTCTCCTTTTTTGTTCTCCTGATTTCCCTCTTAAGTATACCTCTACTTATACACTTCTGAGGATTCACTCGATCTCTGTCACCTGGCATATGTTTCCTTCTTTTTCTTGACCAAGCCCTCAGTTTCTCTAGTCATCCAGCATTCCCTACACCTACTAGCCTTGCCTTTCATTCTAACAGGAACATACAGTCTCTGGACTCTTGTAATCTCAATTTTGAAGGCTTACCATTTTTCAGCCAGCTCTTTACCTGTGAACGTTCACCCACAATCAACTTTTGAAATTTCTTGCCTAATACCATCAAAGTTGGCCTTCCTCCAATTTAGAACTTTAACTTTTGGATCCTGTCTATTGTTTGTCATCACTATTTTAAGACTAATAGAATTCTGGTCACAAGCCCCATAATGATCCCCCACAGACACCTCAGTCACCTGCCCCTGCCTTATTTCCCAAGAGTAGGTCAAGTTTTGCACTTTCTCCAGTAGGTGCATCCACATACTGAATTAGAAAATGTTGTTGTGCACACTTAACACGTTCCTCTCCATCCAAGCCCTGCCTAGGAGAGTTTGATGGGGGGACAGTTTAGACGTAGCTTTACTCTGTCTCTAACCCCGTGCTATCCCTATCCTGGAGTGTTTGATGGGGACAGTAGAGGAGGCTTTCCTCTGTATCTAAGCCCCATGCTGTCTCTGTCCTGGAGTGTTTGATGGGGGCAGTAGAGGGAGCTTTCCTCTGTATCTAACCCCATGCTGTCCCTATCCTGGAGTGTTTGATGGGGACAGTAGAGGGGGCTTTCCTCTGTATCTAACCCTATGCTGTCCCTGTCCTGGAGTGTTTGATGGGGACAGTAGAGGGAGCTTTCCTCTGTATCTAACCCTATGCTGTCCCTGTCCAGGAGTGTTTGATGGGGACAGTGTAGAGGTAGCTTTCCTCTGTATCTAACCCCATGCTATCCCTATCCTGGAGTGTTTGATGGGGACAGTAAAGTGAGCTTTCCTCTGTATCTAACCCCATACTGTCCCTGTCCTGGGAGTGTTTGATGGGGACAGTAGAGAGAGAGCTTTACTCTGTATCTAACCCCATACTGTCCCTGTCCTGGGAATGTTTGATGGGGACAATGTAGAGGGAGCTTTACTCTGTATCTAACCCCACACTGTCCCTGTCCTGGAGGTGTTTGATGGGGATAATGTAGAGGGAGCTTTACTCTGTATCTAACCCCACACTGTCCCTGTCCTGGGAGTGTTTGATGGGGACAGTAGAGGGAGCTTTCCTCTGTATCTCTAACCCCATGCTGTCCTTGTCCTGAGAGTTTAAGGAGCAATGATTGATTCTCCCTCGGTAAAATGAATTATCCTAGTTTAGTCTTGGCGAAAAGAAATAGACACAGTATATTTTTAATAGTTCAGACACTGTTTCTTTGTTTAATCTTGAAGGAATGATTGTTAACAGAATGAATTTATTTTCTGTCTCCTGGAGCCATTGGCCGTTCTCCCAGATTTTACTCATTTGTCACAAAGAAGAACGACTCAGTGTTGGTTTGTGAGTCCACAGGCTGGTATCCTGTACCGAATGTGACCTGGCAAAACCCCGCGTGGCGGAACATCACCAAATCTTCCCAGACCCATGAGACAGACAGCAGAAATGGCACAGTCCGGGTACGTAGTGCCATGACCTTCCCCACTGGCTCCAAAGGCAGTTACACCTGCACAATCTGGAACCCACTACTGTACCAGGGCATCTCTTCCACTTATACACTGCCTGGTGAGTACCGTACAACACAACAGGAACTGCATTACTGTAGAAACGTTCACCTCCCCCTCTGGATGTGCCCAAGTGAAATCAGTCTGAAGTGTGTCGGAAATGCAACAGCCCCCAATCACATCTTGAAATGTATCTTAACAGCCCCTTGGGGGAGGGGAGGGTTGCAGGGGGTTGGCTTGGATTGAACATCTCATTGGTAAGACAGGACGGCCAATAATGCTGCCTTCCCTTGGCCATTCCCACCTTTATAGTGGCTGCTGAATACACCTTTGAATGGAAAAATTTAAGGCATTGGGAGAAAGATATCCAAGATGGAGGTCTTCCTCAGCCACGCCCCATCTCCTCCACTCACCATCTCTCTCTTATTTAGGCGGCAAGACCCTTTCTTTCCAAACCACGTCCCTAGTTCTTGACTCACCCACACTGGGAAAATATCTTCTCAGTATGCACCTTGTCCAGTCCGTTCAGGAACTTACATGTTTCAATGAGGTCACCACTCATTCTTCACCACTCCAATGGATACAGGTCCACCATTTTTTACAACATAACCCCTGCCATCCCAGGAAGCAATCTCATGACCTTCCTATGAGCTGTGTCTTGTGCAATTTAGGACCCTGCAGACATGGTCCCAGCAATCTGTTGTTAAAATCCCATAACATATTCCATTCCCCCCCCCCCCCCCCCCCTCAACAATCAACAAGATACTCTTGTATTATTAAAACTGACCTGAGCTTCTACACAATTGTAGTTAACCTTGATCTTGTCTCTAAGGCCATTGAGACCCAATTGGAATGAGGATCTGGCACTTTGCAGTGCATCCTGGGTAGAGAGAAAAGGGAGGAGGGTCAGGTTGGGGGCAAAGGAAGGAACGGTGCTGATGACTGGGAGACAAGAAAGGACTAGAATTAAACCCACCCCAAGGTGTGTTTATTTATTAATTGGATGAGAGTGTTACAGATGAAGCCAGCATTTATTGTCCATCCCAGAGGACAGCTAAGCGTCATCCACATTGCTGTGGGGCTGGAGTCATGTATAGGCCAGACCATGTAAGGATGGCAGTTTACTTCCCCAAACGGCATTAGTGAACCAGATGAGTCTTTTTCAACAATGGATTCATGGTCATCATTAAACTCTTCATTCCAGATTTGTATTTAATTCAAATTCTACCATCTGCTGTGGTGGGATTTGAACTTGGGTCCCTGGAACATTACTTGGGTCTTTGGATTCACAGTCCAGCGATAATACCTTGAGGCCATCTTCTCCCCTAAAAGGTTGACCATCTGTGTGGGGCTGCAGCCCAGTGTCAGGAGAGCAGGTGTAGTGCCCAGGATGTTCTGGTGGGAGGTTGCTGTCCTATTCTCCAGGATGTGACCCTGTCCCATTTTACTCAGCAAAGGGCAGCCTCAAAGCGGTGTCTCTAAAGATATCCTGTGTTTCTCTCCTGTCAGCTATAGGCTATGGTCCGTACATCCAATCGTGGGTAACAGGAGGTGGGCGCTCGGTGCTGACCTGCCAGTCCTCGGGCTGGTACCCCACTCCGGAGGTCAGCTGGCACAATGACCTGGGTGACACCATGACACGGTTCCTGCTCACTGAGCTGACCAACAGCACTGATGGGAGTGTGTCTGTGAAGAGCTCACTCAAACTGAAGGCTGGGCTGAGTGGGAACTACACCTGCACCATCTGGAACCCAGTGTTGGAACAAGGATTGTTTCACCGTTTCACTGTCCTGAGTGAGTACACCCACAGGCTTTCACTGTGTGTTATAGTTGGTGCGTGTTATAGTTGGTACGTGTTATAGTTGGTGCGTGTTGAATTTGGCATGTCTTATAGTTGACTTGTGTTAAAGTTGGGACAGTATCCCTTTAAGAGGTGAGTCATGTAAATCTCCTCTGGTCAATCTTTAGCCAGGTCTGTGAGCTTGCTCAGACTGGTTTGAGTGTGTGTCGAATGTGTAGATACAGAATCAAATCTCTCTGTTTGGTTGCAGACAGCAATGACTTTGTGTGTTCTTGAGTCCTAACTGGAGCCTAGTAACTGCTCAGTGCAGAATAGTTTTCACTAGGCCATTTACAACTGCTCCCTGTATGTGGCCTCAACAGGTCACAACCTTTCCAAAATCAACTCTCGCCACGCCTAAAGGTGCCCAAGGAGCTCCCCTGGTGTGAGGCCAGTCTGGGACTGACGGTGTTACCCAGCTCGGAGTCTCAGTGTGGGCCTGGGCTGCTCACTGTGTGTGAGCGTGTCCCAAGCCTATCCCAGATACTGAATATCCACAGGAATCTATCTATTCCTTCGACGAGTCTGCTCTTGGTCTCTGAGGGTGAGTGAATTTTCCTCGTGGGCGAAATCTCTTTTCTGGAATCTTGTTTCTTTTCCAGCGTCCCGGTATAAAGAGATCCGGTCACACTGGTACGCAGCCGGTGCCATTGTTTCCACTGCCGTCCTGGTCGTGGCAGCGGTGATCAAAGCAAAGACCTTCATCAGGCAGATAAAGAAGGACAGGAAAGGTACAGTCAACTGTGTCAGCTCATCCCACACACACACACTCTTTCTCACATACAGACAGGCGCACACGCACTCTCACACACACTGATGCACACACTCTCATACACTGACACTGACTCTTACTCACATACCCACACAATCTCGCACAGTCACCGACATTCTCACTCACTCACTTTCTCACACATACACTCATACATACTCTCACACACTCTTTTACAGGCTCACTCTCACACACACTTGCACACAGAATCTCTTACACACGCACACAAGCAACACACACACTCTTACAGTCTCTCTTTCTCACACACACACATTTGCACACAACCTTCCACACATACACATACACATGCATTAGTCTTGGTAGTCAATGTTATTGAGATGTTACAAATCCTGGAAGTTGTTATACAGTGGGTAGTGTCCCTGCCTCTGAACTGGAAGCTACAAGTTCAAGTCCCATTCCAGGTTTGCTGATGAAAGAAGATGTGTCATAGTGTGGTCAAACAGGCTGAGGAGCAACTTGTAAACCCTCCAAGGGCAGGAGCTGAGAGCAGGAGAGATTCCTGCTCAGCCACTTGCTGGGCAGAAAGCTGGGCCCTCTCCCACTGCTCAGGCTACAACACCCTGTAACAGTGCCACAGCAACCTGGGAGGGGCAGGGCTTGCCCAGTTGGTTGGATGGCTGGCTCTATGGATCAGATTGGCACTAACAGCATGAGCTTCAATGGTGTTCTGGATGGGGGCATGGATCTTTCTCCTTACCCCATCGATGGTGGAGATCCTGGTGCTGAGTGGGGGACAGCTCAGGAAGAAATGCTGGAACTACAAAGGGCAGAGAGAAAGAAACATGGACAGCCCCTGAGAAAAAGAGAATTGTGAGAATGCTAGCGAGCGAGACAAAGAGTCAGTATGAGAGAGAGAGAGACTGTACAGTATTCTGATGAAAAGTCTTTGACCAAAAACGTTAACTCTATTTCTCTCACCACAGACACTACCAGACCCACTGTGGTCTACTTTACTTGAAATATTAAAAAGAAAGTAAGAAGGATGGGATGGACAGACAGACGGACAGATAGATTAATACACAGATAGGAAATCAGACAGATAGCTGGATAGAAAGATAGATAAGCAGATGGATAGACCAATGAACTGACAACAGATAAATAGATAGGTGGATTGTAATTGGGAACAATTGTAAGAGACACTGGAGAAAGACGGTGTGAGTGAGCAAATAAGAGTGAGGGAGATAGAGAGTGTAATCGAGTTAGGAAACAGCTAACGTCCCAAATCAATGTACTGCTGTAGTTTGCGTGTTGCTCAGGGTAACCATCAGTTCTGCTGTTTGTAGCTCACACTGCCTATTCACCAGCTGAGTGAGGAGGCGGAGAAATGAAGGAAATTCGAGAACATTCCAGAACATGGTGTGACCAGTCAGAGAGATTCAGGCAGTCTCACCCTGGACCTCCCGAACAAGAAACCAGCAGCAATGGCTGATTGTAATAGAGAGAATATTACACTTTAACAGAATAAATATCTATTGTTTATCGTGAATCACAGCTGTGTGTTTAATTATTGTACTCAGTGGATTAGCAAAGCTTTCGCCATTGACTCCCTGGGTTTAAGGGGCCATTAGGGAGGGGAAATGTGGGATATAGATAAAGTAGTGTTACTTCTGCAATCATAATTACTTATGCAAGGTAAATGAACTCACACCAGTGTATAATTGTTTCAGTCAAGAGCTGAGTTAACAAGAATGAAAACTATGTGAAGGAAATATATAATTGTTATGGTAGATGTTACAGACAAATAGATAAGGTGCTGTGAGGGGAGGGGGTTAAGCTAGATATACCTGCACAAACAGTAGTTATAAGCATCTATTTCCTGCTTCTGCAAAAACAAGAACAAACCACAATCAAGAAATCATGAGGTTATAAGATCATAACAAGTAAGGGAAACAGATGATAGTGAGGGAGGATATACCTAACAATGGACCACAGCAGGATGTGGTCAAATGGCCTTGTGAGGCCAGAAATAAGCATTTTGTCACAGACAAGGCCGGATAAGGCAAGAAATAAACAAGAGTAATGGGCACCGGTCATAAAGAAGTGGGAGATGTAAACAGGGGAGGAGAGAAGAGAAACAAATTACATAAATATTGTGTACTAGTTGAATTCAGTGTGTGTGTGTGTCTGACTGCCTTTGTACACAGTAGACACCACACCTCTCTTGCAAGAGCGAAATAAATGACAATACTGATTCAGATCTTGTCTTGGACTGAAATTATTGAAGTGTGTGAGATTCGTTTCTCACAGAAATAAATCCTGGTTCAGCAGGAGATGCCCACATCCTGTGAAAGAGGTCTTATACAGTCAGAGTCCAGCCAGGCTCCCTCTTGCTAATGCAGAGGATGAGAAGCATTGGGAGGGTTTGAGAGTGAGGTCAGTGGAAGCCCATAGGGACGAGATGAAACACTGACAGATCACCTCTTAATTTTCTCTGTTCCAAGGAGGATAAGCTTAATTGCTCTAATCTTTCATTGTGTCTAAAATCCCTCATTCCAGGTGTCATTGTAGTAAATCTCTTTTGAACTCTCTCCAGGGCTTTGACATCCTTCCTTACACAAGGTGTGACCAATGATTTGGAGAGGTGTAGCATTACTTGCTTACTGTTATATTCTTTGCCTCTAATTATAAACCCAAGGATCCTACAAACCTTCTTAACAATTGTTTCAACTTGCCTTGTCACCTTCAGAGAATCATGCACATGAATCTGCTCCTGTACCCCCCCCCCCCCATCTCCATTGAACCTGAATTGTCTCTCTGTGTCTCTCCAGCCAAAATGCATTCCCGCCCATTTCTCTGCATTGAAGTTGATCTGCCAGGTGCCCACCCATTGGGCCAAATTGTCAACATCTCTGTGAAGTCACTTGGCAACATCCTCACAATACACTCTCCTCCTTCGCTTAGGATCAGCTGCAAATTGTGAGGCTTTGTTCTCAACAAACCTGTCTCCAATGTGAAAAATGCACATCAATATTGACCCTCTGTTTCCTACCTTTTAGCCAACTTCTATTCCATGCTGCCAAGGACCCATCAATTCCAAACGTGTCTAATCTGCTAAACAACCTGCCATATAGCATCGTACCAAAAGCTTTCTGAAAATTCAAATATGCAATATTGATAACAGTACCCTTGTCCACTGTATCACCTCATCAAAGAACGCAATGAAATCTGTCAGACATGACCTGCCCTTGACAAATCCACGTTGACTGTCCAGTATTAACTTATTTTTCTCTAAGTGTATATTACAACCGCCATCAGTTTTCCTGCTATTGATGTCAAGCTGACAGCTCTGTAGTTTCCTGAATTAACTTTTGCTTTCTAAACAACAGTGTCACATTTGCAATCTTCCAGTCCTCTGGGACTAATCCTGCGTTCAAGGAGGCATGGAAAATTTCCGTCAATACCTCTGCAGTTTATTCCTTGCCTATCTCCGCAATCTAGGATGTGTCCCATCTGAGTCCGTTCCACCAACATCTGTACCTAGAGTGCTATCACCTCATCTTTATCTATCACAATACTGCTCAGTTGCTCAACACCCACATTTTTAACTGGGCCATTATCAACAGCTTCTAATTTGGTAAAGACAGGAGCAAAATATTCATTTAGAACATGAGTGAAAATTACTGGAAAAGCTCAGCAGGTCTGGCAGCATGTGTGGACAGAAATCGGAGATAACGTTTCAGGTCCAGGTGACCCTTCCTCAGAACTGATGGTAGCTTGGGAAAAGATGGTTTCTATTCAGAAGCTAGAGTAAGGGGAGGGGGTGAGGAGTAAATGATAGGTGGAGATAGAGCCCAAAGAGAGAGAAGAATAGTTGGACAAAGGAGTGGATAACAGTCACCCTGGGTGGCTGCTAAAGGGGTTACTGGATCTGAAACATTAACTCTGATTTCTCTCCACAGAGGCTGTCAGACCTGCTGAGCTTTTCCAGCAATTTATTTTTGTTTTTGATTACCAGCAACCACAGTGCTTTCAAATTTTTTATTCATTAAGTGCCTCTGTCAAATCCTTTGCTTCAGTGGGCAGCTTACCCTCATTGTTCCTTGTAGGTCCCACTCAATCCTTCACAAATCTTGAAGGACGTTTAACTATCTGTTTGAGCACAGCCTGCTATCCTTTCCTCATGCTTTCTCTTAGCATTCCTTATTCCAGCTGCAACCTCTCGTCTGCATTTGAGATACTCTTCTTGATTTCTGTCACTAATATTATTCCATTTTGTCCACCTTTTCTTTCTTATTTTCCCATCAATATCCTTAGTCATTACCTTTGGATTCCCCATGGGATGTACCTAGCTTGCAACCCTTTTGATATTCTATTCTTCATCCATTATTTTATCCACCAAAATGTGTTTCCAATCAACACGCTCCAGTTCCATTTTCAGACCCCTGAAATCTGCCCTTTCCCAGTTTGGCATCTTAATCTTTGACTGATTTTTATCCTTTTCCAACTTGATATTGAACCTTCTTTTATTACGACTGCTATTTCCCAAATGCTCCCCCCCCGAGACGTTCTCCACTCGGCCTGCCTCATTTCCTCAGACCAGACCCAGCTCAGATCCCTCCCTGGTAGGACCGGAAAGTTCACCTACACACATTGCAGAGATTTCTCCCCATTTGTACCCCCACACTCTACCCTTTCCCCCAGTCCGTCTGAGGGTAATTGACATCACCAACTATCACAATCCTACCTGTCCTGCGGGATTCCATAATTTGCCAACAAATGTTTTCTACTTCCTCCCCATTATTTGGAACTCTATAATAAAGACTTAACAAGATCCTGCTCCTTTCCTGTTTCTCACCTCCTACCAAGTAGATACTAATTCAGAAACTGTATCTCACTCAAGGGTAATGATACTCTATTTGACTGAGCCCACTACACCTCCTCAGCTTTTGCCCACCCTGTATAACCAGGGATGTTAAGTTTCTAGGAGAAAGTGAGGACTGCAGATGCTGGAGATCAGAGCTGAAAATGTATTGCTGGAAAAGTGCAGCAGGTCAGGCAGCATCCAGGGAACAGGAGAATCGACGTTTCGGGCATAAGCCCTTCTTCAGGAATGAGGAAAGTGTGTCCAGCAGGCTAAGATAAAAGGTAGGGAGGAGGTACTTGGGGGAGGGGCGTTGGAAATGCGATAGGTGGAAGGATGTTAAGGTGAGGGTGATAGGCCGGAGTGGGGGTGGGGGCGGAGAGGTCAGGAAGAAGATTGCAGGTTAGGAAGGTGGTGCTGAGTTCGAGGGGTGGGACTGAGACCCAAATTTATAGATGGCACTGAAATAGGTTGGACAGTAAATTGCAATGAAGGATTAAGAAATTTTCAAATGGATGTAGTTAGGTTTGGGTGAATGGACCAGCATTTGGCAGGTGATGTTTAATGTGGATAAGTGGGAGGCTGCTGACCAGAAAGAAAACTTTTCTCTATCATTAACCCTGCTTCTCTCTTTCTTGCCCATTGGAAGACAATCATTTCTTTGTTCACTATCAACACTCCTGTCTTCCCTCACATCCTTTTCCTCATTTCCCATCCTCTCTCTTTTGCCCTCTCTGGCACTTCCAAAATCAAGCCCATTAGTCAAATCACCTCCCTGCCTTAATCTATCCATGTGTTACACTCTATAACATAATCCAATATTTTCCACAATTACCTTTGATGTGGCATATTATTAAGTACATTCTGGAAATGTAAAGACTCTCCATTCACTTTACCTTCCCCTTCATCCACAGAACATATTACTTTTACCAAACTCCAATGGATGGGTTAAACAGTTCTGAACGAGGGTCACTGGGTCTGACATGTTTACTCTGCCTCTCTCTCCTCCAGACCTGCTGCCAGACCTGCTGAGTTTCTCCAGCAATTTTTGTTTTTGTTTCTGATTTCCAGCATCTGCAGTTCTTTGGATTTTTATGTTGGGTTAAACATGATCTCCCTTCTACGGAACCTTGACTCTGCCTGATTGCTTTGAATTTCTCTGTGCATGACCATCACATTTTTAATAATGGCTTTTAATAACATCTTCCCCATGGCAGATGTTGAGCAAACCTATGTGTTGTTTTAAGTTTTAACAATATTCAGAGGAGCCTCAGCAACTGAGGATTCAATAAGCTGCTCTCTCTGTGAGACTGTGGTTGTGATCAATTTGGGGCATGGTTCTGGTCACAGTGTGAGTCCCACATCCTGAAGGCTGTTACCAGCTTCAGTCTTACATGTTTCATCAACAGCAATGACATTGTCAGTAACCTGCAGTATTTCATTAAATCAACCCTTATGGCCACTTTGACTGTCACGTTCACCTGGTCTCTGCTTCCCTCTATTGTCTGGAACCCTGTATTCAGTGTGAAATTGTGAACCACAAAAGCAGACAGATGGGGTTTCATTGCTGAGATGCTCTGGTATGTGTAAGCAGAGGCTGAATGTGCCATGGGAACCCGTCAGAGATTCCAATACAAAGACTCTGGGGGTGCCCCATAGGCTTCAGCTGGCAATGGGCAGTTCTACTGCTCCAGTGAGCTCTCAGAACAAGTCAATGACTGACAGTTAGAGCTGGGGACTACAGACAGTGCGGAATTACTTGCCTGGATAGTTGTCCAGGAAACATCCAACAGAAGAAAACTTGGTATAGCTCCTGGATAAGAACACAGTTGAAGTCCACAATCACTGCCACGGACCCCTCGATGGCTTGGTAACCTCCTGATTGCACAATAAATAGAATTCCTCACCCTGCCCAATCTTCCCCCCCCCCCACCCACACAAACTAACTGCACTCCTCTCTTAAATCTCAATCACCTAAATCCACCCGACTCTATTCGCCTGTCACCCCTCCCAAAATCCTCCTTCCCCATTTCATATTTGACCTACCTGCCCACCTACCACC
>NC_057718.1:4504347-4506174 GCF_004010195.1 Chiloscyllium plagiosum | reverse complement strand
TCCCCCGCCCAAACATCACTCTCCTCCGCCCACCTGCCATCTTCCCCCTGCCCATCTGCCACCCTCCCCCACCCACCTGCCACTCTCCCCCACCCACCTGCCACCAAGGCCTTTCTTTTCCTTTTGTGGGATGTGAATGTCTCTGGCTGGGCCCAGAATTTATTGCCCTTCCCTAGTTGCCCCTTGAGAAAGTGGTAGTGAGCTGCCTTCTTGAACCTACCTGCTGTAGGTTGACTCCAGGACTTTGACCCAGCAACAGTGAAGGAACAGTGATATATTTCCAAGTAAGGATGATGAGGGGCTCGGAGGGGAACATGCAGGGGGTGGTGTTCCCAGGTATCTGCTGCCCTTGTCCTTCTAGATGGAAGTGGTCATGGGCTTTGAAGGTGCTGTCTGAGGATCTTTGGAGAATTTCTGCAGTGTAGATAGTACACACTGCTGTTACTGAGCATCGCTGGTGGAGGGACTGGATGCTTGTGGATATGATGCCAAAATCAAGTGGGCTGCTTTGTCCTGGATGGTGTCAAGTTTCTTGAGTGTTGTTGGAGTTGCACCATCCAGGGAACTAGGGAGTATTCCATCACACTCCTGACTTGTGCCTTGTAGATGGTGGATAGGCTTTGGGGAGTCAGGGAGTGAGTTACTCACTGCAAGACTCCTAGCCTCTGACCTGCTCTTGTAGTCACTGTGTATATGTGGTGAGTACAGTTGAGTTTCTGATCAATGATAATTCCCAGAATGCTGATGCTGGGGTTCATTTTTGGTAACAAAATTGAATATCAAAGCGGGGATGGTTAGATTGTCTCTTATTGGTGATGGTCATTCACTGGCATTTGTGTGGAGTGAATATTACTTTTCACTTGTCAGCCCGTGCCTGGATATTGTCCAGATCTTATTGCATTTGAACATGGGATGCTTCAGTATCTGAGGAATCACGAGTGGTGCTGAGCACTGTGCAATCATCAGTGAACATCCCCACTTCTGACCTTATGACAGAGGGAAGATCATTGATGAGGCAGCTGAAGATTATTGAGCCTAGGACACTACCCTGAGGGACTCCTGCAGAGATGTCCTGGAGCTGAGTTGCTTGACCCTCCACAACCACAACCATTTTCCTTTGTGCCAAGTATGACTCCAATCTAGCGGAGTGTTTGCCCCCTGATACCTATTGATTCCAGTTTTGTTCATGCTCCTTGATGCCATACTCTGTCAAATACAGCCTTGATGTCAAGGGCTGTCACTCTCACATCCCTTCTGGAATTCAGCTTTTTTGTCCATGTTTGAACCAAGGCTGTAAAGGGGTCAGGAGTTGAGTGACCCTGGCAGAACTCAAACTGAGTGTCATTGAGCAGGTTATTGCTGAGTGGGTGCTACTTGATAGCCCTATTGATGACACCTTCCATCACTTTACTGATGATAGAGAGTAGACTGATGGGGCAGTTGTTGGCTGGGTTGGATTTGTCCTGTTTTTTAGGTACAGGACATAATTGGGCAATTTTCCACATTGTTGGGTAGATGCAGTGTTGTACCTGTTCTGGAAGAGCTTGGCTAGGGGAGCGGCAAGTTCTGGAGCACACGTCTTCAGTACATTTGCTGGAGTATTGTCAGGGTTCATAGCCTTTGCAGTATCCAGTGTCTCAAACCATTTCTTGACATCACGTGGAGTGAATCGAATTGACTGAAGACTGGCATCTGTGATGCAGGGAGTCACTGGAAGAGGCAGAGATGGATCATCCACTTGGCACCTCTGGCTGAAGATTGCTGCGAAGGCTTCAGCCTTACCTTTTGCCCTGATGTGCTGGGCTCTTCCATCATTGAGGATGGGGA
>NC_057718.1:4497618-4503847 GCF_004010195.1 Chiloscyllium plagiosum | reverse complement strand
GTATGAAAACGTTGCCCCTTAGGACCCTTTTAAATCTTTCCCCTCCCTCACCTTAAACCATTGCCCTCTGGTTTTGGTCTCACTCACACTGGGGAAAAGACATTGGCTATTCACCCTATCTAAGCTCCTTATGATTTTATAAACATCTATTAGGTCATGCTCCAGGGAAGAAAGTCCCAGTCTATTCAACCTCTTTCTGTAGCTCCAACCCTGGTAATAGCTTTGTAAATCTTTTCTGACCCTTTCAAGGTTAACAACATCTTTCTAATAGCAGGGAGATTAGAATTGTACACAGTATTTCAAAAGTGCCCTAATCAATGTCCTGTACAGCTGCAATATGACCTCCCAACTCCTGTACTCAATGCACTAACCAATAAAGGAAAGCATACCAAGTGCCTTCCTCACTAACCTGACTACCTATGAGTCAACTTTCAAGGAATTATGCACCTATTTCCAAAGGTCTCTTTGTTTGCAGCAAGTTATGGAAAAATGTGCAGTTATCCACTTTGGTAGCAAAGATTGGAAGGAAGATTATTGTTTTAGTGGCAATAAATTGAGAGAGGGGAATGTTTATTGAGACCTGGGTGTCCTCATGCACCACTTGCTGACAGTAAGCATGTAGGGGGCAGCAGGCAGTGAAGAAGACAAATTGTATTTTGGCCTTGATAGTGAGAGGATTCAAGTGCAGGAGCAGCAATGTCTTTCTGCAATTACACAGGGTGGTGGTGAGACCATACCTGGAACATTTTGAGCAATTTTGGTCTCCTTACCAGAGGAAGGATTTGCTTGCTACAGAGGGAGTGCAGCAAAGGTTTACCAGACTGATTCATGGAATGGCAGGACTGATGTATGAGGAGAGATTGAGTCAATCAGGATTGGATACCTGTGCACAAGCTCAGGGGATCTTACGGAAACCTGGAAGATGCAAACAGGATTAATCAGGTTAGATGCAGGAAGGATGGTGGGGGACTCCAGAACTAGGAGTCATAGTTTAAAGGTTTAGGGGAAACTCTTTTAGGACTGAAATGAGGAGAAATGTCTTCACCCAGAGAGTGGTGAGCCAGTGGAATATATTACCACAGAAAGTTGTTGAGGCCAAAACAATACGTGTTTTCAAGAAGGAGGTAGATATAGTTCTTGTGGCTAAAGGGGTCAAGAGATTGGGGGGGGGGGGGGGGGCGGGGGGAGGATGGCGATTTAGGGTATTGATCTTGATGATCAGCTATGATCATACTGAATGGTGGAGTAGGCCCGAGGGGTCGAATGGCCTACTCCTGCCCCTATCTTCTATGTTTCAATGTTTCCAGTTATTTATTTTCCATGATGCTAAGTTTCTCTCTCTATATATTTCTATGTATCAATGTTTATGATTCAATGTTTCTATGTATCTATTTATCCATGTATCTATGTATCCATGTATCTATACATGTATCCTTCTATCTATCTATGTGTCTATGATTCCCTGCATATATGTTTCTATATATCTCTGTTTCAGTGATGCAATATGATGAAGAAGAAACATGTGCTTAACACAATCTCTCTATCATGCCTGTCTGGACAAACACAGAGATGCCTAAAATCTGGAACAGTCCTCAGGATCTTTGCATGGGTGAGGTGGCCAGTCTAGTGCTTCGTTGTCAGACTGGGATGTCCTGAGGAAGCCAGTCCTGGCAGTGGTGAGGAGAAATGGGAAAAGAGACCTTGAAGGGCAGTTATTGACCACTGCCTCCTGTCCCTTAGAAGGCAAACTTTAAAGATGTACCTCACTGAAGGTGGAGCTGGGAGGTGTTGTTGACCAATCTTTTAACATCACCACACCCCCAGCAAAAACCTGCTGCAGATTGTCCATCTCACCCCTTCCTCCTGATTCCCCCCCACCCCACCCCCGGCCCCTCAGCTCGCAGATCCATCCATCACTGTAACCAGTGACTTGAACATGTTGGTTCATGAGATCCCAAATCTCCAACACCCTCCTTCCTCACTCCCCCTCCCCCCCCAGATACACACTCAACATGGTTTTAACAGAAAAAGCCAGAAATATTCCCACATCATACAGCACTAGAAATCTGCTCTCCATTGCAAATCGGCTCTGTATGTGTGTGTCTTAGAGAGACAGAGTATGTGTGTAAGCGTGCATGTGAGAGACTGTGTATTTAAGGACAAGTGTGTGAAAGAGAGAGCGGGATTGTGTGTGAGAGAATGTGTGTGTGAGAAAATGACTGTGTCTGTGAGAGAGAGTCGATTGCGTGTGTGTGTCTGTGAGAGAGAGAGAGACAGTGTGTTTTTTGGGGGGGCTGGTGGGATGAGTTGTCTCAAACAATCCAGAGTGGAGGTGGCTCGATGGAAGTTAAGGTATAGGTCAACCAATGAAATGGGTTTTATATACATTTATTTAAAATAAAGAGAGAAACAGCAAGGTGAGAAGGACAGTCAATTGGAAGTGTCAGCATAAGCATAATGGCCTGCTGTACTCTGCGACTCAATGATCTACTTCAGTTCCTATGTTCATCTGCAGCTGATCTACCTGGTTATTACTCCATAATCACATGTCTTTTCACTCTGATTAAGAAACATTTTGAAAGAAGGTTACATATAACTGGCAATGTCTGAAAGGTTAGGATCCTTCAGTTTGGGCAGCATGATTCTTATACTCTCGATGACCTTGTGGATCTGTGAGCCAGTCAGCATGAGCTCAGTGCCTGGACCTTCTAGCTGAGCTTCTGCACAGGTTTCCCTTACAAATGGGATCAGGGGAGCCATGCTGTACATGTGCTGTGCCTGAGCTTTCAATGCACTTACTCGCCCGTGTAGAGCTGAGAGGTGTTGGTAACAGTTCCTGAGTTTACACTGTACATTGGCCAATGCAGCTCTGGATCTTTTAAACTTCAGTAACTCTGTCCTCACCACACTCAGACTCTCTGCTGTCTCATCCCTTTTCTTCTCCAGTTCAGGGAACTGACTGGTGAGTTTCTCCAATTCCTCCTCATCCTTTATAATGCTCGCTTTCACCTGGGAGAGATCCTCCACAGCTACGTCCACTTCAGACTTCCTGTACAGTCGCTCCTTCTCAAAGGCAACAGCCATGGGGATCCCTGGAGGGAAAACCGAAAAACAGCTCTCAGGCTAAAGTGACAGACAATCCTCTGTTGTAAAATGCCCAATACTGTTCCTCTTACTGATCACAACCGGCATCTTCTAACCCCAGTGAGAATCAATCAACAAATTTCTACTCAAAACTAGTATTATATTCTGAGGTATCACACATTCCAAACCCAGAACTTCCCCCAAAGCTGTTCATTGGTGATCAGTCTCACTAAAAGCCTATCATTCCACAATTCCACAAGAAACTCACAAAACATGAAATTTAAGAATCTTGTCCTGGTTTGTAATCTTTTCCTTGTGTTTCAAACCCATATAGATTGTGAGATTGCATGTGGTAATGACCAAAAACATCTATTTTTGAGATGTCAATTGTAGACTAAATGTTAGTCAGTACACCAGGAAGATCACCCTGACCAGTTTGTGAACAAGAGCCACAGGGCTTCCTCTATGTACAGTATATCCCTTTACATTGTAAAATATTCGAGAGAGCTTCACAAGAAACGCCTGACACCAAATAACATTAGGAGGAATACGATCAAAGGTTCTGTCATTTTTAGAAGAATCAGTCAGCTCAACATGTTAAGTCTTCTTCTCTCAACATAGATGCTGCCAAACCTGCTGGGTTTCTGAGCACCTTTTACATCGAACATAGAATGTTACAGCACAGTTCAGGCCCTTTGGCCCTCGATATTGTGCCAACCTATGAAATTAATCTGATGCCCATCTAACCTACATTGTTCCATTATTATCCATTTGTATGTCCAATGCCCATTTAAATGCTCTTAACGTCGGCAAGTCTACTACTGTTGCTGGCAGGCCATTCCACACGCCCACTACTCTCTGAGTCTGTCCTAAATCTATCATCCTCAATTTAAAACTATATTCCCTCATGTTAGGCTTCACCAACTAAGGAAAAAGACTCTCACTGTCCACACTATCTAACCCTCTGATTATCTTATACGACTTGATTAAGTCACCTCTCAACTTTCTTCTCTCCAACGAAAACAGCCTCAGTTCCCTCAGCCTTTCCTTGTAAGTCCTTCCCTCCATACCAGACAACATCCTCTTAAATTTCCTGTGAACCCTTTCCAAAGCTTCCACATCCTTCCTATAGTGCGGTGACCAGAACTGTATGTAATACTCCAGGTGTGGCCTTACTAGTATCTTGTACAGCTGAAACATGACCTTGTGGCTCCAAAACTCAATTCCCCTACCAATAAACACCAACACACCATGTGCCTTATTAACAACCCTATCAACCTGGGTGGCAACTTTCAGGGATTTATGTACCTGGACACCGTGATCTCTCTGTTCATCAACACTGCCAAGAATTTTACCATTAGCCTAGTACTCTGCATTCTTATTACTTCTTCCAAAGTGAACTACCTCACACCTTGCTGCATTAAACTCCATTTGCCACTTCTCAGCCAAGCTCTGCATCTTATCTATGTCCCTCTGTAACCCCAACATCCTTCGGCACTATCCACAACTTTGCCTACCTTAGTGTCATCCGTAAATTTACTAACCTATCCTTCTATGCCTACATCCAGATCATTTATAAAAATGACAAACAGCAATAGCCCCAAAGCAGATCCTTGCGGCACACCACTGGTAACTGAGCTCCAGGATAAACATTTCCCATTAACCACCACTCTCTGTCTTCTTTCAGCTAGCCAATTTCTGATTCAAACCGCTAAATCACCTACAATCCCGAACCTCCATATTTTGTGCACTAGCCTACCGTGTGGAACCTTATCAAGCGCCTTACTGAAGTACATATAGACCACATCAATCGCTTTACCTTCATCCATCTGTTTTGTCACCTTCTCAAAGAACTCAATAAGGTTAGTGAGGCACGACCTACCCTTCACAAAACAGTGTTGACTATCCCTAATCAAACTATTTCTTTCCAGATGATAATAAATCCTATCTCTTATAATTTTTTCCAACACCTTACTCACAACCGAAGTAAGGCTCACTGGCCTATAATTACCAGGACTGTCCTGATTCCCCTTCTTAAACAAGGGAACAACATTTACTACCCTCCAGTCTTCTGGCATTACTCCTGTCGACAATGATGACAGAACGATCGAAGCCAAAGGCTCTGTTATCTCCTCCCTGGCTTCCCACAGAATCTGAGGATAGATCCCATCTGGCTCAGGGGTCTTACCTATTTTCAGATCTTCTAAAATTTCTAAAACTTCCTCTTTGTCAACCGCAATCCCATCTAATCATGTAGCCTGTATCTCCGTACTCTCACTAACATTGCCTTTTTCCAATGTGAATACTGATAAGCGATTCCCCTATGTCCTTAGATTCTACACACAACTTTCCACTACTATCTTTGATTGTCCCTAATCTTATCTAGTCATTCTTTTATTCCTGATATACCAATAGAAGGCCTTAGGGATTCCTTGATTCTAACTGCCAACAAATTCTCATGCCCCCTCTGGGCTCTTCTCAGCCCTCTCTTTAGATCTTTTCTGGCTAATGCTCAAGCCCCCTAACTGAGCCTTCACACCTCATCCTAATGTAAGCCTTCTTCTTCCTCTTGACAAGAGCTTCAACTTCTTTAGTAAAACATGTCTCCCTCTCTCAACAACCACCCCCCTGCCTGATAGGTATATACTTATCAAGGACCCGCTGTAGCTGGACCTTGAATAAGCTTCACATGTCAAGTGTGTCCTCTGCAGTTTCCTTCCCCATTCTATGCATCCTAAATCTTGTCTAATCACATCATAATCGCCTTTCCCCCAGTTATACCTCTTTCCCCGCAGTATATACCTATCCTTGCCCATTGCTATTGTAAACATTAGGAGAAAGTGAGGACTGCAGATGCTGGAGATCAGAGCCTAAAATGTGTTGCTGGAAAAGCGCAGCAGGTCAGGCAGCATCCAAGGAGCAGGAGAATCGACGTTTCGGGTATGAGCCTTTCTTCAGGAATGAGGAAAGTGTGTCCAGCAGGCTAAGATAAAAGGTAGGGAGGAGGGACTTGGGGGAGGGGCGTTGGAAATGTGATAGGTGGAAGGAGGACAAGGTGAGGGTGATAGGCCAGAGTGGATTGGGGGCGGAGAGGTCAGGAAGAAGATTGAAGGTTAGTAAGGCGTTGCTGAGTTCGAGGGATTTG
>NC_057718.1:4478672-4497530 GCF_004010195.1 Chiloscyllium plagiosum | reverse complement strand
GCTTATGCCCAAAACGTCGATTCTCCTGTTCCCTGGATGCTGCCTGACCTGCTGCGCTTTTCCAGCAACACATTTCCAGCTCTGCATCTGCTGCACCCAATGTGGCCTCTATATTGGGGAGACAGGCCGCCTACTTGCGGAACGTTTCAGAAAACACCTCTGGAACACCCGGACCAACCAACCCAACCACACCGTGGCTCAACGCTTCAACTCCCCCTCCCACTCCACCAAGGACATGCAGGTCCTTAGACTCCTCCATCGCCAGACGGGTTCCTAGGCGGAAGATGAGGCGCTCTTCCTCCAGCCATCCGTGCAACACAATGGCTGGAGGGAGAGCGCCTCATCTTCTGCCGCAATACGACGGCTGGAGGGAGAGCGCCTCATCTTCTGCCGCAACACGACGGCTGGAGGAAGAGCGCCTCATCTTCCGCCTAGGAACCCTCCAACCACAAGGGATGAACTCAGATTTCTCCAGTTTCCTCATTTCCCCTCCCCCCCACCTTGTCTCAGTCAAATCCCTCGAACTCAGCACCGCCTTCCTAACCTGCAATCTTCCTCCTGACCTCTTCGCCCCCACCCCCACTCCGGCCGAAACGTCGATTCTCCTGCTCCTTGGATGCTGCCTGACCTGCTGTGCTTTTCCAGCAACACATTTTCAGCTCTATTGTAAACATTACCAAATTATAGTCACTATCGCCAAAGTGCTCACCTACCTCCAAATCTAACACCCCACCGGGTTCATTCCCCAGTACCAAATCCAATATGGCATCGCCCCTTGTTGGCCTGTCTACATATTGTGTCAGAAAACCACCCTGCACACATTGAACAAGAACTGTCCCATCTAAGCTACTTGAATTGTAGTATTCCCAGTCAATATTGGGGAAGTTAAAGTCCCCTGTTACTCTCCACTCTGGGTTTAGTAATAGGTTTTAAGGAGTATCTTCAATCTGGTGAGAGATAGTGAGGCAGGGAGGTTTATGGAGGATTTTGAGAAAGTAGCAAACAGTATAGATTAAGGTGAACCAGTAGGTGTATTATCTTTGGATTTCCAAACGTAAGTTGTCAAGTTGCCACACATTAAGCTACATGATAAGATAAATGCCATGGTATTGGGGATAATATATTGGATAAAAGATTGGCTAATGAATAGAAGACAAAGAGATAGGATAATAAAGATATTTTCAGGACAACAACTTGTAACTAGTGGAGTTCCACTGGGATCAGTGCTGGGCCACAATTACTTACAATACAAATTAATGATTTGGATGAGGAAAGTGAACATACTGCAGCCAATTTTGTAAATGACACAAAAATAGGTGGGACAGCAAAGACTAACATCCCCTTGAAGCACTGATAACCCACTCACAGCCCTCAGCATCAGGAGACCGACTGTGAGATTGACTGGCAGTTCCAGAGGTCACTGTGACACTCAGACCTCAGAGAGACCTGCACAGCGATAAAAAGACTAGAGGAAATGCTGGTGAGGGTGACACATTGCGTCTGCAGAGGGATATTGAGGTTAAATGGTAAGGACTTGGAAGATCGAATATAACATGGGAAAATGTGAGTCAATGCACTTTGGCAGGACGAATAGAGAAGCAGAATATTACTTAAACGGAGAAAGACTACAGAAAGTTTCAGAGCAGAGGGATTTGAGGGACCTCATGCCTCAATCACAAAAATCTGGCATCCAAGTTCTGTGGGTAATAGGGAAGGCACAGTGGCTCAGTGGTTAGCATCAGGATTCCAGATCGATTCCAGCCTCAGGCGATTGTCTGTGAGGAGTTTGCACATTCTCTCCATGTCTGTGTGGGTTTCCTCCAGATGCTCCGGTTTCCTCCCACAGTCCAAAGATGTGCAGATCAGGTGAACTGGCCATGCTAAATTGCCCGTAGTTTTAGGTACATTAGTCAGAGGGAAACGGGTCTGGGTGGGTTACTCTTCGGAAGGTTGGTGTGGACTTGTTGGGCCGAAGAGCAAGTTTCCATACTGTAGGGAATCTAATCTAATCTCAAATAAAGAGTTGGCCTGTATTTCAAACAGAATGGAATATAAAAGTAGGGAGTCAAGATTAGAGTGGTGCTGGAAACGTACAGCAGGTCAAGGCAGCATCTGAGGAGCAGGAAAATTGACGTTTCGGGCAAAAGTCCTTCATTAGGAATGGGCTTTTGCCCAAAACATCGATTTTCCTGCTCCTCGGATGCTGCCTGACCTGCTGTGCTTTTCCAGCACCACTCTAATCTTGACTCTAATCTCCAGCATCTGCAGTACCCACTTCTGCCTATAAAAATAGGAAGGTCTTGCTAAATATATACAAGGCACTAACTTGACCACACCTTGAATATTGTGAGCAGTTTTGACCCACTTATCCAAGGAAAGAATATTGGCATTGGAGACAGTCCAGAGAAGGTTCACCAGGTTGATACCAGGTGTGGAGGGGCTCTCTAATGAGGAGAGGTTGAGTAGATTGCGTCTGCACTCACTGAAGTTTAGAATAATGAGAGACAATCTTATTGAAACATGCAAGATTCCAAGAGGGAGCTTGACAGGATAGATGTGGAAAGTTTGGTTCTCCTTGTGGGAGAGTCTAGGATCAGAGGGCATCACCTCAGAATAAGGGGTTGCACCTTTAAGGCAGAGAGTACTGAATGTGTAGAACTCTTCACCAGAGAAGGTTAATGAGGTTGGGTTGCTAAGTATAAGATATGTAATCAGTAAGGGTGTTGAGGTTTAAGGGAAAAAGGCAGAAAAATGGAGTTGAGGATTATCAGAGCAGACATAGTCTCATTGAATGGTGATGTAGACTTGATGGGATGAATGGCTTACTCCTCACACAGCTTATGGTCTTCTGGAAATTTCAAAGCATGGGGCCCAGACAGCTGAAGGTATGGTCAGGAGTGATGGAGTGACTGGAGTGGGGAATGCACGAGGCTAGACTTTGACAGATGGAGAGATCATGGAGGGTCGTGGGACTGGACAATGTTACAGGAAATAAGAGGTGTGAGCCCAGAGAGGGGTTTAAATGGAAGACTGACAATTTTACAATTGAGGTGTACGTGTATGGAATGAGCTGCCAGAGGAAGTGGTGGAGGCTGGTACAATTGCAACATTTAATAGGCATTTGGATGGGTATATGAATAGGAAGGGTTTGGAGGGATATGGGTCAGGTGCTGGCAGGTGGGACTAGATTAGGTTGGGATATCTGGTCGGCATGGACGGGTTGGACTAAAGGGTCTGCTTCCATGCTGTACATCTCTATGACTCTATGTTATATATGTTATGTTGAGTCGTTGTAAAAATAATATTTAATTCTCCTTATAAACATCTTACCGATGCAGGGGATAACAAAACTCAGGCCAATTCCTATGTCTCTCCCCGTTTGTTTTTCTCCCTTTTTGGCTCTGGCTCCCCTCAGGGTCTGTTCCATTTGCTTCAGAGACACAGCAGCCGCCTGGAGCTGCCCCTCAGTCCGTTTCCTCTGGTCCTCTGCTTCCACCAACTGATCCTGCGTGCACTTGAGGCATTTCTGCAGTTCCTTCTGCTCCTTGCTCAATTTGCCGTGCTGAACCATCAGCTTCTCACAACTTGCGTCGACGTCATCAACAATCCTACTCGCAGCCTCCTCCGCTGACAGGATCTCTCGTTGTGCAGATTCAATCTCAATCTTGAATTGTTTACTGCTGGCCTCGCTGAGATCCCCTGTTCCCGCACTGACTGCGAGTTCAAGGAGGGTCAGGATGGAAGAGATCCCTCTGAGAAAAGATGGGGAGACAGCTTCTTTACAGTCCCTTTCATACACCTCACAATCCTCCATTGTGTTCAGGGTTAACCTGCGGAAACAGAGGAAATGAACAGTTTGGATGAAGGACAGAAAGTACAGCGAAACCACCATCATTTCAGATCCATAGCTGAGAGAATTGGACAGGGCTGCATCAGCAGGATTTGGTCTCTGAGATAGGGGAGAAGGCAGAATGCTGGAGAAGGAGGTGGAAATACAAGATGGCAGCAGCAAGAGGACATTAGTCAGGGGAAGAAGATAGGATATTAAATACAAAGCAGGTGGAGACGGTGGAAAGTAAGAGATCAGAAGGAAGTAGAGGCAGATGTAAGGAGGTAGGAAATTGATGTAAGTAGTTTGTCACAGAATGAGTGCTTGATCTTGGAAATGAATAAGTGTCACTCAGAGCTAGGGAAACCCTAAGCTGCTGGTCTACCTTTCAGGAGCTGGTAGCATTGGCACAGTCCTGGGCACAAGCCATCGCCACCCTCCAATCTTAGAGGAAGAGAAATGTCTTCACTCAGACAGTTGTGAATCTTTGGATTTCCCTGCCCCAGGGAGCTGTGAATGCTGAGATGTTGAGGATATTCAAGGCAGAGATAGATAAGATCTATGAACATTAAGAGACTCAGGGGATGTGGGGACATGGCAGTGGAGTAGATCTTGAAGACTAGCCAGGATCATTTGAATGATGCTGCAGGAGAGTCAAGGAGCTGTCTGACCTCCTGCAACTCCTATGTCCGAAGTTCTCATGTGTTCTCCGAAATAACATCAAGAGTTAACTGCCTGACCCAACGACAATGTTCACTCTGGATTCCTGATGTAGGATCAGTGTTGAGATTTAGGGGGGGTTGAACCTTTCAGCTATGTCCAACTCTGTCTCATGGCTTTCACAAAATCATTACCACTATCCCAGATAAACTGGATTCATTGTAACATCAAGAGTTAACTGCCTGACCCAACGACAATGTTCAGTCTGGATTCCTGATGTAGGATCAGTGTTGAGATTTAGGGGGGGGGTTGAACCTTTCAGCTATGTCCAACTCTGTCTCATGGCTTTCACAAAATCATTACCACTATCCCAGATAAACTGGATTCATTGTGGTGGAATCAGAGAATGAGCAAATTAATGCAGTGTGAGATTTACATTTTACACTCAATCAATTCTGAGAAGTTACACTTCAGTAATGTCTCAATCCACTGGGTTTCATGCTAAAGAAAGGAAACCTAAGCTTTAGACAAGCAGCTGCATAGAGTCAATAGGATGATGTTTAATGTGAGGAACCAGCTAAATGAGAGAAAGATTTGAAATGTCGGGGCTGGCTTTGCAGGAATTAAGGAGCCTTTCGGGTGCCTTGTTTATCATAGCAAAGGGGTGGGATGGACTGGACAAAAATAAATTGCTTTGGGTGAATCCTAGAATCATAGAGTACAGAACCCATCACGTCTGTGAATTAACTCCAGTCAGGCCAGTATCCTATCAGCAAGTTGCCTTTTATTTACAGGTGTTTAGCACTTGACACTGGTCTGGCTTCCTCAGAGCCAGCTCACAGTGAGAACAGAACCTCTGACGCTCCTGTGTCAGGTCTCCCTGACTGGACCAGGTTAACAATCAGGGGACTCATATTCTGTGAGGTCACCTAGCTGACCTTGTTACAATCTCCACAGTCTGTATCACCAAAAATACACATCAACCTACATTAGCCCCACTTTCCTGCACTAGACCCATAGCTTTGAATATTACGACATTTCAAGAACTCACCCAAGTACTTTTTAAAATACTTTTCAACTTCCTTCCAAGGCAGGGCATTCCAGATCCCAGCCACCCTCTGGGTGAAAATGTTTCCTCACATTCCCTCTAAACCTCCTGCCTTTAAAGTTAACATTATGCCCCTTTGCTATTCACCCTTCAACTAAGGGGAACAGCTGCTTTCTCTCCACCTGTCCATGCCCCTCATAACCTTATACGCCTCAGTCAGGCCCCCCTTCAACCTTCACTACTCCGAAGAAAACAACCTGAGTTTACCCAGCTTTGCTTCATCGATGAAATGCTCCATCCCAGGCACCTTCCTGGTGAATCTCTTCTGCCCCCCTCCATCATTCCTACAGTGTGGGGAGCAGAACTGCGCACAGTTCTCCAGCTGTGGCCTGATCAAAGTCTTGTGCAGCTGCAACATCACCTCCCTGCTCTGACAGTCTATGCATTTACTGATAAATGAATGTATCCTGTCTGCCTTTGTAATGACCCTTTTACCCTGTTCTGCCCCCTTCAGGAATCTGTGAATAATCTCCCCATGATCCCTCTGAGCTTCCTCGTGTCCTGCTATTCATTACATACTCCTCTTGTCTTGTTCTTTCATCCAAAGTGCATCCCCTCACATTTATTAGGGTGAAATTCCATCTGCCATTGATCTGTCTGACCAATCCACTTACATCCTCCTGTAACCGAACACTTTCCTCCTGTCAACCACCCGGCCAATCTTTGTGTTAGCTGCAAACTAACTTAATATCCTCCCTGCACACTCTAATCTCCATCATGGATGAATATCACAGACAATAAGGACCTCACGCTGATCCCTGTGGTACACCACTGCACACTGTGCTTCAGTCACACAAATGGCCTTCTACAACTACCCTCTGTCACCTGTCTTTAAACTGATTTTAGATCCAAGTTGCTAAGTTATCTGCTGTGGTTCTGTTCGCCGAGCTGGAAGTTTTTGTTGCAAACGTTTCGTCCCCTGGCTAGGCGACATCATCAGTGCTTGGGAGCCTCCTGCGAAGCGCTTCGTTGATGTTTCCTCCGGTGTTTATAGTGGTCTGTCCCTGCCGCTTCCAGTTGTCAGTTTCAGCTGTCCGCTGTAGTGGTTGGTATATTGGGTCCAGGTCGATGTGTTTGTTGATGGAGTTTGTGGATGACAGCCAGACGACTGCGACCCCTAGGACTCATAACGGCACACAAACCAACAGCCTCCTCAGAAAACAACTCACCAGAACGAAGGACCCGATACCCAACATGAGCAAGACGAATGTAGTGTACAAAATACCATGCAAGGACTGCACAAAACACTACATAGGACAAACAGGAAGACAGCTAACAATCCACATACATGAACATCAACTAGCCACGAAACGACACGACCAGCTATCCTTAGTAGCCACACACGCAGACAACAAGCAACATGAATTCGACTGGGACAACACTACTATCATAGGGCAAGCCAGACAGAGAACAGCCAGGGAATTCCTAGAGGCATGGCACTCATCCACAAACTCCATCAACAAACACATCGACCTGGACCCAATATACCAACCACTACAGCGGACAGCTGAAACTGACAACCGGAAGCGGCAGGGACAGACCACTATAAACACCGGAGGTAACATCAAAGAAGCGCTTCGCAGGAGGCTCCCAAGCACTGATGAGGTCGCCTAGCCAGGGGACGAAACGTTTGCAACAAAAACTTCCAGCTCGGCGAACAGAACCACAGCAACGAGCACCCGAGCTACAAATCTTCGCACAAACTTTGAATGCTAAGTTATCTTTTACCTTCTTTATCAATCTCCCATGTGT
Source organism: Chiloscyllium plagiosum (assembly GCF_004010195.1). Classification (NCBI taxonomy): domain Eukaryota; kingdom Metazoa; phylum Chordata; class Chondrichthyes; order Orectolobiformes; family Hemiscylliidae; genus Chiloscyllium; species Chiloscyllium plagiosum. The sequence goes on along the minus strand of NC_057718.1, from coordinate 4,490,181 downwards.
AACCTTGTCAAAGGCATTGCTGAAATCCTAATAAACTACATCAACTGCCCTTCCCTCATTTACATACATGGTTACCTACTGGAAAAATTCCAGCTTCGTTCGGCATGACCTCCCTTAGACAAAGAAAGCCTGACTATCCCTGCAACCCTTACCTCTCTAAATGGGGATTAACATTCTCCTTCACTATTTTCTCCAACAGATTCCCTACCACTGATGTGGGACTCACTGGTGTATAGTTCCCTGGTCAACTTTACCACCCTTCTTGTAAAGTGGAATCGCATTAGCTGTCCTCTAGTTCTCCAGAACCTTCCCCTGTGGCCAGGGAGTGTCTAAAAAAAAGGATCAAAGCCCCTGTAATTTCCTGCCTCGTTTCCTGCAGCAGCCTGGGATACAATTCATCTGAATCAGGGGATTTATCCACTTTTAAATCTGCCAAAGCATCCAATACCTCTACACTTCTGTATTAATCTGCTCAAAATCCTGACAGTCCATCTTCTCAAATGCTGTACTTGCATCCATCCTCTCCTGAGTAAAGAGAGGTGTGAAATGCTCACTTAACACTCTACCAATGTTCTTCAACATCGCAAACAGATTGTTCCCTTGATCCCTAATGGAATCTACTCTTTCCCTGGTTATTCTCTTCCCCTATGCAGATTAATTGGGATTCTCCCTCATCTTACCTCCCAGCATTTCCTCACTCCTTTTTACTCTCCTAATTGCTCTACTGAGCTCTCCCAGCCCCCCTGCACTTCCTATATTCTTGGGCCTCTGTTGTTTTGCTCCCTCTGTACCTGTCTCTCTTTTCCTTTTTCTCCAGTCCTGAATATTCCTACACATCTGGGTTCTCTGGGCTTGTTCCTACACTTCACCCTAAAGGGAACATGTTGGGCCTGTACTCTCCTCAGTATCTTTCTGACTGCCTCCCACTGTTCTGCTGTAGATTTACCCTCAAGTAGCAGTGCCCAGTCTATTTTTGCCAAATACTGCCATATTTTAATAAAATCCAATCCAAAACCCTTTCTCACAGACCATCTTTATCTTTTTCCATAACATACTGAAAACATATGGTGTTGCGGTTGCTATTCCTCCAATGCTCCTCACTGTAATCTCAAACACCTTGCCTGGCTTCATTCCCCAAAATTAGGTCCTGCCCTGCACCTTCCCTTGTTGGACTTTTCATACTCTGAAAGCTTGTGATTTCAAATAAATCTATTGGACTATAACCTGGTGCCATGTGACGTCTGACTTCTACACGTTGATATTAAAAGTTCTCCTCAATGTATTTCAGGAAATTTGCCTCCTGTAACCCCTTTATGCTAGGACTATCCCAAATAATTGCACATCCACCAATGTCATTTATTGTATCCGCTGTTCCCAATGCGGTCTACTCTACACTGAGGAGACTGGACGCCTCCTCGCAGAGCGCTTTAGGGAACATCTCCGGGACACCCGCACCAACCAACCCCACCGCCCCGTGGCTCAACATTTCAACTCCCCCTCCCATTCTGCTGAAGACATGCAGGTCGTGGCATCCTCCACCGCCGCTCCCTCACCACCCGACGCCTGGAGGAAGAATGCCTCATCTTCTGCCTCGGAACACTTCAACCCCAAGGCATCAATGTAGACTTCACCAGTTTCCTCATTTCTCCTCCCCCTACCTTACCCCAGTTCCTAACTTCCAGCTCAGCACCATCCTCATGACCTGTCCTACCTGCCAATCTCCTTCCCACCTTTCTGCTCCACCCTCCCCTCTGACCTATCATCTTCATCCCAACCCCATTCACCTATTATACTCTTTGCTACCTTCTCCCCAGCTCCATCCCCCCCCATTTATCTTTCCACCCTGGAGGCTCCCTGCCTCTATTCCTGATGAAGGGCTTTTGCCCGAAACATCGATTCTCTTGCTCTTTGGATGCTGCCTGATCTGCTGTGCTTTTCCAGCACCACTCTAATCTAGACTCTGGTTTCCACCATCTACAGTCCTCACTTTTGCCTGTCCCAAATAATGTTGGGGTAGTTGAAATACCCTAATAAGTATTTTTACACATCTTCGTGAATTCACTGCCCTGGTCGCTGAGAGGGCCAGAGTGAGAGTCCATCACATTAAGGAAAAGTCATTTGTAACAGCACATTTAGTAAGGATTATTTTTGTGGAAGAAATATAACCTGACCCTGCGCTGAAAGTGCTCAGTAAGTCTTCACAGCCGATGTCCAGAAGAGATAGGTTACTATGGCAACCTGTACATCCAGGTTCTAGAATGGTTGAAGGAAGAATCACCATGGTAACCTCTGTAAACAGAATCTTAAAGACAATGACAGTCAGTCAATTCCTGTCTGAATTCGATTATAGGTAGCTGTAAATAGCCCAATCCAGGAGATTAGAAACAAGCCCAGCCAATTTATCCTGAAAGATTCAATCTGATGCATCACTCCCCGGAAACATGAATAAAGGTATCGTTGTGGAGGCAGACTGCCCTCAGTTTAACATCTCACCTGAAAGGAAGCACGTTCGACAAAGCAGCACTCCCTCCCTCAGTTACAGACAGTGGGTCTCAATCTGAATTAGATTCCTGGAACGGTGTTTGAAACTCCAGCATCTGAGTCTGAGCCAGCAGTAATGTCCACAGACAACATCTGATACACTGAAGGGATTTTCCAAAAGGATCCAATACTTAAGTGAAGTGGTGAACGCAAATGTGTGACAGTAATCCTCATCACTAACTCTGTCTAAATGCACTGTGCATGACACATCACTGGAACTTTGAGTGTTGTACCACGAAATCTGTTGTCACAAAGATTCTTCTTGGCTTCTGACTCAGTCACTACATAAAGCAGTCTTTATGTACCAGACTGCTTTTCATCTCTTGCAAGCATCTGAATGAAAGATGCTTTGTAAGACAGGAAAGAGACTGTTGCTTGTTTGTTGCAAGTGAACATTAATACTTTCATAACTAAAAATGTCACTGTCTCTCCAGAGTCCAAATCACAATTAACACTGACCTTCCCAAACCCATTCACGGTGGCAGGAAGTTTTAAATAATGCTCAACACTGAGAGGAAATGGTTCAAATGATAAATGCATTCACTGTTAAGATCAGACAAGATGCAAGCACCAAACCATCCAAAACAGAAAGCAATGGCAGAAACAATAAATATCACATTTATGTTCAAAAAGGCACATGGGAAACTTGCCTTCATTAACTGGGGGACAGAATACAAGAACGGAGAGGTTATGCTGGAACTGTATAAAATGAAGGTTGGGCAACAACTGGAGTACTGTGTACAGATCGAGTCACCACATTGTAAAGATATGATTAGACTAGAGAGGGTGCCGAGGAGATTCACCAGGATGCTGCCTGGGCTGGAGTTGTTTTCCTTAGAGCAGTGAAAGTTGAGAGGGGACCTGAGATGTGTAGGATTATTGGGACAAAGACAGGGTGATTTGGAAGGATTGTTTCCCCATCAGTAAAGGGTCAATAACAATAAAACATAGGAGCAGTCTTTTCCCCTCAAGTCTTTTACCATTCAACAAGATCATCGAAATTCCGATAACGTTCAACTTCACTTCCTTGTCTTTTCCATAAAAATCTATCTCAAGTCTACCTCAGTCTTGCATGTGCTTAATGACCCAGTCTTGACAGGCCTCTGTGGTAAAGGATTCCACAGATTCACCACCCTCTGAGTAAAGAAATTCCTCCTTATCTCTGTCTTAAATGTGTGACCCCTTAGTCTAAGATTATTTCCCCACAAGGGGAAACAACCTCCCCACGTCTACTCTGTCAAGTCCCTTAAGAATCTTGTTATGTTTCAATAACGACAGCTCTCATTCTTCTAAATGCCAATGAATACGGGTCCAAATTGACATAACCTCTCCTCATAACACACATTATGTATCAATCTAGTGAATCTTCTCTGAACTGCCTCCAATGGCAGTATATCTTTCCTTAGATAAGGGGCTCAAAATTGTTCCTAGTATTCCAGCTGTGGTCTGACTAGTGATTTGTACAGTATTAGTAAAAAGTCCCTCTTTTCACACCCTATCCCCTTTGAAATAAAGGCCAACATTCTACTTGCCTTCCTATTACCTGCTGAACTTGGATGCTAGCTTTTCAAGACTCATGCACGAGGACCCTGAACCCTTCCTTGTTGTTGCTATCTGCAGCTTTTCTCCATTTAAATAACATCCAGCAACTCCATTCCTCCTGCCAAAGTACACAACCTCACATTTTCATAGAAAATCAGAATCCCTACAGTGTGGAAACAGGCCATTTGGCCCAACAAGTCCACAGTCACCCTCCAAAGAGTAACTCACCCAGAACCATTCCCCTATACTCCTTTGCCACTGACAAATGCACCTAATTTACTCATCCCCTGAACATGATGGGCACTTGAACATGGCCAATTCATCTAAACTGCACAACTTTGAATTGTGGGAGGAAACTGAAGCACCCGGAGGAAACCCACGCAGACACGGGGAGAATGTGCAAACTCCATGCGGACAGTCTGACAAGGCTGGAATTGAACCCGGGTCCCTAGCACTGTGAGGCAACAATGCTAGCCACTGAGCCACCGTGCCACCCCCACATTATTTCCCACATTATAATCCATCCGCCAAGTTTTTACCCACTTGCTTATTCCCACAGGATATAGGTGGGAATGTGTTTCCCTAGGTGGGGAGTACAGAACTGAGGGTGGTCATCATCTCACGGTAGGTAAAGGGTCAGCCCCTGAGGATTTTCTTCACTTAAATTGCTTGGAACCATTGGAATCCACAGACCCAGAGAGCTGCGCCTGCTCTATCATTTAGTATGTTCAAGACAGAGGTCAATGGGCTTTTAGGTATTTCATGAATTAAGGAATTTGGGACAGTGTAAGAAGATGGAACAAAAATAAAAAATGTGATTGTAATGATGCACTAGGGTCGAGGGGCTGAGTGGCCTCCTGTTTCATATTGAAGAACCAATGTAAGTCACAGACATTTACAGCACAGAAGGAGGTGGATTGAGCAAGTACAAGTCAACAAAGATTGGACTGCACAAATCCCATTTTCCAGCTTTGGCCCATATCTATGGAGGCTATGGCAATGCAAGTGAATATCTCAAAACTGCTTCGATATTACAAGAGTTTCTGAATCAGTCACCCCTACGCTCCCACCACCCCTTTGAGTTTAAAAAAAATTCTCATCAATGTGTTGCCCCCCTCGGGGTATCTGACACTCAGTGAGCTGCCCCCCTCGGGGTATCTGACACTCGGTGTGAAGCCCCCCGGTGTATCTGACACTCAGTGTGATGCCCACCCCGGGGTATCTGACACTCAGTGTGAAGCCCCCCGGGGTATCTGACACTCAGTGTGATGCCCACCCCGGGGTATCTGACACTCAGTGTAATGCCCTCCCCGGGGTATCTGACACTCAGTGTGAAGCTCCCCCGGAGTATCTGACCCTCAGTATGATGCCCCCCCCAGGGTATCTGACACAGTGTGATGCCCCCCCATCTCCTGTCCCTCCCTAGGGGCTAAGTCCCAGCCTCTAACTCTGGTGGTCACAATGCTCCTATCACACCCCATGGGATCTGCTGCCTCTCTCGGGGATCAGTGATCTGCTTGCGCTTGAACCTTCCCTGTGGGTCGGTGGATCCCGGAGCCGCTCGCTCACCCGCTTTCCCGTGCCTGTCCGGAGTTATCACTCTGTGGTGGGTGGATCCCTTTGTCCCGGGTTGATCTCTCCCTGTGTCAGGTGGATTCTCTCCATGTCCCGGGTGTATTCCTTTTTCCAAATTGATCTCTCTCTGTTCCGGGTAGATTCTCTTGTTCAGAATGGGTCTCGCTATCCTGAGTGGATCATCCCCTTGTCCCGAGTGGGTCTCTCTGTTCCGAGTGGATTCTCTCCTGGTCCTGAATGGATCTCTCTGTTCCAAGTGGATCTCTCTGTCCCGAGTGGGTCTCTCTGTCCCGAGTGGGTCTCTCTGTCTGTCTGACCGGTGGTGGTGGTGTTTTGAGGGAATGTGCCCTGATCTCAGCGACCTGCTGCGAAATTTGAGTCAGAGAGTCTGTTTCTTCAACCCAAAGGAACTGGGCTGTGAGGAGGGAGAAGAGACACAACAACAAATAAACTGCTGGGAATAACAGAACAGAAAAGAGGAGAGAGAGAGGAAGAAAGCGAGAGAGACAAAGACCGGCAGAAAGAGAGAGAGAGAGAGGTAGAGTGTCAGACCGAAAGAGAGAGAGATGGAGAAAGGGACAAAGAGAGAGAGGGACAAAGAGAGAGAGAGAGAGAGAGAGACAGAGACTAGCATGGACTGGTTCTGAGGAAAAATCACTTAACCCAAAACTCTGATTTCTTTCTGCCTGATGCTGCCAGACCTGCTGAGCATTTCCAGCATTTCTTTTGTTTTTGATTCTGATTTACACCATCTGCAGGCCTCCTTTTTTTATATTGGAGGTAGTGATGGGGTTAGACACACACAGCGTGAGTAGGAAGAGACAGAAAAACACTGTAATTTAAATATTTTATCTTATTGGAAATAAAACATTACTTCAGGGATTTCTGACCACCTTCAGCAAGCTAGGACTTCACACTAAAATGCTTTGAATAATGTTAAAATGTTAAACTGCTGCAGAGGAACCTGATTCCAGTGGGTTTATTAATTTAGAGCCAGTTATTTCTCCAGATCCTTTGCTGCCTGCTCTCTCCCTCTCCAAATCATTTTTCATCCCTCATTTTTGCAACAATAAAAAAAAACTAATTCCTTGTTTCAACAATTGATTGCAGCAGAGAAAACCACACTCCAACTATGCACAAGGAGAGCTCTCCCATGGAGATTTAATTATCTCCCAAATATTTCCTACTATTAATAAAAAGTGATTTGTGGGTTGTTCTTCACTCTCCTATTGACCACGAGAACTAATAGAAATATGTATTTGTCTGATTTTTATTCATTCCAGAACACTTCAAGCAATAGCTATACCCTGCAAAACTAAGAGGTTCTTGTGGAGCAGTGGTAGTATCCCTATCTCTGAATCAGGAGGCCTAGGTTGAAATCCTATCTGTCCCAGAGGTGTGTAATAACATCTCTGAACAGGTTGGTTAGGAAATATCTACCTTGAAATACAAATATCACTCAAGTGCCAGGCAATGGTCTCTAACCGTGGTCCATGATAATCAATTGTGTCACTATCACTGAAACCCCTTTCGTCATGGGGGTTACCAGCCATACCAATACAGGGGCTACAAGAGCAGGTCAGAATAAAAAAAACTGCAGAAGCTGGAAACCTAAAGTAAAAAGTGAAAATGCTGGAGAAACTCAGCAGGTCTGGCAGCATCTGTGGAGAGAGAAATAGAGTTAATGTCTCGAGTCTGATATGCCTCTTTCTCAGAACAGGAAGGGGTTGGAAAATTGTGGTTTCTAAATATTTTTGACTGAGAGGGAGAAGAGGAGCGAGAGGAACAGATACTGGAGGTGGCCAGATCAAAAGACAAAGGGCTGGTCATGGTGATAAAGGAGAGATAGAGATGTCAGGTAAGTGCCATGCTAGCTGTGATGGGGAGAAGATGGGTTTGCTGAGACGAAGCCAGTAAGAAAAAAAAAACTCATGTAGAGGCTGGAGAGGTTGCAACCAAAATGAAGGACACAGATCATGCTCTGAAATTGTTCAACTCAATACTGTGTCCTAGAGACTATAAAGGCAGGTAGATGGACAGAGCGGGCAGCCTCTTTGTAAGAAATTAAATGAAATCAATTGCACAAAGTGATATCGAGTTGGAATGTACGGAATCTGTATGGGTAGAGCTGAGGAATCACAAAAGAGAAAAAGACCTTGATGGGAGTTGTGTACTGGTCTCTGAGCAGTAGTCAGGATGTGGGGAAGAAATTAAATCAGGAGATAGAAAAGGCAGTTAGAACAGGCACTATTACAATCAACATGGGGGACTTCAATATGCAGGGGGACTGGGAAAGTCAGGTTAGTAGCAGATCTCAAGAAAAGGAATTTGTGAAATGATTAAGATAGTTTTTTGGAACAGCTTACGGTTGAGCCCACTAGGGAACAGGGAATTCTGGATTTGGTGATGTGCAATGAGAAAGACTTGATGAGTGAGATTTCGGTGAAGGTATCTCTGGGTGGCAGTGACCAGAATATAGAATCATAGTCACACAGCACGGAAACAGATCCTTTGACACTTGTCCTTGCCGACCAAGAATCCTAAACTGAACTAGTCCCATTTGTCTGCATTTAGCCCATATTCCTCTAAACCTTTCCTATTCATATGCCCATCTACATGTCTATTAAATGTTGTAATTGTGCTCACCTCTACCACTTCCTCTGGCAGCTCGTTCCACCAGCCCCTGTGTGAAAATGTTGCCCCTCATATCCCTTTTAAATCTTTCCCCTCTCACCTTAAAACTATGTCCTCTGGTTTTGGACTCCCCTACCCTGCGGAAAAGACCTAGGTTATTCACCTTATCCATGCCCCTCATGATTTTATAAGATTATCCCTCAGCTTCCTCTGTTCCAGGGAAATGGATCTCAGTACATGTGACAATAATAAATCAAGTCAAATCAAAAACTCCCAGCTTATCTAGCCTCTCCTTATAATACAAATTCTTTAGTCTAGTTAATATCCTTGTAAATCCTTTCTGCAACCTTTCCAGTTTAGTAATATCCTCCCTATAGTAGGGTGATCAGAATCGTATGCAGTACTCCAAATGTGGCCTCACCAATGTCTTGCATAACCACAATATGACATCCTAACTCCTGTACTCAATGTTCTGACCAATGAAGACAAGCATGCCAAATGCCTTCTTCCACCCTGTCTACCTGTTACGCCACTTTCAAGGAATTATGTGTCTGCGCTCTTAGGTCTCTCTGTTCAGCAACACTCCCCTGGGCCCTACCATTAACTGTGTAAGTCCTGACCTGGTTTGTCTTACCAAACTCCAACACCTCACATTTATCTAAACTAAACTCCATCTGCCATTCCTCACTCCATTAGATCAGCTAATTGTACTCTTAGATAATATTCTTCATTTTCTACTAACCCAATTCTGGCGTCAACTACAAACTTACTAACTAGGCCTCCTATATTCTTAACCAAACAATTTATATAAATGATGAGTAACAGTATACCGAGCAGCGATCCTTGCATCACACTGCTGGTCACAGGCCTCCAGTCTGAACAACAACTACCTACCACCATCCTCTGTCTCCTACCATCAAGCCAAATTTACATGCAATTGGCTAGTTCTCCCTGGATCCCATGTGATATAACCTTACCAAGCAGTCTAACATGGGGAACCTTATCAAAGACTTTGCTAAAGTCCATGCAGGCAACATCTACCACTCTGCCTTCATCTATCTTTTTGGTCACATCTTCAAAAATTCAGTTTGGGAGATATAATTCCCATGGACAAGGCCATGTTGATTATTCCTAATTAGCCCTTACTTTTCCAAATGCATGCAAATTCTGTCTCTCAGAATCCCCTCCACCAACTTAGCCATGACTGATGTCAGACACACCGGTCTAAAGTTCCTCGGCTTGTTCTTGCAGCTCTTCTTAAGGTGCAACATTAGCCATCCTCCAGGCTTCAAGCACCTCACTAACTGCTGTAGATGATATAAAAATCTTTACATGGGCCCCACAATTTCTTCCCTAGCCTATCACAATGTCCTGAGATACATGTGATCAGGTCCTGAGGTTTTATCAACCTTATGGGTGTTTTAAGACCTCCAGCACCTCCTTCTACAATGTGGACTCTTTTCAAGACATCATTATTTCCTTAAGTTCACCTAGCTTCCATGTCTTTCTCCACAATAAATACTGACAGAAAATACTTGTTTAGTATCTCACCTATCTCTTGCCATTCCATATTTAGACAACCTTGTTGATCTTTAAGGGGCCATATTCTTTCCCTCATTACTCTGTGGCCCTTAATGTATTTATAGAATCTCTTTGGATACTAAAGAGTAAAGAACAATACAGTACAGGAACAGGTCCTTCAGCCCTCTAAGCCTGTGCCACCACATTTTTCCTTTCCAAACTAAAACTGCCTTTTCTTACAGGATCCATATCCCTCTATTCTCTTTCCATTTACATATTCATCCAGCTTCTTCAATGCTGCTATTGTATTCGCTTCCACCACCTCCTTTGGCAACGTATTCCAGGCACTCAACACCCTTTATGTGAAAACCTTACCTTATACATCTCTTTTAAATGCCCCCCTCACACCTTGAACCTGTGTCCCTCAGTAATTGACCTCTCAACCCTGGGACAAAGTCTCATACTTTCCACTCTATACATGCCATTCACAATATTATAAATTTCTTTCAAGATGCCCCTCAACCTCCTGTGTTCCAGTGAAAACAACCTAGTCTAGCCAATCTTTCTCCATAGCTAAAATCCCCCATACCAGGCAACATCCTGGTAAACCTTTTCTGTACCCTCTTCAAAGCATCCACATTCTTCTTGGTAGTGTGGTGACCATAACTGAATGCAATTTTGCAAGTGTGGTCCAACTAAAGTTCTATAAAGCTGCAGCATAACTTGTCTATCCTTACACTCAATGCCTTAAACTTATCTGCCCCTTTTCGTCCTTCTGATTTCTCTCCTATTCATAAGTATATCTCCTATTCATGCTATAGTCTGAGAGGGAGGAAATTGGATCAGAGGATGGAGGGAGGAGTGATAGAGGGAGGAGTGGTGAGGGTTTGAGTTATAAGGAGAGGCTGGACAGGCTGGGATTTGTTTCACAGGAGTATAGGAGGATGAGGTTGTAGAGGTTTATAAAATCATGAGGGCATAGATAAGGTGAATAGCCAAGAGTTTTTTTCCCCCTATGATGGGGAATTTCAAAACTGGCATTTTTTTTTAATACGGAGGGTGGTTCGCATGTGGAATAAACTTCCAGAAGGAGTGGTGGATGTGGATACAGTTACAATGTTGAAAAGACATTTGGATAAATACATGAATAGGAAAAGTTTGGAGGGATATGGGCCTGGAGGAGGCAGAAGGGGCGAGTTTAGTTTGGGAACATGGGACTGATTGGACTTAGGCGTCTGTTTCGGTGCTGCATGACTCTATGATGGCAGGGGGGGTTGTGAAGATTGTCATCGGAGCTCAAGGGAGAAGGGGTAAGAGTGACCCTGCCACTGACAGAGTCACTCCCTGGGGGAGGGTACCAAAGGGCATCACCACCCTGTCAGCCTCCCAAAGTACCCCGGAACTAATCCGCGGGTTCGCTCTCCCCCGGGAGCGGCGGTCCGGGCGGAACCGGAAGTTATGGGGAACTGATTTCGCACGGACTGTTTTCCGGTTGGCGGTTTCCATGGCGGCGGCAGCGCAAGCGGGTGAGTGTTTCCGCCGGGATCACCGTCACCCCCCCAGCCTCGATCCCCCAACAGTCCGGCCCGTCCACCCCACAGCCGCCCGTGAGGGTGTTGTCAGGCCCCGATCTATTTTTTTTTGGGGGGGGGGGGTCTGGCGCCGTTTAATTTAATTTAAATTAAATCAATCCCAT
>NC_057718.1:4471627-4478312 GCF_004010195.1 Chiloscyllium plagiosum | reverse complement strand
CCCTCACCCACCCTCACAACAACCCCCTCACCCATCCACACACACCTCCCACAGATCCAAACGCACAACCCACTTCTGCATCCCCCGCCCCCGCAACACACACACACACATAAAGAGGAACACTCCATCTGTCCAAAGAGCTTCAAAAGCTTGGAGTCATTGGAAATGTCTGGGACTGAGATCAACAGATTTCACTTTGTCTGGATCTCTGGGGATGTGTGACAAAGATGTAAAGGTGTAACTGTGTACTGGAGCAGGCAGAAAGAGCTTCCCCCTGTTCCAGGATCACCATGAGTTTATCAGTCGTGTTTATCTTCTTATATGTTATCTTCATTCATCAGGGTGATGTTCAACCTTCTCAGAGTTGTGAAAATGCAGGCGCCTATTGGACACGCTCGGCCTTTACTCCAGCTCACACTGGCTCTGATAAAACCTGATGCCATAGCTCACCCCTTAATCCTGCAGGTAGGGAGAACTTCTGTTAACCACACTCATCCTGTGGGCATCCGTGACTGCATGAGTCTTAATGATCATTTGAGACTGCAACATCATGTTATCCATCTGTGAATTTGCCTATAATTCAGTTCAAGGAAGTAGGAAAGGATTACACCCTATGTGACATTTTTAGTTTGGGAAAGCTGGTTGGCATGGCAAATTGGACTGATGGGTCTGTTTCAGCATATGACTCTGATGCTATGACTTTGGGACATTCTGATAAGATTCAACTCCCATTGCTTAAATGAGCAAGTCACTTAAAATGTCTGTAAAGCAGTAACTTTTAGTTGTTTGCATTAAAGTCTGTTTTAAAGTTACTGATAACCAGAATTTGCCAGTTCTCACAATTCATAAAAGTGCACTGAATGCCAGAACAAAGATTAGATAACCACAAAGACAGAAGTTGCTGGAAAAGCTCAGCAGGTCTGCCATGTGTTGTGAAGAGAAATCAAAATTAACGTTTCGGCTTCAGAGACCCTTCCTCAGAACTCAGTGGTTAGCACTGCTGCCTCACAGTGCCAAGAGACCCGGGTTCAATTCCTGCCTCAGGCGACTCTCTGTGTGGACTTTGCACATTCTCCCCGTTTCCTCCGGGTGCTCCGGTTTCCTCCTACAATCCAAAAATGTGCAGGTTAGGTGAATTGGCCATGCTAAATTGCCCGTAGTGTTAGTTGAAGGGATAAAGGTAGGAGAATGGGTTTGGGTGGGTTACGCTTCGGCGGGTCAGTGTGGACTTGTTGGGCCGAAGGGCCTGTTTCCACACTGTAAGTAATTTAATCTAATCTAAGTGAGTAATCTAATCTAAGTATCTCATTACGATCAATTTACTGCATGGGCACTCGGATCCTTTAAACCTCTTGTGGTGTTAGGTTGTAGCTGGCGCTAACCATTACCTGCAGCAGCTAATATGTCTGGAAAGAGGTGATCCTTGAGCCTGGGAGCCAAGATCGAGCTTCTAAGCAGGTTTGACGAAATATTTGAGATTAATCACTGACAAAATAAGAAATCGATGGGAAACCTCAGCAGGTCTGGCAGCATTAGAGAAAGCAGAATTAACTTTGTAGGTTCAGTGACCCTCCTTCAGAACTGACCATAGCTAGGGAATGATTGGTATATAGGGGAACCTTGATTATCCAAACGTGATGGGTGGGCACTACTTCGTTCGGGTAATCGATTATTCGGTTAATCAATTAACTGCCTTTCCTTTGGGGCGCAGAGTTTTAAAGTCTGCTCCCCGTTCAGGAGACTGCAGCAGCACACAGTACACGAGACCCCACCCCCAAACACGTCCAACACTGCCTCCTCGCCACCAACCTCAACACCGCCCTCCCTGACCCCAACACCGCTCCCCCGATCCCAACACCACCACCCCAACCTCATCCAACACTGTCCCCCGCCCCCAACACCCTCCTCTCCCACCCCCTCACTGTAAACAAAAGACACGATCACTGTTGGAAGCATGTCTTTGATGTAATGTTTCCATTGGGACCTTGAGATCTCCTTCGGCTAATCCGATTTTTCGGATAATTAGTATTCGGATCATTGAGGTTCCTCTGTATATGCTAGAGAAAGGGTGGGTAGAAGGGGAAAGAGTAAATGATCGGTGAAGATGGAGCACAGAAACAGAGAGAAAAACAGTTGGGCAGACAAATGAATGGGTAAACGTCAGGCTGGAGAATGAGTAGCTGCTAATGGGGACATTTAGTGTATGGTAGCAGCCCATGTAGTAACAGGCCTGGTGATGGCGGATGGGGTAAAGATACAGGATGGTGCTCAGGTCCTAATCTAAGTGAACTTGATATTGAGTCCAGAAGGCTGCAGGTCCCCAAACAGAAAAGGAGACACTGTTCTTCCAGCTTGCACTGACTTTTGTTGGAGCACTGAAGCAAGTCTGACACAGAGATGTTGGCCAGGGAAAATAGTGGTACAGTATCTTGAATTGGCAAGCAACTGGAAGCTCAGGGTCATTTTTACGGTTAGAGCATAGGTGTTCTGTAAAGTAGTTCCCACTCTGCGTTTTGTCTCCCTTATGTAGAGGAGACCACATCAGTGTCAGCCACTAATGATCCGCAGTTATTCATTCTCCCAGGCTGACCTTTGCCCACTCCCTTGTCTACCCACCTGTTTTTTTCTCTGGGGCTGGCTTGTTGACTGTGGGAATGGAAGTCCCAGCCTAACACATTATTCTGACGTACGAAGGAGGAGACGCTTAACTCCAGCTCAATGCTGGCAAAACCAAGGAACTCATTATTGACTTTCAGCGGGATGTTACTCATGTCCTCCTACACATTAACGGCACAGAGGTGGAACGAGTGAAGAATGTCAAGCTCCTGGGAGTGGTCATCCACAACAAGCTTTCTTGGACTGTTCATGTGGATGCACTGGTTACAAAGGCCCAACAATGTCTCTTCATCCTCAGGCAGCTGAGGAAATTTGGCATGGCAGTGAGTACCCTTGCCAACCTTTACAGGTGCACCATCAAGAGCTTTCTGTCTGGATGTACCATTCAAAATCGGGGACGGTTACAGAGGGTGGTGAACTCCGCTCGGACAATCACAAACTCCAGCCTCCCATCTATAGAATCCATCTACCAGGCCCGCTGTCAAGGAAAGGCCGCCAGCATTCTCAAAGATCCATCCCACCCTGGCAATGTTTTTCTACAACCTCTACCATCGGGGAGAAGGTACAGAAGCCTGAACACATGCACCAGCCGGTTTCATAACAGTTTCTACCCTACCATTGTTAGAATACTGAATGGACTCACAAACTCTTAACATTCGCCTGTACCTGTGTTTTTGTTTTTGCTGCTGTTTGCCTATTATTTACTATCTATGCTATTTAACTGCCTGTATTGCTCGCCAGGTAAAGCTTTTCATTGTGCCTCAGTACATGTGACAATAAATTCAATTCAATTCAAATTCAACTCCAGCAGGAGATACATCCAGGTCTACCTGACAGGGGGGTACCTTCAATATTGGAAGACCCCAGACCCCAGGATGTCTGTAACTGCGAAAAGACTGGTGTACTCTACACATGCTTTGGGGGTGACATGTTAGCCTCACAATAGGAGGATCCCCTAGTCTGTAAGAGAGTCAGGAAATTACTTTCGGTTATGGCCAGCTGCAATATGGATGAAATATGACTTGCTGATGATTTGAAAGGAACAAAACCCTCACTGCTTCAGGGGAGTCCATCACCTACCTGTCATACACTGGGTGAGTAAGTTTGCTGTGAATGGATACATCAGTGGGATGGCAGGCTTCTGGGCTGGCAAACTGTCATCTTCCTGGATAAGTCTTTAGGACAACCATGCATCACTGAGCTGAAGACCATTCACTTTGTATTCCTGCACTCTCTGAGCCAGCTCTTGGAGCAGGGGATTGTCTACTGTCTGAAGCAGCGTTATGTCAAGGCAAAGAGAGAGAAGGCCCTGGATGTGGCGGCTAGTATTGCGGAGTTGACAGTAGGGCAGTGTGTAACGGGAATCTCTCTTTTGAATGCTGTCCATCTGTTGAAAGACTCTTGGGATTCTGTCATTCAACAAATCAATACATTGCTTCAGGAAAGTAGATTTTCTAATGACTCAGAGTGAGGTAACTGAGGCAGTGCAGGAAGTGACTCCAAATGAAAGTAAGTCAGAGGAAGAATTCTTTTCAGCTGTGCTGCTTTAGGGGCTGTAATTCTGCATGTGATGTTCAGGCGGGTGATATCAGAGAGGTACTGGATGCAATGCAAGTCCAGGGTGAAAGGACACAGCAAGATCTGGATAGTGAGGAAGGTCTGGTTATGCTGGTAGATGTATGCACTGGTACCAAACTCAGGAGCAGCACCTGATTATAAAACTAGATTGGGTGACCCTATGAAAGGTTGATCTACTCTGGCTGCATCTTGCCCGAGGAAGACTGTTCAAACTCATTCAAGGAAAGAATTCTTTGCAAATCTGTAGAACTGATGTGCAATATTAGAAGTTTTAATGCAGATGAATGTTTTGTCATATTTTGAAATAACTGTTCTGTGCTTGAAGTTTTATAAATGAATGACTGACAGTGCAGGATGAGGCTCTTTGAAATGACATAGGAAAAGGTACCAAAGTGTGGTTTGGAATTGTCTTCCACAAATGACAGTGGATGCTAGATCAGTTTACAATTTAAAATCTGAAATGACTAAATATTTAAGCAAAAATATTAAAGGATATGGATCAAAGGCAAGTTGTGGAGATCAGCCACAGATCAGCCATGATCGAATTGAATGGCAGAACAGGCTTGAGGGGCTGAATGGCATAATCATTCCTCTGTGTTAGATGAAGGGACCAAATGTATGGTTTCTAAATTTGCAGATGATGCAAAGGTGTGTAGGAATGTGAATTGTCATGAGAATATAGAGATAGGTTAAGTGAGTGGGCTAAAATTTGGGGTATGGAATATTAAGTGGAAATGTATGAAATTGTCTGATGAGGGGAGAATAGAAAAGTAGTATGTTATTTATATGGAGAGAGATTGCAAAGCTTAGTGGTACAGACAGTCTGGGTGTCCTGGTACAAGTATGCTGCTATTGCAAGTGATTAGAAAGGCAAGCTATGTTTCTAGTAAAAGGAAAGATGTGGGGGGCTGTGAATGCAGCTGTACAAGGACTGGGTAAGACCACATTTGGAGAATTGTTGATAATTTTGGCCTTGAGAAAGGATATTAGAAGAAGGTAAGAGAAGCGTCACTTGACTGATGGCTGTACTAAAGGGCTTATCTTTTGCAGGATAATCGGACCCACTAGTTTAAGACTGATATCCAGATGGTGAATTCGGCTGCAAATGGCATTCACAGATTTACAAAGTCTTCTTGTAAATCTGAAGTTTGGCACAAACACCTTCCCATTTTCATCTTCCCATTCCAGACCCTTTCCCTGTCCAGTAGCCACCTCCTCCTCTGGAGAAAAGCTTAGCTTCCCAGTCCAAGGGAGGATGATGGCCTTAATGGTATTATTGCTGGACTGTTAATCCAGAGACCCAGGTCTAGGGACCTGGGTTCGAATCCTGCTGTGGCAGGTGGTGGAATCTGAATTCAACAAAAATCTGGAAATAAGACTCTAATGATATCCATGAATCCATTGTCGATTGTTGGAAAAGCCCATCTGGTTCACTAAATCCTTCAGGGAAGGAAACTACCATCCTTACCTGGTCTGGCCTACATGTGACTCCAGACTGATAGCAATATGGTTACTCTTAACTTCCCTCTGGGCAATTAGGGATGGGCAATAAAAGTTGGCCCAGCCAGCGACGCCCCCCCTTCACATGCAATACCTCTTCTCAGTTAATTCTGGAGAGCTTCTGGTTTATTCTGAAGGAGCTAGATTTCTAACATTGTCAGTGAGCCTGTTGGAATTCAGAAGAATGAGTTGTGATCATATTAAAACATATGTGGTTCTGCTGTATTTGGTATGGCTGGTGCTGACTTCCGCTCAACTCAGCATGGAACGTGGGGACACAGTTTAAAATGACAGCATCTTCCTTTTCAGGTTGACTTTAGGAAGCATTTTCTTCTCTTGCAGGGTCAATAGTCTTAGGAATCAATCCTGTTCCCTACATAGCAGTGCAAAGTGATGAATTGAATACATTGGAGGCTGCGTGAGTAAGATTTCTGATTGACATGGCAGTTAAGGATTATGAATGGGCAGACTAGCAAAATGAAGTTGATGCCACAATCAGATCAGTTATGGTCTTCTCAAATGGTGGGACATGCTCAGTGGGTACAACTTTCTGCTTCTATTTCTTGATATTTCTGTATCAGCATGGACTTCCAGTCTTGAAGTAATTCCTTGAAGAGTGGTCCCACTGTGGCTAAGTTCTTAAGGAAGACTGTAATGTTTGAACTTTCAGCTTTATTTCTTTATTTTCTATTTAAAGCTAAGAAGGTCTGCAATGTGTAATGTAACCTTATTTTGTATATTTCTACACTATACTATTATTTCTACAATGTTTAACTTTTAACTTTGTTCTTTCTTTATATCTCTATACATGAATGCACGAAGCATTAGACATAAGATGGATGAGCTTGAGGCTCTTTTGGAAATTGGCAGATACGATATTGTGGGGATAACTGAGACGTGGCTTCAAGTGGACAGGGCCTGGGAAATGAATATTCAAGGATACACGTGTTATCGTAAGGACAGACTGACGGGCAGAAGGGGTGGGGTGGCC
>NC_057718.1:4445619-4470649 GCF_004010195.1 Chiloscyllium plagiosum | reverse complement strand
ACATCGTGGGCTGAAGGGCCTGTTCTGTGCTGTACTGTTCTATGTTCTATGTTCTAAAGAGTTGGATAGAGCTCTCAAGGATAGTGGAATCAAGGGTTATGGAGATAAGGCAGGAACAGGATACTGATTAAGGATGATCAGCCATGATCATATTGAATGGTGGTGCAGGCTGGAAGGGCAGAATGGCCAACTCCTGCACCTATTGTCTATTGTCCGCCTTTCCTGACTGCCACCCGCAGACAGCGTGCAGCCCCAATCCCTTTCTTTCCGCCTTTCTTGCTGATTTTGGCAGCGCTCCGCTCTCCTCCCCTCCGTGTCTCGTGCCTGCAGGAGACTGATGCCAGGCACAGCAGCAGCAGCAAAAATAACCTGCTGCTCCATTGCCTGGCACAAGACAAGTGCAGAGGGGTGACTTGAGCAGCCACTGCTGGCGGAAAAAGCCTACTGCACCTGGTATTCCCAGGCGGTCTCCCATCCAAGTACTAACCAGGCCTGAGTCTGCTTAGCTTCCGAGATCAGACGAGATCTGGCGTTTTCAGACTAGTATGGCCGTAGGCGCTGGCCCCTGCCTTTTCTCCCTACTTCAAGGCGTGCTGGCCAGCCACATTTTCTTTCTTGCTCTTTCTCTTTATCCCCTTTGGCTTTTTTTTCTCTTTTCTCTTTGCTCTTCCTCCTCCGTGCGTGCTTCCCTCCCTCCGTCCCTCCAGCTGCCTTTCTGGCCAGCCCTTGCCCACCAGGCTCCTGTAGTCTCCCACATCCCCACACAGGCCAACTGCAAGCCCTCCCCCTGCTTCATAGGGCTGCAGCCTGCATTCTCTCATCCTTCCACACTCCTCCACCCCTCCATTTCGGAATGCCGGGCACTGACCAGTGGGGTACCGCACGGATCAGTACTGGGACCGCAGCTTTTTACAATCTATCTTCAGGATATACAAGATGGTATTCGCAATAACATTCGCAAATTTCATCAGCTGGGTGGCAGGGTGAAATGTGATGAGGATGTTAGGAGATTACAGGGTGACCTGGACAAGTTAGGTGAGTGCTCAGATGCATGGCAGATGCACTTTCACGTGGATAAATGGATCCTTATCCACTTTGGTGGCAAGAACAGGAAGGCAGATTACCACCTAAGTGGAATCAATTTAGGTAAAGGGGCAGTACAGAGAGATCTGGGGGTTCTTGTACACCACTCAATGAAGGTAAGCATGCAGGTACAGCAGGTAGTGAAGAAGGCTAATAGCATGCTGGCCTTCATAACAAGAGGGATTGAGTATAGAAGCAAAGAGGTCCTTCTGCAGCTGTACAGGGCCCTGGTGAGACCACACCTGGAGTACTGTGTGCAGTTCTGGTCTCCAAATTTGAGGAGAGACGTTCTGGCTATTGAGGGAATGCAGCGTAGTTTCACGAGGTCAATTCCTGGAATGGCGGGATTACCTTATGCTGAAAGACTGGAGCGACTGGGCTTGTGTACCCTTGAGTTTAGAAGACTGAGAGTGGATCTGATTGAGACGTATAAGATTATTAAAGGATTGGACACTCTGGCAGTAGGAAACATTTTCCACTGATGGGTGAGTGCCGAATCAGAGGACACAGCTTAAAAATACGGTGTAGACCATTTAGGACAGAGCTCAGGAGGAACTTCTTCACCCAGAGAGTGGTGGCTGTGTGGAATGCTCTGTCCCAGAGGGCAGTGGAGGCCCAGTCTCTGGATTCATTTAAGAAAGAGTTGGATAGAGCTCTCAAAGATAGTGGAATCAAGGGTTATGGAGATAAGGCAGGAACAGGATACTGATTAGGAATGATCAGCCATGATTATATTGAATGGCGGTGCAGGCTCGAAGGGCTGAATGGCCTACTCCTGCACCTATTGTCTACTGTTTATAAGATTTTGTACCTAGGAACTTGTATTTAAGATGGTGCATTGTGTGGTGATATTATGCCCTTTTCACTGTACTCCTGTACACGTGACAACAACATCAAATCTTGTGTTGCTCCTTTTTTCTTGATTCCAGAAGAAACAGTTTCTCTTTGTCTGCTCCGTCAGTACCATTTAGTATCTTAAATGCAGTTAGTAATCTTCAACCTTGCAAGTATAGCTTTTCTTCTGTGTATGAATAACAAAGTATATATATCACCAGGTTTTTCCCATGCTGTGAAGCTTTTGGCTGCCGCCAAATAATTGTAGGAATCTGTCATGTTGCATTAAAACGGGAACCTGTCATAAGCAGGATGACAAGAAACATGCTCTGTGATCAAGGTTTAGTTATAGCATTGTACAGGGTGGGTGGCTCAGGCTGTTGGGGAGGACAGGCTTAGTTTGTGCATGCTGCCTGGCATGAGCTATGTATATGTGAATGCTGGATGTGGACTGGGTCAGCCGACCTCAGACATCCCGTTGTTGACCTGTTCTTGTGCTCCTTGTTGAGGCATCTCCCGTGGGGAATAGTCAGGGCAGTGAAGCAGCCCCTCCCTCCTTTGTCGGATTGTGATCCTCACCTTCACCCTGTTTCCTCAAGGCAACCCTGAGTGGTTGGAATTGTCATTGTACTAAGTCCTTTTTACTGATTGTTGATTTCAGGCTATCCATCAGAAGATATTGGACAACAACTTTATCATCCTGATGCACAAGTATTTAAAATGGGGTCAGGAGGAATCTCAGGCATTTTATGCAGAGCATTCAGGTATGAGTCCCTGCTCCTGGAAATGTTGATGAGTACATTGAAATCTTCCTTTTTGGTTTGTTTGTGCCATGTAGGTGTGTTTTAAAAAATTCTCAAGGTCAGGTTCGTAGGAGAGTAGTCTGACACAGAACAAACGACCAAGAGGCGAGTCTGCTAGAATATGCTTCAGCTTTTTATTCCCCGCAGCGTCGCCACAACCAGGTCTCATACTTACAACGGGTCTGGCTTATACTCACTCTACATGTTACCGGAACTGGGAGCCGTCAGTTCTCGTAGAGCGGTTGCCAACAACACACGCTCGGCGGTTAAACGTAACCCCGGAGCAGACTCACCGAACTGGAGACTTTTCCAGCTGATATACTCTTTTCCAGATATAAACATTCATGTGAACAGCAGAGCAAGGCTAAAAAACACATTCCATTCTGGTTACATACAGATAAGAAGATTCACACGGGGAGGTGTGTAATAAGATTCACACGGGACTAAGCAACACCTCCATTCCGGTTAGATTCACACATGTATTGGGACATAATTTTTAACCGTTTCACCACATTCCACTGCTTGGCCCAATACATGTGTTACATTATGATTCACACATGTATTGGGACATAATTTTACACCACAAGGTGTTACTGGCTAATTGCCTCAGGAATTGTTGACATTCCCATGCATCTTCTGCCATTCGTGTTCTCGGCTACAGAATGTGGGTTTGAAAACGCCGTCATAGAATCATACATAACAAATGGTAGTAATCCATTTGGCTAGTAGTGTATGTGCTAGCTCTGTCTAACAGCTGCATGGCTAGGCCTCTTCCCTCGTACGTATTTTCTCTTCAACTCATTCCCCAATTCTTTATGAAACCCTTGAGTTAATTTGCTACCAGACCCTAACTACTCACGGTGTGACCACTCTCCTCATGTTACTATTGCATCTTTTGTCCTTCTTAAATCTGTGTCCGCTGACTCTCATCAATGGGAACAGCTTCTCCCTGTCTATTCTTGTTCAGATCACTCACAATTTTGAAAAAATAACTCATCAAACCTTAAAAGATTCTTCAGATTTTTTCTGATTTGTGTTGTTACAGGTCGATTTTTCTATCAGCGCGTGGTGGAGTTCATGACAAGGTGGGTTTCATAGGCACAGCAGAGTGTGCTTTTGATGCTGTTTCCTTTACCCATGTGATGACAGAGTTGCTCTTCCTCTAAACTTGCTGTTTCACTTCTCTTCTGTTTGACAGTGGTCCAATGAGAGCGTACGTGCTGGCTCGTGAGGATGCCATCCAGCGTTGGCGCTATGTGATGGGCCCAACTAAGGTGTTCCGAGCACGCTACTCTGCTCCGGAATCGATCCGTGGCACCTATGGGCTGACAGACACCAGAAACACCACACATGGCTCAGGTGAGTATTCCTGAACACAGGCACTGTCTCGAGCAAAAGGATTGGTTCATTTTAACTTATACCTGCTCTTGGTATACTCCCTCTATTACTAGCAGTGAAGCTTATTAGTAGTGAAGTTTATTATCTAATCGACAGAGGAATGTGATGATCCAACAGTGTACATCTTGTTTCATTTTGGAACTCCAGGCTGCATTGTGTCGTGAGTAGTCATGTGTTTAAAAAATATTGTCAGTTGTAGCAACTTGAGCTGCAGGTTTCACAGGTTAAGAGCAGCTCACCACACTGTGGCATATCTGTGAATTTGGGAACCTCATGGCTAGCACCATTCTGGATGTGGTCGCTGAGGTTTAACAGTGTGCAGAGTGAATATGACAGTGGGTGACCACAAGAGACTCAAAAGTATCTGACAGTAGTACCACATTGGCACCAGTGGAGGGCAGCAAAGGCACATGATTCTGCAGAGCTAGACAGGAAGTTTACGAGTAATCTGAAAAGTAATAATCTCTGGATTGCTTCCTGTGTCTTATTTCGAGACATAAGCAGAAAAGAGACACAAAATTGTGACCGGAAATATGGTGCAGAAGGGGGAAGGGTTTTATATTCTTGGGATATCGGTATCAGCTTTAGTGGAGATGGTACTTGTACAAGCCAGATGTTTTGTGTCTAAACAGAGCTGGGGAAGGTTCCCTTGGAAGCTGATTTGAGGTAGATTTTCAAGTTGGCAGGCGTGTGGCAACCTGGAGATACTATCAGAGAGGAGTATAATGTGCAGAAAATAGGCAAGGAAATCGGAATATAAACTGGGTTAAGGATACAGGGAAAAATAGTAATGTCTAAATCCAGGTTACAGTGCACATATGTGAATGCACAGAGTGCGGGAAGTAAGGTTGGGGAGTTACAAGCACAGTTTGCCAACTCGAACTATGATATTATGGTCCCATAGAAAACCTGGCTCAAGGAAGGGCAGGACCTGGTAGAGTATTAAATATTCCTGAATGCAACGGTGAAATTGAAGAAAAGCAAGAGGAGTGGCAATATTGCTTAGGGAGAGCATTGTGGTGCTGGACAGCGTGAGGGAGGTAGATTATTAACTGAAAAGAAAAAGTAGAGGTATGGGTGTGGTGGGGATGTGTGACCATGGGTTGGGGGTGTGTGAGAAAAGGGAGAGTAACACTAACCCCCTGTGGATTGGGGGGGGGGGTGAGAAATGAGAGAGACACTGGGTGACACTGACGGCCTGTGGGTTGGGGGGGTGTGAGAAACGGGAGAGTGACACTGACCCCCCGTGGATTGGGGGGAGGGTGAGAAATGAGAGAGACACTGGGTGACACTGACGGCCTGTGGAGTGGGGGATGTGAGAAAAGGGAGAGTGACACTGGGTGACACTGACCCCCCGTGGGGTGGGTGGGGGTGTGTGAGAAATGGGAGAGACACTGGGTGACACTGACGGCCTGTGGTGGTGGGGTGGGTGTGAGAAATGGGAGAGACATTGGGTGACACTGACGGCCTGTGGGGTGGGGGAGTGTGAGAAATGGGAGAATGACACTGGGTGACACTGACCCCCCCATGGGATGGGGGGGGTGTGAGAAATGGGAGAGACACTGGGTGACACTGACCCCCCATGGGGTGGGGGGCGGTGTGAGCAATGGGAGAGACACTGGGTGACACTGACCCCCCGTGGGGTGGGGGACGGTGTGAGAAATGGGAGAGACACTGGGTGACATTGACGGCCTGTGGGGTGGGGCGTGTGAGAAATGGGAGAGACACTGGGTGACACTGACTGCCTGTGGGGGTGGGGGGTGTGAGAAATGGGAGAGAGACACTGTGTGACACTGACGTCCTGTTGGGTTGGGGGTGTGAGAACTGGGCGAGAGACACTGGGTGACACTGACCCCTCGTGGGGGTGTGTGAGAAATGGGAGAGTGACACTGGGTGAATTCCTTACTCAGAGAGCCAGCCCTGACCCAACAGGCTGAGTGACCACCTCCTGTGCTGAGACCCATTCTGTGATTGAGTAATGTACAAATAGAGGCCGTTTTTAGCTGTCTGATGTCCCATTGTCTGCTTGCAGTCTTGTCACCTATCTCCAGTTGCAGTCCCTTGCATGGTCCCTGCGTTACTGTTTCAGTAATGGGGACAGTACTGGCCAAGAATTTGGAGCAGGCACCTGGCCATACCAGGTATCGTTGCTTCATTCAGTCCCTCCCTGGCTTTGTGCCTGGGCTTATCCTATATGAAAGTGAGGAAGAAACCTTGGGGATCCACATCCACTCTCTTTCCCCACCGTTTCTATTGGTTTATTGAAATGATTTGGACTATACTTGTTGAAGACATGGGGCAAATTCCTTCCTCTCAGGCTAATGGTACTGTACCAAGGCTCAGGGCATTGTCTCTAATAACAGCCAGAAATGAACAATCTCAGTTTGACCATGCCATCTTTATTCAGGTGAAATAAGCCTGTTCTAATAAATTGTACATGTGAGAAAATTAGCAGAGGTTTGGGTCTGATTGGATAGTACTTTGAAAGAAACAGCCCAGATATGATAGGCTGAATGGCCTCCATTGGGTGAATATGCAGATGTTGAATAATCAGCTGCTCTAACTTTGTACCCACTCTGTAGTCCCTCAGTCTCTCCACTGGAGAGCTGACTGTTGTGAATTGTCATTACCTCTTTGTTTTTACAACTTCAGACTCCCCAGAATCAGCAGCAAAGGAGATTTCCTTTTTCTTTCCTGAGTTTAAGCAGCAGCAGTGGATCGACAAGGAGGAGATATCTTATCGCCAAGGACTATACTTTTACCATTCTGAGAAACAACTACACCTGCTCAGGACATACCAGCAGCAACCAATGCAGACTCAAGAGAGCTCACCACAGGCTGCCTTCGAGGGCACTGACTGTACACTGGACTCGAGGGCACAGATCGAGAGGGTAGTGACCACAGGCCAATTGTGAGGGCATGGACTACAGCCCAGGCATGAGGGCATCTGTTTCTGGGTCATGGATTTGACTGCAGGTGATTCAGGTCCATTTGATGCTCATTGTAGTCAAACAACCTGAGCGTTCACTGTCAGTGTTCCCCAGTCAGTGAGCCCCACTCACTGGGGCTCGAGGTCAGTCTGGTTACAGCCTGTTTGCGTCTCTCTGACTCTGTTGGAGAATTGATAGACTACATTTGGATAGGTGAAGCAAGGAGCACTCCACAATGGAGTTCCAGCTTCTCACTGTCGATCGCAACTCCATGCAATAACAACAGACGAACCAGCACTGATAGAATTGGTGTTCGTGGGCAAATTGGAGTTTGGAACTTGAACGTCCCTGACTATTACCTTTATCTTTAAACTGCCTACTGTGACAATCTGACTCTCTCACTGTGATTGTTCTGGTTATTTTGAATAAAAGATTTGTATATTTGTATGAATTGGTAGCACGTGTTTCTGGTTATTAATGTTGACATCTGCCACCATATTTCTGACATTGTGTAAACATGACTTAGTTTCTCCCACATATTCCTGAGATAAATGTGTCAATCAAATGCTGATAAGCAGTTGCTGATGCCATGGATCGTGAGCAGGGAGACAGGAAGCCAGAAGGCTTTTGAGGAATTTTTTTTTGTTCTTTCATAGGATATATGTGTTGTTGGCCAGGCCAGTATTCGTTGGCCACTCGTAATTGCCCTTGAGCTGAGTGACTTATTCTGCCCTTTTAGGGGGCAATTGAGAGTCAAGCACATTGCTGTGAGCCTGGAGTCCAAGCCAGGAAAGGATGCAACATTGCAGCTGGAGCTGGACCTGGGCAACCCCAGGAAGTTGATAGCATACGTGTTTTGAGACCAACCCTGTGCCTTGTGCTACCATCTGAGCGTGATCCTGTTTAGTGAGTTCAATGCAATGTCCCGCTTGCTGTCCCGATACGAATTAGAGACTTTTCAAACTTGAATGTTGCAAAATGCAAGAGAGCCAGTTAAGTAATTTTGCTCTGTTGCAACATGAGGAATGGCAGTTTACACATTTCCGCACATTTCCACATGCAGAAATGAA
Organism: Chiloscyllium plagiosum; assembly: GCF_004010195.1. Classification (NCBI taxonomy): domain Eukaryota; kingdom Metazoa; phylum Chordata; class Chondrichthyes; order Orectolobiformes; family Hemiscylliidae; genus Chiloscyllium; species Chiloscyllium plagiosum. The sequence continues at coordinate 4,462,531 of NC_057718.1, read as the reverse complement.
ATAAATAAGGGCTGCTGGTTATGGACAAATGTCCTGTCTTGGATGTACCTGAGCTCCTTGCCTGTTGGTAGAACAAATGTGTTTTCTAGCACTGTCCTGACCTAAGTGAGGAGGGTTTGAGTGGTGAGGGATTGAGACACAGTGAAAGGTCTCTGCCTTATCCTGCAGCCAAAGTACAGTGACCCATCTAAACTTCTGGTAATCATGATGGTAAAAACAAACCTTCCCTATAAGCTGTTTGAGGCTGTGGCTGTGCACTAGAAAAACAAGACCTGGCATACCCACTGCTAAGATCCAGTCTAGAGTCGCATCTGAGCCAGCACTTCGTCTGTGGATGAAGGGCCAGTCTAGAGTTGCATCTGAGCCAGCACTGACAGTCTGTCAGTGAAGGGCCAGTCTTGAGTCACACCTGAGCCAGCACTTACACCCTGTCAGCGAAGGGTGAATCTAGAGTTAGACCTGCTATGTAATGTACTGACACCTGATGGTCGTTTACAGACAACCAATGAACCCCAGGATTCTCTGTTCAGCACAATAAAGCCTTGGCCTCTGGAACCTCGTGTGTACCTGACCACACAACTGCTCCAGCTCCTGGCAAATGTTGAAACCTTCTATTCATTGAAGCAGGCTCAGGGAAGGAGCCAAGGCACATCACATCCGATCATGGTCTGGAGTTGATTGCTGTAGGAACAGTCCTCGGAGGCCTCTAGAGCTCACTGTCTTGTCAGCAGTGACCAGGAACATCCGACGTGAGGTCCAGGAAACAGGTACAGGTGGAAGGAAATGCCTGCTGCATCATTCAGTGTGATCACGACTAATCATCCAACTCAGTCCCCTGTTCCTGCTTTCTGTCCATACCCTTTGATCTCTTTAGCTGTAAGAACTATATCTATCTATCTATCTCCTTTCTGAAAACATTCAATGTTTTGGCCTCAACTACTTTCTATGGCAGAGAATTCCACAGCCTCCTCACTCTCTAGGTGAAGACATTTCGCCTCATCTCTGTCCTCAACGGCCCACCCTGTATCTTTAAAGTATGAGGATTCCAGCAGGAAATATAATGTGATGCAAGTGGCAAGTTATAGTTTCCTTTCATATCTTATAGCTTTGGTTCTTTTGATAAGTTTAAAATATGTCCAAAATGTGGATAAATGTATGGTTATCCACTTTGGTGGCTAGAACAGGAAGGCAGATTACTACCTAAATGGAATCAATTTAGGTAAAGGGACAGTACAAAAAGACCTGGGTGTTCTTGTACACCAGTCAATGAAGGTAAGCATGCAGGTATAGCAGGTAGTGAAGAAGGCTAGTAGCATGCTGGCCTTCATAACAAGAGGGATTGAGTATAGAAGCAAAGAGGTTCTTCTGCAGCTGCACAGGGCCCTGGTGAGACCACAACTGGAGTGCTGTGTGCAGTTCTGGTCTCCAAATTTGAGGAAAGACATTCTGGCTATTGAGGGAGTGCAGCGTAGGTTCACAAGGTCAATTCCTGGAATGGCGGGACTTACCTTATGCTGAAAGACTGGGGCGACTGGGCTTGTATACCGTTGAGTTTAGAAGATTGAGAGGGGATCTGATTGAGACATAAAAGTTTATTAAAGGTTTGGACACTCTGGAGGCAGGAAACATGTTTCCGTTGATGGGTGAGTGCTGAACCAGAGGACACAGCTTAAAAATACTGAGTAGACCATTTAGGGCAGAGATGAGGAGAAACTTCTTCATCCAGAGAGTGGTGGCTGTGTGGAATGGTCTGCCCGAGAGGGCAGTGGAGGACCAGTCTTTGGATTCATTTAAGAAAGAGTTGGATAGAGCTCTCAAGGATAGTGGAATCAATGGTTATGGAGATAAGGCAGGAACAGGATACTGATTAAGGATGATCAGCCATGATCATATTGAATGGTGGTGCAGGCTCGAAGGGCAGAATGGCCTACTCCTGCACCTATTGTCTATTGTCTAAAAATCCCAATGAGTATTCAAGCACCTTCAAGGAATCCTGAAAAGGAAGGGTTTTTTGAAGTCTTCATAACTGAAACACCATACAAATCAGTGAGATTCCACTTAACATAAGAAAGAATTGGTGGAATTTCAATTTAAACTTGATTCATTAACATCATGGGCCATTCAATTATTTTCTTTTTGTTCATTTATACAATGTGGGAATCACTGGCTGGGCTAGCATTATTACCCATCCCTAATTTCCCAGAGGACTGTTAAGCTTCACCCATGTTACTGAGAATCTGGAGTCTCACACAGGCCAGAAATTGATTTCCCTAAATCCCACGTTCATCTTTCATTCTTTAATTGCAGATTTTTATTGAATTCTAATTCATCTTCTGAGTAGGATTTGAACCCAGTTCCCAGAACTTCACCTGGGTCTCTAGATTAACTCTCTAGCGATGATACCTCTAGGCCATTGCCTTCATTATGAAGGAAAATTAGCACAAATCAGGAGACTGCCGTTCAGCTCATTGTACCTGTTCTGTTCCTCAAATAGCTTCCTCTGTCACAACCCTCTGCTTTCTCCCCATTTGAAGGGAATAAGGTTATGACTCAGCAAGCACTGACTCGATGGGTAAAAGGCAGTAAGGCTGCTCCAGCCTGTGCTGGTGACTGAGGTATATCCTGTGTTTGATGAATTAACTGTTGCTATTCAGTGGCAGACTCATTGAAAAATATATACCAGATTGTTGAATTAAGTGTAAAAGGGAAGTCTGAGCTAGTTTATATAAAATAGTTTTGAGTGGTGATATTTCGACTCAGTGCGGTCATCCAGTTTCTCAGAGCTGTGTGTTTAGCGAGAGATAAATGGGAAATGATTTAGCAATGTCGCTCAGTCACTTCCCTTAGATCCTTTGTAACAGGTTCTAATATTGTGTGTGCACGTATCAGTGAGGCAAGAGACAGTCAGGGCACTCAGCACCACCTGAACAAGTTCAGCAACAACTTTATTTACTGTTGGAGAAATGAGTGAAGCATCAACACTCTTAGAAGAAGGTCTTTTCCAAGTAATTGTTAAGGAACATCCCGGAAGGATCCAGTTCCTCACGGATTGAACAGAACTTGTGGAATGCTGGGTACATCTTCTCAAAGTCCTGGCGAAGACAGCTGTGTGCCTGGATCAGGGAGAGAGAAGAGTTAGGAATACGGCCTGGCAGGAAGTGTGACGTGAAATGTAATGCAACTCCACAGAGGTTTAGAAAAGTGTGAAGTGATTTCGGAAAGTAAACAATTTTTCCAGGATTTGACAAAGTAGCCACTGTGAAAGTTTCCGCAGGAAGCTGATGATGCTTAGTTTTTGGGTGAATGTAAGACAGATTGAGAGAGAGAAAGTCTAATGTCAGCACTTGGTCCCATAGCCAAGTCTCCATTGAAAAGGCCAATTGTTCTTACTCACCTTCGCCCAGTGTGGTCTTCCACCATTCCTCTTCATGATCTCCTCGTACATTGCCCAATACTGCTCCCGGGGCACCTCCTTCCCATAGGGTCTGAGAGTAAATGTTCTGGTTAATCACAGCCTGATAAAGGGGAGCAGGGGTATAACAGAAGGCACAAGGGTGGCAAGAGGGACTGGACACTTCAATCAGCACCTCTTTCATGACACATTCTTGTTTTTTTTAAGATTCCCTACAGTATGGAAATAGGCCTTTCGGCCCAACAAGTCCACACCAACCCTCTGAAGAGTAACCCACCCAGACCCATTCCCCAACCCTATATTTACCCCTGACTAATGCACCTAATACTATGGGCAATTTATCATGGCCAATTCACCTAACCTGCACATCTTTGGACTGTGGGAGGAAACCGGAACACCCAGAGGAAACCCACGGAGACTTGGGGAGAACGTGCAAACTCCACACAGACAGTCGCCTGAGGCTGGAATCGAACCTGGGTCCCTGGCACTAGGAGACAGCAGTGCTAACCACTGAGCCACCGTGCCGCCCTTCTCCCTTTTTGAGCGGTCTATTAATATCTGAGACTTCCCTGAATTATGGAGTAACTATCAAAAGTCAGCCAATCTCTAATATCCACTGTCAGTAACAGACTATCATGGGGAGACAGTGGCAAAGTAAACCAGAACCCAGTGTTAATATTCCAAGGGCCATGGGTTCAAATCCTATCATGGGTGAGGGGGGGTGTTTAAATTTCATTTAAAAATCTGCAAGAGAAATAAATTGTTGGAAAAGCTCAGCTGCTCTGGAACCAATTGTGGAGTGAAATCAGAGTTAATGTTGTTTCCGGTCAAGTGACCCTTCTTCAGAACTCAAAAAATCTGGATTTAGTTTAATGGTTGACTAGCTACCAGTGTCAATTGTTGTGAAAACCCATTTGGTTCACTGATGCTCTTGAGGGAGGGAAATCTGTTGTTCTTACCTAGTTGGTCACGAGGTCCACAGTGGAGCTTGCGGTTGGTTCTTCAGTGCCCTCTGAATATTTAGGGATTGGGTTGTCAATGTCTATGATCCCCACATTCCCATATACAAATTTAAGATAAAAACTTACACTGTCAACCTCCAGGGGGTGACACTGAGTCACAAACAAGCTGAGCAATACTAGCTGAGAGTGAATCTTTGGGGCAGAGGAATAGAATTAATGTTTCTAACCTGAAATATTAGCTTTCCCCCCCATTTCAACAAATGTTGCCTCATCTGCTCTGTAACTATAGTATGTTCTGTATTTTTCTCTACATTTCAGTATTTGCAATAATCTGCTTTTAGGGTATTTTAAATGATAGGACTGTGCTTCTTTGGCCCCTCTCGCAGCTTCCCTGCTGTCGGTTACCCATGCCTTCACTCGCTGTTACCTGTACATGATAATGTTTATGAAGCAGCTGTCTTGCTTGTAACAGGGACTGAGCAGGATGTCATCTGCTCGAGCAAACCGAACCTCGACAGGAAAATGAGCTTGCACGTTTGGATTGCTGTCCAACCAGTTCTTCAGTTGCTCCAGAGCCGGCCTGATCTGCATGCTGTTTAGAGCAACAAAAGTCAAATCAGTCATGAAACAAATTTTCTGACCCGGTTCTGCCAGTCCCCCACATTTCGCTTCATTGCAGCTACAGCTGTGTGTGTGTAGTCTCGATAAACTGGTTATCAAAGCTGAGGCAATGAGGCATGAAGGGAAAATTCACGCAGAAACGCAATTCGTGACCAACTCCTCCTTGGAATTCACACAAGTACAAGAAGAGGACGTTCAGTCCCCCAAGGCTGCTATACTATCCAATTAGCTTATCATTCATCTGTACCTTTGCTGCATTTAATCTGCCTCACAGATTAGCAGCACAAGACAGACACAAAGAGAAATATACGACCGAAATGGTGGGAAAGAAAGAGATGGACAATTGGCAGAGGCAGAGACTATGAACTTGGGAGTCTGAGAAATTAAAGAGACTGAGAGAATGAGCGAGAGGAGATTTGCTTGCAAAGGAACGAAAAGGGAGGGAAGATTTTTTTAAAAAGAGGCTGAGAGGGAAGGAGGGAGTGTGTGAAATGCAGCCAGATACAAGTTATCTATGGGTAGAGCTGGAGGTGATGGCCTTGTGGTAACACTAGACTGTTAATTCGGAGACCCAGGTAATGTTTGGGGGACGTAGGTCTGAATCTCACTGTGGCAGATCTGAAATTATGAGTCTAATGCTGACTATGAATAAATTGTCATATTAATCCAACTAGTTCACTAGTGTCCTTTAGGGAAGGAAAATGCCATCCTTTCCTGGCCTGGCATCCATGTGACCCCAGACCCCCAGCAATGTAGTTGATCCTAACTGCCCTCTGGACAATAAATGGATGTTGCCACCAGCCCCCTTTCTGAGATTGGGTCTCACAGCCAGTTTGGGAAATGGTAGGGAACAACCACTAGTGAGTCTTAACAAGAAGAGGCACTTATCTGAACAAGTTGCATGATAGCAATTAGACACAAGTCACATTACCTGGTTAGACACCATAACTAGGAATGTTGGAAGGCATAGATGACACATGCTGGGGAGAGAGCGTCTGGAAGGAGCAGGCTGATGTTGGCGCAGGGGTGGAGGAAGAGGGTCTACTGGGAAGGATAATGGCATGAGTCTGTAGGAGTAAGAGGAGGGATGGGTGAGGAAGCAGCCAGTTCACTGACTGAGTTGTAGGTGGGCAGAAAGGGGAAGGGAAGAATGAGGAGCATGGAAAGCCTGAAACCAAGGAATGCTGAACTAACCAGGATCCAAAATACTTGTTGTTACAGCTAATTAATTCCTTGCTATTAATATGCTTCTTAAGCAGTATTTGATTTGATTTGAGCTTTATTGTCATGTGTACTCAAGTACAGCAGTACAAGAGTACAATGAACAGTGCATGATGCCGCTACTCAGTGCTGTCTTCAGTGCAAAAGTACCTTAGATACCAAGTTGAGAGTGTGTTGCTGGAAAAGCACAGTGGGGTCAGGAGGCATCCAAGGAGCAGTCCTCAGGTGCTGCCTGACCTGCTGTGCTTTTCCAGCACCATACTCTCGACTCTGATCTCCAGCATTCTGCAGTCCTCACTTTCTCCTACCTTAGATACCAAACCTAGGAGAAGTAGCCACAGAGAAACAAAGTTAAAAGTAAAGCATTACTGCTGTTCTTAGCATGACTAGAAAAATAAAGAAATCAAGATAAAAGTTAACATTACAGTTCTTGCTAGTTTTACATGGAAAAAGGTAAAAGTTCAATAGTTTTTAAGTGTGCTCCCTGCAAGGGCTCAGTCTCCTCCACTTTGGCCTGCTCTACGGAGAATCTCAAATTTGTCAGTAATTGAAAAACAAAACCAGTTGCTAGCTTTGGCTTTGTCTTGTATTGCAGTGTGTGGTATCGGCTTTATAGTGGTTTTCAGTTTAACGTTGGGTTGACAATTGTTGAAGATAGTGATCAGTTCTCATCCTGTTAGCCCAAATACCCTATAACACAACAACGCAAATACACAAGGTGGTGTCACCACATGAATGCATCTCACCAGATGAAAGAGTCAGTGAGGATGAAGAAATAGCTGTCAACAAGCAGCCCTCAAATGAAGAATGGTTTGAGCCCTGGTTGGAAGGTAGTGCTCAGCCCTGACAGCACAGAGTATAAGGAGGTGCTACTTACATGGGGATAGACCAATCTGACACATGTTGCTTGAAGAGACAGTCAAAGTTGAAAGCCTTGTCACTGCGTTTGACCTGCTCGATCTTTGCTGAGTAAACCAGCCAAAAGTAGAAACGATTAATCCAGGGCACCAGGCAAGGGAAGAAGGTGCTGCAAGGATATCAGAGGGTTAACGGTTAGGAAGTTCACTCAGGAATGACACTGACAATTAGTTTGGCTTCGTTCAAGTCCAAATCCATAATCCATGAGGCATTCTTGACTCATCATTGCGCTCAAGGGGCCAGAAATGAAGGAGTGCAGATTTGCCTGAGAATGGAGAGGCTGGAGAACATTATAGAGACAGGGAGGTGTGAGAGTGGAAGTTGAATAGTTGACATTGTGGTAATGTCACCGGACTCATCAACCAGAGTCCCAAGCTAATGTTCTCAGGTTATAGTTTCAATTCTCATCTGATTTAAATTCCATAGCTAACCACTGCTGTAACAATCCCATCTGGTTCACTAGTGCCCTTTAGGGAAGGCAAATGCAGTCCTATCCAGGTCTGGTCTACACATGACTCCAGACTCACAGCAATGTGATTGACTCTTAATTGGACAATAAAGGCTGGTCTAGTCAATGATGCACATATCTTCTAAAATACAATGCCCGGGTGTCTCTGGAAAAGGAGCATGCGGTATCCACCGACACCCTGGAGTTGTTCAGGGAGAGGTGGGCGCTGCAGGGAGTGGAGTGTATTATTTCCCCCTCCAACTCTATTTTGATTTAATCCCTGCCCCCTCCTTCACTGTCTGATCATACAGCATTGCCCCTTTGATATGAAGGGCACTGCTTGTCACTGGCCACTCGGGTGTTTCTTTTCTTCCTGGTGGTGGAAATTTGAATAAGGATTCGTGCACCTTGTGAGAAAAGAAGAAGAAAAAAAAGAAAAAAAAAGAAAAAAGAGAAATAAAAGAAAGAAAAAAGAAAAAAATACAATAAATGTGGATGGATTGGAGTAGAGAGAGGTGTTACTCTCTGGCTAGACCAGTGATTTCGTGCAGAAGTAGATGTCGAAAGTGACCCTCAGCTTTATCTGATCAACAGAGGACACAAAATTCAAAATTAAAGGAAACAGACAAAAATACAGAGTTGCTAAAGGACTCGGGGTTTGTTCCAGATCAGACTGAGGTCAGAAGTTCATATGTGTGTGTGCATGAGCGAGCTTTCGAGTCAGGGTGAGTGTGTAAGGTTGGGGAATATTTGTGCATTGCTGTAAGAACGAGAGTGCGGAGGGAATGTTTCAGAGGGACAGAGTGTATGGATGTTGGATTAGATGGGTGTGATAGTCCACTCTGTCTCCAATCCAGATTTGTCAAAGCAGCTGCTATTTCATAGGAGTTTGGAACATTACTGATGGGATTGCAGTATAACAGTCCAGCAAAGGGTAGTGTGGTGCCGGTGTCAATGTCCTCACCCCAATATCGACTTTTCAGAAATTCTCACTGTGATGGCACAGACAGTGTCGCTTCATAAACTATTTACAGCGTATGTGGCCTCCTCTCAGCAGAAAGCAGCTTGGGAAGCTGTAAAACATGCCTCTCGCCCCAACGTTCATTTTGTTCCCAATCAACAATAAGTTAACATTACATACAACTTGTAAGTAATGTGTTTCTCACAAATGTAAATCAGAGTGAATGTTACACCAAGCTACTTAATGAGATATTTGGGCAGATAGCCTCATGTTTGGCTAAAGAGGAGCATCTTAAAACAGGAAAGTAAGGGGCAGATGTTTAGTGAGAGATTTGCAGAGCTTGGGGCCTCTGCAATTGGTGGCAGAGCGGCTAATGGTGGAGCCATTAGCAAACGAGCAGAAATAGAGATGCACATATTGGAGAGTTCTGCAGGGATTCCAGAGGCAAGGAGCAATGTCGTCTTGGAATCTGATGAAAACATGGATTTGGATTTTAAATCTGGGCCATTGCCAGGCTGGGAGTCAGAGAGCACAGCACTGATAGGTGAACTGGATTTTGGTGTAGTTTAGGAAATAAGCCATAGAGATTTGAATGGAGTCACATTGATGGAGGTTGGAATGGACGGTGTTGATCAGATTAATCAAGTCTCATTAACAAAGGCATCTCCTGTATAGGTTTACATCGGCATGATTAACTCCTTGTTTCAGTTTACAGGTGCTGCCACGACTGTGATAATTTTGGTGGGATGGATCAGTGACCTGGGATGTGGGATTGAGGGTTTGGCACTGACCTGACCCACAACAGGAACTCCAGCAGGTAATAGCCAATGGCATAGTTCCACAGCCAACTGGAACTGGTTTTAACTGGCTGGAATAAAGCAAACAGTACAATCAAACCTACTCAAATACAGGAGTTTAAACACGATCCCCATCCCAACAAACATAGGAGTAGCTGAGAGATCACACCCTGCCCTGGTCCCACTAATACTGTCTGGGCTGGCAGGTTCCTGAAACAGCACAGCAGTTCAGGCAGCATCTGAGGAGCAGTAAAATCGACATTTCGGGCAAAAGCCCTTCATCAGGAATAAAGGCAGAGAGCCTGAAGGGTGGAGAGATAAGTGAGAGGAGGGTGGGGGTGGAGAGAAAGTAGCATAGAGTACAATAGGTGAGTGGGGGAGGGGATGAAGGTGATAGGTCGGGGGCAGGGGGGAGGGTGGAGTGGATAGGTGGAAAAGAAGATAGGCAGGTAGGACAAGTCATGGGGACAGTGCTGAGCTGGAAGTTTGGAACTAGGGTGAGGTGGGGGAAGGGGAAATGAGGAAACTGTCGAAGTCCACATTGATGCCCGGGGGTTGAAGCGTTCAGAGGCGGAAGATGAGGCATTCTTCCTCCAGGTGTCTGGTGGTGAGGGAGCGGCGGTGAAGGAGGCCCAGGACCTCCATGTCCTCGGCAGAGTGGGAGGGGGAATTGAAATGTTGAGCCACAGGGCGGTGTGGTTGATTGGTACTCTCTGCTACTTTCTCTCCACCCCCACCCTCCTCTAGCTTATCTCTCCACGCTTCAGGCTCTCTGCCTTTATTCCTGATGAAGGGCTTTTGCCCGAAACGTCGATTTTACTGCTCCTTGGATGCTGCCTGAACTGCTGTGCTCTTCCAGCACCACTAATCCAGACTCTGGTTTCCAGCATCTGCAGGCATTGTTTTTACCTAGGTTCCTGAAACAGATGTACCCTCTCTGTTTCTTCCACACAGCCTGCATGAGCACGTGTCAGTGACTATTTGGCTTGACTAGATATCACCCAAGCATCTCTCCATCTATAACCTAATCTCCAGTGCAGGGAGATGGCCAGGAGTGATGCTGACTCTAAAGTAGGAACACTGGTGGATTTGCACGGCTCAAACTCCTCACTTTGTATTCCCTCTGTCTATATTCTGAGTAAATATGAATTAGCCATGACTTCACCTTGTCTGTAGGGTCTGCATAGCTAACTGTGACCTTATCAGTGTGAGGGAACCAAAACAGACGGAAATACTCCGACTGCTTCAGGTGAGTGTCGAGATCGTTCAGAACCTGCAGGAGAAAGGAGCAGAGATTCAGTTATGTTACTTCACTCGGTGCTTCATTATGTTACAGCACACAATTGAAATCCTGCACTCAATTATATTATAACAACTATTATTACAGAATCAGTTGCATTATTGGTCAGAGCTGGGAATTTGTGTTGCAGACGTTTCGTCCCCTGTCTAGGTGACATCCTCAGTGCTTGGGAGCCTCCTGTGAAGCGCTTCTGTGATGTTTCCTCAGGCATTTATAGTGATTTGTATCTGCCGTTTCCGGTTGTCAGTTCCAGCTGTCCGCTGCAGTGGCCGGTATATTGGGTCCAGGTCGATGTGCTTATTGATTGAATCTGTGGATGAGTGCCATACCTCTAGGAATTCCCTGAACAGCCAATATACCGGCCACTACAGCGGACAGCTGAGGATGTCACCTAGACAGGGGACGAAACGTTTGCACAAAAATTTCCAGCTCGGCGAACCGAACCACAACAACGAGCACCCGAGCTACAAATCTTCACCCAAACTTTGTATATCAAAAACACCCAGAATGCCTCAACAGGGACCAAGCAGGCTGACAAGCAAAACCAGACAGCACTCGCAGACAAGGGAATACACTTCCCAGCACCTACTAACAATGTCAGATCAACACAGCTCTCCCGAAGCTCTGAGGGCAGTCTCATAACCCAGCAATACGAAACCCACACAAAGAACAGGTCAGACAGAGAGGCACCACCAACAGCATGGACAGTTTGGACTGAAGGGTCTGTTTCCGTGCTGCACATCTCTGACTATGACTCTATTACAGCATACACTCAGTCATATTACTGGTCACAATTAAATTACAACATAGAATCCTCGGTTATATTACAGCACATATAGAAATTGCAACATTCAGTGTACAGTATTAGCCAAGGTCTTTTCCTATGCGTAGAGGAGTCCAAAATTAGAGGGCATAGGTTTAAGGTGAGGGGGAAGACACAAAAGGGACCTAGGGGGAACCTTTTCACGCAGAGTGTGGTGCATGAATGGAATGAGCTGACAGAGGAAGTGGTGGAGGCTGGTCTGAATACAACACATTTGGAAGGGATCTTGATTGGTATATGAATAGGAAGGGTGTAAGAGGGATATGGGCCAAATGCTGGCACATGGCGCTGGATTTATTTAGGATATCTGATTGGCATGGATGAGTTGGACTGAGGGGACTGTCTCTGTGCTGTACAGCTCTATGACTCTATTATTTCAAAGGGTTTTAGTGACAAGGCCAGGGGAGATAAGTTTGGACTGTTCTCTTGCAGTAAAGGAGATAGTGAATAGGTTAGATCACGGTGGACAAGGTTATCACAGCTTCGATAAGGTCAACTGTTTCAATTAACTGCTGGTATCAAGCCAAAGTTAAAAATCACACAACACCAGGTTATAGACAGACACAGAAACAGACAGACACAGACTAAATCCTGGTGTTGTGTGATTTTTAACTTTGTACACCCCAATCCAACACCAGCATCTCCAAATCATGACTGGTATCAAAACAGGGAGAGCCAGATTGGCCAAAAGATGCTCTAGGAATGTGAAGAAAAGTTCCTTCACCCAGTTAACGTCTGAAACTGACTGAAGGGGTTGGGGGGTGCGAAAGTGAAGATGATGGATAATTATAAAGGAACTGGATGGAAATTTGAAGGAAATAAAGTGAGAGCCCAGGGGTGGGACTAATCAGATTACTATACTGAGAGCCTGCATGGAATTGATGGGCCAAGTGGCCATTTTGTGTGCTGTAATAACCCTTTATGAGGCAGGATACAGAGCACAAAAACTAGGAAGTCAAGAAGAGTTTGCAGAAGCTGGGCGCTAATATTTTCCACAAAGCTCACAGAGAATTAGAGCGGAAGGAATTTGATGGAAAATAATGGAAAGCTGTTCCAGCAGAATGTCATCTCAAACTGAGCCCGGGGGACGCTGAGCTTCAACAGGTTTATATGGGTCACTATCCTCAGGGCAAACACAAAAATAGTGCGGACACTTAGACAATTAAATTAACAGAGCATGACTAATAGGGAGACAACAGCAGGATACAGCATCATTGAGCAGCAGTGAGTTAGAGACTGACACAATGTTTATTTCTGTTTCTCAGCACTGAGCTCAGGCACTGTGTTCATCATGGGAGATGTTCTTCGAAAGACAGGAGTGCAGCTTGCAACTTTAACTCCTCTGCTCCTGATAAACTCAGTTGGAAGGAATGGAAGTCCCACATGTATCATTACAGATACTATCACCGTCTGTTCACAGGAATGATGTAGTTAATTAAACACAGACACCACACAGAAAATCACCAGTGAATCTTAATTGAGCAGGGAGTCACAGAGTGACTGATGAGAGGAGAGAAGGACAGAGATGGGGGGAGAGAGAGAGAATTAAATTACTCGTGTCTTAATTTCAACTCTCGTACATGTTCAGAACACAGTGTGTAAAAGAAATGGTTTATCATCGACTGAAGGTATCAGTATTGATTGACAAGAGTATTTTTTTTAAAAATCATTCACAGGTTGTCTCTGGGTGGGCCAGCACTATTGCCCATTCCTATTTATGCAGGGGGTCAAATAAGAGTCAACCACATTACGGGCGGCACGGTGGCACAGTGGTTAGCACTGCTGCCTCACAACGCCAGAGACCTGGGTTCAATTCCCACCTCAGGCGACTGACTGTGTGGAGTTTGCACATTCTCCCCGTGTCTGCGTGGGTTTCCTCCGGGTGCTCCGGTTTCCTCCCACAGTCCAAAGATGTGCAGGCCAGGTGAATTGGTCATGCTAAATTGCCCGTAGTGTTAGGTAAGGGGTAAAGGTAGGGGTATGGGTGGGTTGCGCTTCGGTGGGGCAGTGTGGACTTGTTGGGCCGAAGGGCCTGTTTCCACACTGTAAGTAATCTAATCTAATTGCTGTGGGTCTAGAGTTACAAGTAGGCCAGACCTGATAAGGATCGCAGCTTCCTTCCCTAAAGGAGATGAGTGAACCAGGTGGGCTTTTCCGACAATGATTCACAGTCATTATTGGAGTCTTAATTCCAGATTTTTATAACTGAATTCTCATTCCACCATGGTGGGATTCAAACCCAGGTCCCCAGAACATAACCTGGGTCTCTGGATTAACAGTCCAGTGATAATACCACTAGGCTATTGCCTCCCACTTAATGATTCGATGTAATCGATGATTGACGAGGGTATCAGTCATTGATCAATCGATTGATTGAAAGTAGTTATCCCCTTTCTGAAAAACACTGACCGAAGATGCAAAAAAGTTAATGTTACTTCTCAGGATGAGCTTGGCTGAGACCCCAGTCCAATCTCATTAGACAGCAACCCTCTCCAACCAAAAAAGAGTCTGGGGGTGGGGGTGGAGGAGATAATCCAACCGAGGTAAGACCTGGGCAGGTATGGGATTGCCTTTGGAAGTGAGGCTATTATCTTGGTTCGATCGCTGGGGTACAGGAAGGAGTGTCAGCTACAGATGGCAGTCAAATAAACTCTGTGTGCTGTTTGGAGAGAGGTACATGCTCAGTTCTCCCAGGAAACTTCCTGAAACGACCCAGGTAATTAGACCATCCCATTAATCAGTGACAATGAGGCAGCAGACAGCTCATTAACATCATTCATCATTCAGACAAATTCCTGCACTAATTATTAGTCCTTCTCACTGCTGCACTTGGCATTGTCCCATTTGGCAAAAGGAGGTCAATGTAAAATGATGACGTGGGTAGCTCTATCACTCTGAGTCTGTGTGAAATGGGCTCAGCACATCAAGGGCATTTCATTTGCTTTTTCAGCACTCCTTTCAAGTTTGTTTGACTTGACTGGCAATGTTAGAACAGAAAATACTGGAAATTGCTGAAAAAATGCACTGTTACTGAGGATTTTCATCTTGCACACATCAGGACAGTTTGCAAGAACAATAAAACTAATTGATATTGTATGACATGGTTGGCAAGTGGAATAATTATCCTGAAGAAAGCAAGATGAAAACCTTCAGTGAAATATATCTTTTTCAGCGATACTCAGGTGCAGTAAGACTAAAGGATTAAACAAGAATTAGAGTTCAGAAACAGAAGGACAAAAACAGCAATTGCCTGAAAAGCTCAGCAAGTCTGGTAGCATCTGTGGAGAGAAATCAGAGTTAACATAATCAGATTAACATAATCAGAGTTTACATTTCAGTCGAATGACCCTTCCTCAGAACCTGACCTGAAAAGATAACCGGTTTCTCTCCAAGGATGCTGCCAGATCTGCTGAGCTCTAGGTGTTTTTGTTTCTGATTTACAGCATCCACAGTTGTATTGGTTTTTATTCAGAAACAAGGTGAAACATGGATGTGAAACACTGCTTGGGCCTGAGCAGTATTGCATCCAATCCTGGGTGTCACACTTCAGGAAGGATGCAAAGCCATTAGAGAGAGTGCAGAAAAGATTCATGACAGTGTTCCCAGGGTTGAGGAGACGTGGATAGATTTGAGAAGTTGGAACACATGATGCATTTTGCAATGTTTACTTCTACTGATTTGAGGAGTAATTTCTTTTTTAAAAAAGAAAACTTTGCTATCAATAGGATCCCACAGCATAGGAGATCAAGGAGGAGTACACAACAGGTTACAGAGAGTGTCAAACATGGAGGGAGTTATTTGGTAATGCAGATCAACAATCATTTGTAATGAAAGTAAATCTGAAGTTTGGATTGATTTCATCATTACTGGTCCGAGAGTCAAATTGTTTCTGGGTTCAGTAGAATGAAGAGGGAGTGAGGGAATGAATGGGAGAGTGGGAGGAATATTTTATCACCTTCCTGTTTTCAGGTCAGGACGCTAATGGCCTTGTCATTTCACAAAACTGAAAGCCAGATTTAAGTTCCTTCCAGCCCAATAGAAATCTGCTCAGAACTGGGCAGATTTTAAAAATCATTCATTATTCAAAATACTCTTAATAAGTAGTGAGGTTCTACCATCTGTAAAACAGAAAATGAAAACTGTCCAAGGCAAACACTGTATGGGTTGTTATGGAGATGTGTGATATAAAGCCCTGTTCATCTTGCACTGTGGGAATCTCAGAGAGTGACACTTCTAACATCTCTAACCTACTGTCAATGAACGTCACCTCTTGTTTCCTCTTTGATTGTCTTTTCCAGAAAGAACACATTCACCTTCTCAAGTCTCTCCTCAATAACTCAGTACACAGCTGTATCTTATACCATGTCCTTGCCTTTTAATGTCAGTCCATTTGTGCTTTTATTGACTCTTCAGTTTGTGAGTGAGAAACATGAGTTGGAAACAACTGTTAAACTTAAATAAGAGTAATTACAAAGGAATGAGGGCTGAATTGGCTGGAATGGACCGGGAAGGGCAGAAAATGACTGTTGGTGAACACAGTCAAGGTAGATTTCCTTGAAAAGGGAAGGTACATCAAAAAATTCCAGATGACAGAGGAGGAAGTGCTGGAAGTTTTGAAACGGTTAAAGGTGGATAAATCCCCAGGACCTGATCAGGTGTACCCGAAAACTCTGTGGGAAGCTAGAGAAGTGATTGCTGGGCGTATTGCTGAGATATTTGTATCATCGATAGTCACAGGTGAAGTGCCGAAAGACTGGAGGTTGGCAAACGTGGTGCCATGTTTAAGACGGGCGGTAAAAACAAGCCAGGTATCTATAGACCGGTGAGCCTGACCTCGGTGGTAGGCAAGTTGTTGGAGGGAATCCTGAGGGACAGGATCCCGCCATACCAACCAGTACCCTTCCACTGACACCCTCCTTCGACTGACTGAACTGGTCGTCACTCTGAACAACTTCTCTTTCCAATCCTCCCACTTCCTCCAAACCAAAGGAGTAGCCATGGGCACCTGCATGGGCCCCAGCTATGCTTGCCTTTTCGTAGGATATGTGGAAGAGTCCATCTTCCTCAGCTACACTGGCACTACCCCCCACCTTTTCCTCCGCTACATCAATGACTGTATCGGCCCTGCCTCATGCTCCCATGAGGAGGTTGAACAGTTCATCCACTTTACCAACACCTTCCACCCCGACCTCAAATTTACCTGGACCGTCCCAGACTCATCCCTCCCCTTCCTAGACCTCTCCATTTCTATCTCGGGTGACCGAATCAACACGGACATTTACTATAAACTGACCGACTCCCACAGCTACCTAGACTACACCTCCTCCCACCCTGCCCCCTGTAAAAATGCCATCCCATATTCCCAATTCCTTCGTCTTCGCCGCATCTACTCCCAGGAGGACCAGTTCCAATATCGTACAACCCAGATGGCCTCCTTCTTCACAGACCG
>NC_057718.1:4442291-4444456 GCF_004010195.1 Chiloscyllium plagiosum | reverse complement strand
GAGGGTTACCTCAGATTACAACAGGATCTGGACCAGATGGGCCAATGGGCTGAGAAGTGGCAGATGGAGTTTAATTCAGATAAATGCGAGGTGCTGCATTTTGGGAAAGCAAATCTTAGCAGGACTTATACACTTAATGGTAAGGTCCTAGGGAGTGTTGCTGAACAAAGAGACCTTGGAGGGCAGGTTCATAGCTCCTTGAAAGTGGAGTCGCAGTTCGATAGGATAGTGAAGAAGGCGTTTGGTATGCTTTCCTTTAATGGTCAGAGTATTGAGTGCAGGAGTTGGGAGGCCATGTTGCAACTGTACAGGACATTGGTTAGTCCACTATTGGAATATTGCTTGCATTTCTGGTCTATTTCCTATTTGGTAGGATGTTGTGAAACTTGAAAGGGTTCAGAAAAGATTTACAAGGATGTTGCAAGTGTTTAGAGGATCTGAGCTACAGGGAGAATCTGAACAGGCTGGGGCTGTTTTCCCTGGAGCGTCGGAGGCTGAGAGGTGACCTTATAGAAGTTTACAAAATTATGAGGGGCATGGATAGGATAAATAGACAAAGTCTTTTCCCTGGGGTTGGGGAATCCAGAACTAGAGGGCATAGGTTTCAGGTGAGAGGTGAAAGATATATAAGAGACCTAAGAGGCAAAGTTTTCACACAGTGGGTGGTATGTGTGTGGATTGAGCTGCCAGAGGATGTGGTGGAGGCTGGTACAATTGCAACATTTAAGAGGCATTTGGATGGGTATATGAATAGGAAGGGTTTGGAGGGATATGGGCAGGGTGCTGGCAGGTGGGACTAGATTGGGTTGGGAAATCTGGTCGGCATGGATGGGTTGGACCGAAGGGTCTGTTTCCATGCTGTACCTCTCTATGACTCTATGATGCTAACTCCCCGGATGAGAAAAGAAGTAGATGTGATAAAGAAGAAAAAGTGTTTCACAATGTCATGTGTGGAATATAATTAAGAACCAAGCTGAATATAACAAAGTGCAGAGAAGTGATGAGTGAGCAAATAAGAGAAGCAGAGGGAGGATGGAAAAAGACTGGCAGTTAATATGAAAAGAAATTCCAAAGCCATCTATAGGCAATAAGTAAAAGGGCATTGTAAGGTGAGTGGGGCTGATTAAGGACTAAAAATGAGATTAACACATGGAGGCAGAGGGCACAATTGAGGTATTACATCTTTTTTTTCCTTTATTCATTCATGGAATGAGGGTGTTGCTGACCAGGCCTATCCCTAATTACAATAGCCAATAGACAATAGGTGCAGGAGTAGGCCATTCTGCCCTTCTAGCCTGCACCACCATTCAGTATGATCATGGCTGTATCCTGTTCCTGCCTTATCTCCATAACCATTGATTCCACTATCCTTGAGAGCTCTATCCAACTCTTTCTTAAATGAATCCAAGACTGGGCCTCCACTGCCCTCTGGGGCAGAGCATTCCACACAGCCACCACTCTCTGGATGAAAAGGTTTCTCCTCATCTCTATCCTAAATGATCTACCCCGTATTTTTAAGCTGTGTCCTCTGGTTCGGCACTCACCCATCAGCAGAAACATGTTTCCTGCCTCCAGAGTGACCAATCCTTTAATAATCTTATATGTCTCAATCAGTCTTTTAAACGCAAGGGTATACAAGCCCAGTCGCTCCAGTCTTTCAGAATAAGGTAGTCCTGCCATTCCAGGAATTGACCTTGTGAACCTAAGCTGCACTCCCTCAATAGCCAGAATGTCTTTCCTCAAATTTGGAGACCAGAACTGCATACAATACTCCCGGTGTGGTCTCATCAGGGCCCTGTACAGCTGCAGAAGAACCTCTTTGCTTCTATGTTCAATCCCTCTTGTTATGAAGGCCAGCATGCTATTAGCCTTCTTCACTACCTGCTGTACCTGCATGCTTACCTTCATTGACTGGTGTACAAGAACATCCAGATCTCTCTGTACTGCCCCTTTACCTAAAGTGATTCCATTTAGGTAGTAATCTGCCTTCCTGTTCTGATGAAGGGCTTATGCCCGAAACATCGATTCTCCTGCTCCTCGGATGCTGGCTGGCCTGCTGTGCTTTTCCGACACCACACTTTTCAACCCAGGTTGATAGGGTTGTTAAGGAGACATACAGTGTGCTAGCTTTTATTGGTAGAGGGATCGAGTTTGGAACCATCAGG
>NC_057718.1:4440020-4441890 GCF_004010195.1 Chiloscyllium plagiosum | reverse complement strand
ATTTCAGCTCCTGATTCAACTTACATCCGACATCCAGACTACTGTTGGGGGCCTGTAGATAACTCCCATGAGGGTCTTTTTACCCTTAGAATTTCTCAGCTCTATCCACACTGACTCTACATCCCCTGATTCTAGGTCCCCCCGTGCAAGGGACTGAATATCATCCCTTACCAACATGGCCACCCCACCCCCTCTGCCCGTCAATCTGTCCTTACGATAGCAAGTGTAGCCTTGAATATTCATTTCCCAGGCCCTGTCCACTTGAAGCCACGTCTCAGTTATCCCCACAATATCCTATCTGCCAATTTCCAAAAGAGCCTCAAGCTCATCCATCTTATTTCTAATGCTTCATGCATTCAATTTAATTTGTTACGGCCCTCACCCTTCCCATCAACTCCTATTTCACTCAACCTTACAGGCAGTTAAGAGTCAACCACATTGCTATGGGTCTGGAGTCACATATAGTCCAGACCAGAGAAAGAAACTGCCATCCTTACCTGAAGGAAATAATCTTGCATCTGTCCATACTTATGATGTTACCTGGGCCATGGTGATGAGAAGGAAACTCAGTCACCAAAGGGGTTAAAATTAATCAGAAGGAGATATCAGAAAGGCTGTCCTGAAAGCTGATAAGGCACTGGGACCAGATGGGATGTGTCAAAAGATATTGATTGAGTAGAAATCACAGAGATGCTCGCAATAACCTTCCGTCTTCCTTAGCTTCATGAGTGTTGTCAGAGAACTGGAGAATTGTAAACATTACACCCTCATTCAAGAGAGGAGTAAAGATAGGCCAGCAACTACAGGCTAGTCAGCTTAAGTGGAGAAAACTCTAGAAATAATAATTCAGGACAAAATTAATAGTCACCTAGGCAAATGTGAATTAACTAAGGAGAGTCAACAGGGATTTCTTAAGGAAGAAAAATCATGTTTGTCGAAATTACTGGAATGTTTTGATGAGATAACCAAGAGGATTGGTCAGTACAACTCTGTTGATGTGGTAAACATCAACTTCCAGAAAGCATACGATATGGTGTCACACAACAGACTTGGTCAGAAGTCACACAATGCCAGATCATAGTCCAAGTTTCAAACAAGTATGCTGTTTTGGAAAATGTAGGGGGTGATGGACACTCAGGGGTATGTAGCACAAACAGCCAAGCTTCTGCTATTGAGATTGGCTTGAGTGTAATGAGAGGTATGTCGGGTTCCAAGCGATTGATTGTGTTAGGGGACTCTCTAGCCCGAGGTACAGACAGATGTTTCTGTGGCCAGCAGCTAAAAATCAGAATGGTGTGTTGCTTTTCTGGTGCCAGAATCAAGGATGTCTCAGAGAGGGTACAGAATATTCTCAAGGGGGAGACGGACCAGCAGGAGGTCATTGTACATATTGGAACCAATGACTCAGGAAGGGAAAAGATTGAGATTCTGAAGGGAGATTACAGAGAGTTAGGCAGGAATTTAAAAAGGAGGTCCTCGAGGGTAGTAATATCTGGATTACTCCCGGTGCTATGAGCTAGTGAGGGTAGGAATAGGAGGATAGAGCAGACGAATGCATGGTTGAGGAGCTGGTGTATGGGAGAAGGATTCACATTTTTGGATCATTGGAAGCTGTTTTGGGGTAGAAATGACCTGTACAAGAAGGACGGATTGCACCTCAATTGGAAGGGGACTAATATACTGGCAGGGAGATTTTCTAGTGCTGCTCGGGAGGATTTAAACTAGTAAGGTGGTTGGGGTGGGATCCAGGGAGATAGTGAGGAAAGATTTCAATCTGAGATTGGTACAGTTGAGAGCAAAGGCAAGTCAAACAGTCAGGGCAGGCAGGGACAAAGCAGAGAAGAAAGTAGGACTGATAAATTAAACTGCA
>NC_057718.1:4418354-4439535 GCF_004010195.1 Chiloscyllium plagiosum | reverse complement strand
TTTGGGGCCAGCGACCATAATTCAATTCGTTTTAAAATAGTGATGGAAAAGGATAGATCAGATCTAAAAGTTGAAGTTCTAAATTGGAGGAAGGCTAATTTTGATGGTATTAGGCAAGAACTTTCAAAAGCTGATTGGGGGCAGATGTTTGCAAGTAAAGGGAAGGCTGGAAAATGGGAAGCCTTCAGAAATGAGATAACAAGAATCCAGAGAAAGTATATATTCCTGTCAGGGTGAAAGGGAAGGCTGGTCGGTATAGGGAATGCTGGATGACTAAAGAAATTAAGGGTTTGGTTAAGAAAAAGAAGGAAGCATATGTCAGGTATAGACAGGGTAGATTAAATGAATCCTTAGAAGAGAATAAAGACAGTAGGAGTATACTAAAGAGATAAATTAGAAGGGCAAAAAGGGGATATGAGATAGCTTTGGCAAAAAGAATTAAAGAGGGTCCAAAGGGTTTTTACAAATACATTAAGGACAAAAGGGTAACTAGGGAGAGAATAGGGCCCTTCAAAGATCAGCAAGGTGGCCTTTGTGTGGAGCCGCAGGAAATAGTGCAGATACTAAACAAGTATTTTGCATCAGTATTTACTGTGGAAAAGGACATGGAAGATATAGAATATCGGGAAATAGATGGTGACATGTTGCAAAATGTCCAGATTACAGAGGAGGAAGTGCTGGATGTCTTGAAATGGTTAAAAGTGGATAAATCCCCAGGACCTGATCAGGTGTACCTTAGAACTCTGTGGGAAGCTAGGGATGTGATTGCTGGGCCTCTTACTGAGATATTTGGATCATCAATAGTCACAGGTGAGGTGCCGGAAGACTGGAGGTTGGCTAACATGGTGCCACTGTTTAAGAAGGGTGGTAAGGACAAGCCAGGGAACTATAGGCCAGTGAGCTTGATGCGGTGGTGGAAATTTGTTGGAAGGACTCCTGAGGGACAGTATGTACATGTATTTGGAAAGACAAGAACTGATAAGGGATAGTCAACATGGCTTTGTGCGTGGGAAATTATGTCTCACAAACTTGATTGAGTTTTTTGAAGCAGTATTGAAGAGGATTGAGGAGGGCAGAGCGGTAGATGTGATTTATATGGACTTCAGTAAGGCGTTCGACAAATTTCCCCATGGGAGACTGGTGAGCAAGGATAGAGCTCATGGAATACAGGGAGAACTTGTCATGTGCATACAAAACTGGTTCAAAGGTAGAAGACAAACGATGGTGGTGGAGGGTTGTTTTTCAGACTGGAGGCCTGTGACCAGTGGAGTGCCACAAGGACCGGTGCTGGGTCCACTACTTTTCATCATTTATATAAATTATTTGGATGTGAGCATAAGAGGTATAGATAATAAGTTTGCTGTTGGAGGTATAGTGGACAGCAAAGAAGGTTACCTCAGATTACAATGGGATCTTGATCAGATGGGATCTTGAGAAGTGGCAGATGGAGTTTAATCTAGATAGATGTGAGGTGCTGCATTTTAGGAAAGTAAATCTTAGCAGGACTTTTACACTTAATGGTAAGGTCCTAGGGGGCTTTGCAGAACAAAGAGACCTTGGAGTGCAGGTTCATAGCTCCTTGAAAGTGGAGTCGCAGGTAGATAGGATAGGGAAGGCGGCATTTGGTATGCTTTCCTTTATTGGTCAGAGTATTGAGTACAGGAATTGGGAGGTCATGTTATGGCTGTACAGGATATTGGTTAGGCCACTTTTGGAATATTGTGTGCAATTCTGATCTCCTTCCTATTGGAAAGAAGTTGTGAAACTTGAAAGGGTTCAGAAAAGATTTACAAGGATGTTGCCACGGTTGGAGGAGTTGAACTATAGGGAAGAGGTTGAATAGGCTGGGGCTGTTTTCCATGGAGTGTCACCAGCTGAGGGGTGACCTTATAGAGGTTTACAAAATCATGAGGGGCATGGATAGGATAAATAGGCAAAGTCTTTTTTTGCAGGGTGGGGGCAGGGGGGAGCGGGTGTGTAGGTGGGTGGCAGTAGGAGTCCAGAACTAGAGGGCACAGGTTTACGATGAGTGGGAAACATATAAAAGAGACCTAAGAGGCAACTTTTTCACTCAGAGGGTGGTATGTGTATGGAATGAGTTGCCAGAGGAAGTGGTGGAGGCTGGTACAATTGCAACATTTAAAGGCATTTGGATGGGTATATGAATAGGAAGGGTTTGGAGGGATATGGGCCGGGTGCTGGCAGGTGGGACTAGATTGGGTTGGGATATCTGGTCGGCATGGATGGGTTGTACCGAAGGGTCTGTTTCCATGCTGTACCTCTCTGTGAGTATGTCCCTAAGTTTCGGACTTTTGATTTCAAATTAACCTATTAGATTATAACCTGGTGTTGTGTGACTTCTGACCTTGTCCAATCCAGTCCGACACCTGCACCTCGACATCAACACAACAGACTTGTGAGCAAAGTTAGAACTCATGGAATGAAAGGGACAGTGGTAACATTGGCACAGAATTGGCTGAGTGATTAGAAACAGGGAGTAATGGTTAATGGAACGCTTTTTTAAAACAGGAGGATGGTTTGTGGTGGGGTAATGGGACCCTTACGCTTTTGGATACATATTAAGAATCTGGGCCTTGTTTCTCAGGGAACTGTTTCATATCTTACAGATGGATATGAAATCTGGAAGTTTTTTAAATTGTGAGGAGGACAGTTTAGAATCTGAAAAGGACATTGACAAATTAGTGAATTGGGAATAGGTGACAGGCAAAGTTCAATGTGAAGAAATGTGAGGTGGTACATTTGGTGGGAAGAACACAGACAGAACAGAGGGTGGAGGAGCAGAGAGATCTGGGGGTATATGTGCATAAGCCATGAAAGGTGACAGGCAGGAGGAGAGAGCAGTTAATAAAACATAATATTCTCATTATTTTAATAAGGGCTTTGAGTATGAGAGCTTGTATAAGACACTGAAGCACTGTGTGTGGTTCTGGGTGGCCCACTTTCAGAAAGATGGGAAAGCATTGGGGAGCCTACAGAAGACATGTTTGAGAATGTTATGTTATAAAGAGTTATAATTTTGTTACAGAGAGCCCTCAAACTGTTATGACACGGGGTAAACCCTCCTGCTTAATTTAAACCCAGCAACACGGAAAGATTTTTCCCATGCAGTAACCTGTAAGAATTCAAGTGGCCAAGAAGTATTTAAAGTAAAAACTAACAACTTTATTTCTTAAAGTGTAACAGAATAATTAACTCACAACTATTTACCATTCCTTACTCTAACCTATTACCTTCCCTTCTATAATACTAGTCCGATAAAACTCCCAAACAAGATTTCCAAAACCACCCTTTTTTTCTCAAAACCAGGTAACTTGCCTTCTTCTATTTGGATCTTCCTGTGTCTTATTTTCTTTTTCCTAGGAATTGCTGGGTCACAGGTTACTGATCGAAAAGGTACTTTTTAAGAGAGCTATTTTTTCAAGCAGTCTGTTTACATGCTGGGCTTGGCAGTTCTCCTCCCAACTGTTCAACTTTCCCCAATCTTACACACCCCCCCCCAAAGCATCAAATTGTGTCATTGGCTTTTAAGATTGTCAATGTACTCAATTCAAATTCGATTGGAGTTTGATATTTTACGGGGTATAACTTAAACTGATTGGCTGAATTAGTATTGTGTTTTTATCTCATAGCAACTCGGCAAGTGCTGTTTGTTCTTAATCAAAATGTTACTTTATAAATTCTCCAGCACTCTGTGCTCTTGCCAAGTCCTTCACTCTCTTAAAGGTACACCCATGTCTTTATGTTTTCATGAATGAGGAATGACAGTTCTGAAGAAAGTTTGATGGGGTTGGACTATTTTGTTTAGAAGTGAAAGTTGAGAGGAGATCTGATAGAGATATTCCAAATCACGAGTGGCCAGAACCAAGTAAGTAGGCAGAAAATAGACTGCAGCGGTTCAAGAAGGCAGCTCACCACCATCTTCTTAAGGAAAAGTAGGGACGAGCAACAAATGTCGGCCCAGATAGTGATATCCATATCCCATGAGTGAAGGATAAAAGTTCCCACTTGTGAAAGGATTTGGGATTTTGGGCATAGATTTAAAAGAATTAGTAAAAGAAGCAAAAAAGTGAGATGTGGCAAAAGATTATCAAGCAGCAAGTAGTTCCATCTGGAATGCAGTGCCTGAGGCAGGTTCAATTGAGGCATTATAAAGGGAATTATAGGTTATTTGAAAAAGAACAATGAGCAGGGTTACCCAAGAGAAGGCAGCAAAATACACAACAGGAATTAATCATTTGGAAATCCAGTGCAGATACAACGGACCGAATGCTCACTTCCATGCTGCAGCAGTTCCATGACTTTGTGAGGCCCAATGTTGGGAGTTTGACATTAATATTACCAAACAACACAAGCCTAATCACCTACATACACTCACAACTCCCTCCCAATGATACTGAAAACTAATGTACCTCTGTGAGGGTTTTTGGGAATTGTTGGAGATGAATTCTAAAGGCTGGCACACACTGGATGGTAACATTTAACACCACTCCCAGGGCACCGAGATGCAGACGGACTGCCTGGAATATCTCATGGTTTACGGTGTCAGAACATTCGAGCATATCCCCTGCTGCTGTCAACAACGTTATTGCCACGACCTGAAAGAAGCAGAGCTAAGTTAGCAAGCTCTTTAGCTGTTGGTTACAAAATTGTGAAGGTGTTACAATTGATACAAAAATTGGAAGAGTTTAAAGATTGAGGTGTAAATATCTGAGCAAATGGGACTTGTGTTATGAAGCTAAGCATTGCTGACATCCTGGTGTTCAAGGACAGGAGCACCAAGAGGATCTCTGCATCAACGAGCATTTGCTCTTGAGTCAGAATTACAGTGTCAGAGTTGTTCAGTGGTAGAAAGTCAACTCCTTTCAAATTCACCACGAACTATTCTGTTTAACACATGATGCAATTAAACCAGAGTTATTACCCAATCATAGCGATTGATCTTGAGCATTGCATCATGGTTGTCTTACTGGACTAAAATCTGGAGACAGCAGTTCAAATCCTACTACATCAGCCGTGGAGATTCAGTTCATTCAATATATCTGTAAATTTGTTTATAAAAATACTCATCTTAGTAATTTGAGCATGTAAAAACCGCATTGTCAAATTAAAAACAGCTCCCTGGATCACTGAGACCTTCAGGAAAGGAAATCTGTCCTTACCTGGCCTGGTCTAGATGTGAGTCCAGACCCACATCAATGTATTTAACTCTTAACTGCCCTCTGAAAAGGTCTGTCTGCTTGTTCAGATATCAAGAGCTCGGCCCAACACAATCTTAAGGCCAATTAGGGATGGGCAATAATGGCTGACCTTACCCAGAGATGCCCATATCCCTTGAACAAATAAACAAAAGGTACGTCAATAAGGTGAGGAAAATCCCAGTCATTGAGAGTATCTGGAATCATGTTTCTCCCAAATTAAGGGAGGTGGTTGTGTTGGGATATTGTAACTGGATCAGTAATGTAGAATGCCAGGCTAATGTTCTGGGAAGGTGGGTTTGAATCCCACCATGGCATTTGATGAAATTTATATTCAATTTCAATAAAATATATTAAAAATAGTCTAGTGATGAGGAGGTACCCATTGTCTATTGTTGTAAAATCCAATTGACTTGACTAATCCCCTTTAGAGAAGGAAATCTACCATTTTACCTTGTCTGGCCTACAGGTGACCTCACACCCACAGCAATGCGGCTCACTGTTAGCATTTCAGGATGGGCAATAAATGCTGACCCAGTTGGTGACACCCACATCCCTGAATGAATGAGAAAAACTACCCTCACCACATGCTGAGTCTTCAATTAAACCAGGCTGCATCCCAAAGTGTCATTTGCTGGAGGCAATCTGAATTACATTGAATGAATCAATACTGTATTGAACCAGTTCCACAAACCGGTTCTGATGAAAGCTCTTTGAGCTGAAAGATTAACTGTTTCTCTCCACGCAGACTTACTGTTTGTGGGTTTTTCTAAATTTATTTGAGTCAATTCTAAAGCAGACAGAACCGAGAGTAAATTGCTTTCTGTCTGAACTGACAGCCACATGAGGCACACCCTGGTCTGATTGTTACAATTTAACAACAAACTTCATGTTAAAAAGCAATCTGATTGTTTGAAAGAAGCTAGTACCTGTGTAGCCAGAATGCCATGCTGAATGCCAGTATTGTGGGTGCCAGTTCCAATCACGCCACCAACAGTTACATCAGACACAGCACCGATACTGTAAGAGCAAGATACATCATTAGTGTGACCACAATCTGATTAGATAACATTAGATCTAATTATAGCAAGAGGTCACTGCAGGTCAGAGCCGAGCCTTATGTTGCTTTGATCTTGCAATAGGCCTAGGGTTAGGAAGGATTCAAAGAGGATTAACACACGAAAATAAAATCAGGAAGTGCTGCAGATACTCAGCAACTCCGGCAGTGTCTGCCGAGACAGAAACACAGTTAACGTTTCGAATATGATATAACTCTTCTTTGAAGCTCTAAAGGTTAACTGTTTCTCTCTCTCTCTTTCCACAGATGCCGTCAGACCTGCTGAATTTCTCCAGCAATTTCTGTTTTTAAATTTTTAAATGTACTTTTATTTAAAATGTTACAATTGTTTCCTCTGCTGGGAAAAATCAAGAACAAGGGGGAATCCATCTTGCAATCAGAGGCAGTCCAGGATTGAAAATTAGGAAACACTTCATCACACAGCAGGAAATGAAAACCGAGGACTCTCTTACAAAGACATTGTAGATTCTGGAGATTTCCAGACTGAGAGCAATGGATTTATTTATTAGGTAAAAATATTCAGCGATTCCCACAAAGATAGGTCAATAGAGTTGGGGATCACTTCAGCAATGATCAGACTGAGCAGCTTCAGTGGGTTAATGGTCTTATTCTATCTCCTCTTGAACAGTTTGTCTGGGTCAGTTTACAGTGCTGGAGGCATGTGCGTGCACACACTACACACATGCATACGTGTACACTTACTTACATGCAATCACACACACATACATTCACTCAAACTCACACAAATGCACTTACATTCACACTTCCCATAAAGCTATAGAAACATTATAGTAGAGAAAGAGCCCATTCAGCCCATCATGTCTGGCCAGCTGAATAAATGAACAATACCATAATCCCCTCATACCCGCGGGGGATACATTCCCAGAACTACCATGGAAGCCTGAAACCTCAGATAGTAGCGAACCCATTCATCAGAATGGAAAATTTACCTCCCCAGCAGCCCCAGTCTCTGGTTCTGGAACGTTCTATGTAATATGTTTGGGCCGCAGTAAACCACGGGTAACTGAAACGGTGGAAACCGACTCAATCGTCCTGTACATTCCAATTTCACTTTCTAGTATCTGCTCTGTACCTTTGCAGGTTATACCATTTCTGGTACAGATCTAATCTCCTTTCAGACAAAAGAAAGATTTCCACTTGGGCATCCAAAACTTGACAATGAATTCTAGGTACCCACTGCCCAGTGAGTGAGAAAGAGTTTTCCTCATGTCCCCTTTAACCCCTCCACCAATCACCTGTACCCTTACTAACTGGCCTGTACACTGGGGGAAAACAGATCTCCCCAATCCACCCCGCCCAAGCTTCTCAATAGTTTGTAAACTTTGATTAAGTCTCTTCCGTTTACGAAGTACATTCTCAGACACTCACCGTACACACCAACTGCCCCACTAGGAGAGACAGGGGTGTCATAGTAATGCTAGTGGACTTGTATTCCAAAGACTCAGCTTAATGGGTTCAAATCCAACCGCATCAGCTCAATGTAATTCATGAAATTCATCATCAGTTGTTGTAAAGGTTCAGTGGATTCGTCGATGTTCTTTAGGAATAAGCAAAAAGAAAACGCTGGCTTTGAGAGATGCTCGTATCCCATGGAAGAGTACAATGCACACGAGCCAGTGTTTTCATTCTCAAGGCACCTGGTAGGAAGCAGGAAAATACCTGGCTCGGCCTGGCCACCTTGGGAGGAGCTGCAGGAAACCCTGGCGGGGGTGGGGGCCGGGCAAGTTCACTTCAGCAATCAGGCTGACTAACCTGGGAAAACTTTCAGACAATATGGCAATGGTCTGTTTAAAAGCCTATGTTAATAAAACTAGAATGTTTCATTGTTGAGAGCTCAGGGGTCCATTACTGTGTTGAAACACCTGACCCTTGCTGGATTGACAGCTAGAACTGTCTGCTGCCAGTTTCACAATGTTCATTTGTACAATTTATTTAGATGTTTCAGGTGCTTGCAATTTCAGCTATTGATAGTTGTAGGCATCTGGAATGATTGCTACTTTTATTAGGCTGCTGTAAAAAGAATTTTTTAAAAATGAATAACTGCTCATTCAGTTTTTGTTTGCATATGTTTTTAAGAGTATGATGTTGATTGTGTGATACAGTATATAACAGACAAATGGGCATGGAAAGAATATAAACAAACATGAAAGTGTAGGGACATGAGGGTGGGTGAAGGGCACAATCTGGTATGGGGATTTGGGGTCATGAGAAGGACCTCTTGAAAATATCCTACAAAAGATTGCCTCATGCAGACTAAAGTAAATGACATTTCTGAGGTTCCACGATCCTTAACTCCTTAAAAGCCTGGCCTGACGCAGCATGATTACAAGGGAATAGGCCTCTGCCGATCTCTGCAATGGACACAGTCAGGTTGGGGGTTCTAGGTGAGGGTGTCTGACATGAACACATCTGCGTCTTGAAGACGCACTGCAGAAAATGAGAAGCCCCAGAATGAGGTCAGGATTTCTAGAATGTGGAATTTTTAAACAGCTCCTAAGTCTAGTGAAAAGTCAGATCATCCAGAGGATCACATATTGTTTCTTTACGCAGAATGAAGCGGCATTAAGCAACGCATTGTCAAATCATACAAACGTGTCTCAGACACTCAGCGCAATCCCACTCCCAGCCACTTCCCTCCAACCCCACTGCTGCTCAATCTGCTGAGTTACTGTTGGTGTAATCCTCTCAGCATTTATCTGGAAACATGATGTATTGTGCAGTTACCAAGATTAATCAGGGTCCAGAGATTATTCTGAATCTATTAGTACGCAGCAATCGAAACCTATTACTTCTCGGATCAGATGATATTGAAGCCCTTTGTGTTGTTTTATTAGCTGGGCATTTAAATGGATTGAGCACAGGCACTGCAGTTAGTGAGCTAACTGAGTAAGCTATCATTGAGACTCTTGCACCTTCGCTATCAGACACTGACATCTCTTACTTCCTTCTTCATCTCTCACACGACCTGTTCTCCTGCCCTCACCCTCCAGAAATTATTCCACAAGATAAAGGCAGGGGTTCTGCTCAGTATCTTACTGCAATATCTTTAGTCAGGATAAATCCATTTGGCTATTCTACTGTGGGAGGCATTACAAAATAAAGTCATGTGTGCGCATTTGGACACTGTCATCAAGCGAGAACCTGACTGACCTCCCTCAGCTTACTCTCAGGGCCAGCTATTGCAGGAAATAGCAGTAGGAGGCCATTCAGCCTTTTGTGTCTGCTATACCATTCGATATGATCATGGCTGATCATCCAACTCAGACCTTGTTCCTGCTTTCTCCCGACACTTTCTGATCCCTTCAGTCCCAGGGACACTAACTAACTCCTTCCTGAAAACTCTCAGTGTTTCAGCCTCAATCATTTTCCTGCAGCGGAGAGTTCCACAGGCTCCCCCCTCTCTGGGTGAAGACATTTCTCCTCATCTCAGTCCAAATGGCACACCCTGTACCCTTAGACAGTGACCATCTGTGTTCCATGAATCGCTCACTCTGCAACCAGGCAAGAGAGTGCACCTCCCTCCCATTGAGGCTCAGGGCTGATTCTGTTCATTATGGGAAACGATGCTGTCAGCGTCTGTTTGACCCTGTCATCTGGGTGGGGCGGGGGTGGCTGCGAGTCTCACCTTCGGCGGGGAGAGAGTTCAAACTGCGAGATTTCTCTGACAGCAATGAAACTGTCACACATAAAATCCTCATGGGGATGGAAGCTTTAAAACCTTTTTCACCCTCACTCAGCCATCTCGGTCTCCCAGCCTGTGGTCAAATCTAATTGGATAGATTTCTGGAGATGTCACATGACTTTGTGCCTCTTGTCCCTCAGAGTGAGGGACAAGAGATTGAAATGAAAGTGAACCCACTTCCCCCCAACCCTGCACCCCGCCTACATATCCACCACCCAGCTATTGATCACACATCTCCCTGGTGGAATAACCTTTGACTCTCTTGGAAGGTTGGCATCTGGATTTTTTGTTGTGATGCCCCAGTGCCCAGGAGAGGGAGTGAGTGATTGGACCCAAATTCATGGTATGCTTCCTGCTCCCGCTCTGTTGGGGCAGGGTCTATTAACCTGGTTTACCCCTTCCTTGGGGGTGGGGTAGGTGTTGGGCACACAGACCAGAGGTAGCATCTGATAGGCTTCAAGTGGTGAGGGTGGAAGGAGAGTTCTGGAGGAGACTAGTGGCAATGGGCAGTGGGATTGATTGGCTTGGCACAGAGACTTTGGGCAAGTGATGGGGACGGGTAATCAGGTTGGTTGGCAGTTGCCCCCAGTATTGAATGTTGATCCAAGATTTCTGCATGTTAAGGTGGGGAATGCTGTCTGAACTCTCAGGCTCCTGTTAAGGACACCCAGTGCCAGATTGTCTATTGGTGTTGGGAGTGCAGGTAGCACAGAGTGCAATATACTTGGTTTAAACTGATTTTGCAGGAGGACCCTGCCTTATTGCCCTTTCTTCACATAATCAAAAAGACCTACCAATCAGATACAATCCCTGGCTGTTAACACGGGGCTTTGACAGAATATGGGGATAGTACAGTCCCAGTGTACAATGAATGGCAATCACAGATCTCCCAACAAAGCGCAGCATGTATAGTCAGGGAGTCCACTGAAATATTACCAACATAACCTCAGAGTAAATCACAGACTCCCACCCCCTTCACAAACTCCTGAGAAAAGCAGCACTCGGTTGTAAGGCGATTTGTTTTGCCAAAAGGAAATTTGCCAAAGCTTGTTGTTAAATAACTCATGATGTTGTTCAGCTCATGCAGCAAGCTGAGGATAAAATATTAACCATTATTTGATGCTGTGATACATTGTTTGCTGCTGATGGAAGCATTTTGTTGCTGGCTGTGATAATTAATTTGCAATTTTTCACCGGGGCTGTCATTGAGGCATGTTAAACTGGGTTTTAATCATTCAGATCAGTGTACAACGCACATTGCTCAAATTCACTGAACCATACATTCCTGTTGTAGTCAGTCAATCAATCAGTCAGCAAGATCTCGGTATAACAGATCTACAAGCATTTTATACGTTACTAATCACGGTAATGTGTAACGTTGAAGCTAGATGACACAGTTGTTTGCACACAGACCTCTCACCTCTGGAATGGGGGTCTAAACGTTCACTCCCACCTACCCCTCCTCCCCACACTCCATGTGGATGATTCATTCTGATAGTTAGAAATGTGAGTCCAAGTTTGACACTCTCTCAGATCCAGTTATTAAACTTACACCTTACAAATGAACAAGCAACTCTCACTGGAGTTAGCAATGACTTTGATGAAGGCATACTGAGATATATATATATATATATATATATATATATACGAATATTTATAAAAATTAGTAATTGCAGGTCAGAGATTGAAGACAAAAATTGAGACAGAGTCGTGCCAGACTTCAGCAACTTGACTACAATAAGGTGCATGGTCCTCTGCTTTGGATCTGAGTGAGAACCAAATTGCAGTCCTTGCTGACCACAAGCTGTGGGGTAGCAGCAAGCTCAAAGTGTACACAGGTTATAGGATCCTTACAGTGTGGGAGCAGGCAGTTTAGCCCATCAGGTCTACACCAACCCTCTGAAGAGCATCCCACCCAGAACCACCTCACACCTGCAACCCAGTATTTCCCATGGCTAATCTACCTAGCCTGCACATCCCTGGACACTACAAGGCAATTTCGCATAGCCAATCCACCTAATCTGCATGTTTTTGGAGTGTGGAAGGAAGCCAGAGCACCCGGAGGAAATCCACGCCAACACAGGGAGAATGTGTGTGGAGAGTTTGCACAGTCGCCTGAAAATGAAATTGAACCCAGGTTCCTGAAGTGAAAGATAGCAGCGCTAACCACTGAGCCCACCGCGTCACCCAAACTTATTACATACTAGAGGGTGTGAAAAAGAGGTTAGCAAACACATTACTGGGATGTTGGCCTTTATGTGAAGGGAGCTGGAATGGACAGATGAAATTTTGACATTCAACAAATTTGTGGCTAAATCTCTCTCCACTCACCCAGCCAGGGGAACTCTGGGCACCACCACTCAGGAAGGAAACGTTGACCTTGGGAAGGCTGCAGAACCGAGTGAGACTTGGAACTAAAAGGCTTGAACTGATGTATTGATTTATCCATTTTTACAGAATTTGCTGACTGGCACATCCCATGGTCCAGGATTACGTGTTGAGGGAGGCAGTGGGGAAACACTACTGTCTGAGATCTTCCTGCTGAAAGTACATGGAGGGGCTGTTTACCTTCCCAGTGTCTCAAATGCATGTAAAATATGGTCTGATTCAAGTAAGAGATGCCTTTGGTTTCTGGCATACTGTCAAACTCCAATGTTGGTTTCCGTGATAAGCTACTGAACATAACTAAACTGCATTTGTGACTATGTCTATATATGCACAAAGATATCTTTGATTAACTTATATTTTGAAATTTTAAAAAATGCAGCAGGAAGCCATTTGGCCTATTGTGTCTACATTTGTCAGCACAAATCTCATTTTCCAGCTCTCTGTCCGATAGCCTTGGAGAACAAGTGAATATCTAAATACTGCTAAACTATTGCAAGAGTTTCTAACTCAACCTTTTCTTTCAGATAATGAGTTCCCACCGCCCTCTGGGTGAAAAATTTTTACTCAATTCTTATCTTAGCCTTCCGCCTCTAACTTACGATCTCTACCCTCTGGTTACTGACACCACTACTGGTTAAAAAAAAGTGCCTTCTATCCACCCTCTCCATGTCTCTCAATCTTACAAACCACTAACAGTTACCCTCACAAGCTTTACTGCTCCAAGGAACCCAGCCCCAGCTTATCCGATCTTTCCTCATTGTTCAGACATGAATTGCAAGGACAGGATTCAGGCACCTTGGCTGGCAGTATCTGGCCTTTCTAAGGCTGGGGACTAGTGTGATTCCAGATGAAGGGCTTCTGCCTGAAATGTCGATTTTCTTGCTCCTCTGATGCTGCCTGACCTGCTGTGCATTTCAAACACCACTCTGATCTTGACTCTGATATCCAGCATCTGCAGTCCTCCCTTTCACCTGATTCAGAGTAAATGCCCAAGTTAAATTCTACCTTCACAAAGCTCTTAGTCTCTCTGCTATAATCTCCTCCCAGTCAGAGACAGCAGGTACAGCTGTGAGATGGCGGGGGTCGGGGGAGGAAAGGGGGGGTGGGGAGGTTTAGTGGCAGGGCGATCCTCTGTGTGGGAAACAACTCCCCGGTTCAGTCACTCACTTGGACAGAGCCAATCCCAGCTTGGCTAATTCTTCATTCAAATCAGCCAACACCATCCCTGCCTCGACCATCACCTGCTTTTTCTTTGTATCCACCTGTGGAAGAAGAATATAGAAAGAACATTCTAGAACCAGAGGTCACTGTTTTAAAATATTTAAGACAAAGAGGGGGTGAAATTTCTTCTCTCGGACGGTCATGCGTCTTTGGAACTTGGTTTGTAAACAGGGGTCCTTGAATCTTTTTAAGGCAAAGATTAAAAGATATTTGTTCTGCAAGGGGCAGAAAGATTGACTCTTCACTGCCCTTTCCATGACCAAGAAATTCACTCAGTGCAGGGGCAATTATGGGTGGACGGTAAATCCTGGTCTTGCCAGTGATTCCCACATCCCAAGGAATAGCAAGTAAAATAAAATGGTAACCTCTTCTCCATGTCTATCTAATTGAACTCTTCCATAACCCTAAAGATCTCTAACACATCTCGTAGCTTTCTAATCTACTTCCATTGTAACTACGCATTTTTGATGTCTGTATCTATTGTACTGAATCTAATTTCACCTTCTCCAGTGCCTGTTTCCTCACTGGAAGGATAGAGCAGTGGACTAATCTCCAAGTGTCAAATGGACAATAGTGGTCATGTTTGATGCTTTTAGCTGGCACAATGAGGTTCCATGTTTGGACTATGTAACATTGAGGTGTGAGTTAGTTCCCAGCAGAGTTCCTCCTCAATCACATTGAATTCATCAGAGCTTTCTAACCTGAATGGACACTGGGAGAAACTCTCCTGGGGCAAGCCAGCTGGGGAAAGCAATGGATTTTGTTTCAAACATGTAGCGTGAATGTTACCTGGAGAAGCCGGTTAAGCTTGTTGAGCCTGATGAGGTAATCATCAGTACACGCAATGTCAGAGGGTGAATGTCCACAGCCCACGATCTTCACTCGCTTATTGCGCTGTTTGGCAAGCTCTAGAACCTACAGAATGAGGAACATTTAATAACAAATCTGAGAGTATCTGCTTTCAGCCAATTTGAGAAACTTACTGCCGTTTTTTAGCATTTGGATTTTAAACTAGTGGCATATGGGTGTTGATCTATTTTTGTGAAAAGGTTAATTTTTCTGGAACTTTGGTTTGAAACCAGTATGCAACTCCTGGTGTGTTCATGGAAGTTTGGTTATGTCATGGAAGTTTATAACAGGAGAGAGAAAACATTGAAAGACATTATCTTGCTTTTGGTTTTAGAATCTTCAAAGATTGCTTTTCAAAAAACTCAGAGGTTTGAAAGCTTTTTGGACAATTTGAAGACAATATGACTGGAGTCAGTCACAAATATAATCTCTGAGAAAAAGGAGATTATTCAAAGCAGTTAAGGGAATAAGTTACCTCAGTGAAAGTGTGTAGTTTGTGTATCTTCCAATCCAGGATTGGTTGGGTAGTCATCTGCAAATTACTAAATAAACTAAGAATGTCTAAGGCTGTTGGTTCTGTGATGATTCAAGGTTAAAAAAAAAGAGTTACAGTTCATGACAGGAACTGAGCAGCAGTGAAATTAAACCCATAGATCGAACAGTGAAAGTTCCTCTGGATTTTGATTAATGAGAATGTGATGAATTTGGAAATAGATAAGATTTTGTTTTGTTGTATGCTTTGAAGTTCCAATTCTTTTTTAAGATAGCTTCATTTGGTTTATTTTGTTTTTGGTTCTTTTTGTGTAACAAACCCCTGTTTTATTATTAAAACCAAAACCATAATCTTAGTTCGTGTTTTAATAAAAGATCACAATGCTAAATTATAAAAAAAATCTATCAATCTAGATTTAATTTTAGATCTGACTTGTCCAACAGTAACTTCAGCTGGAATCATAACCCTAATTTTCCAAGCTATCCTTTATATCTCTGTTCTCCCGTGCATATCTCCTGCATCTTGCTGTGTTCCAGTGTGAAAATCCTGCACCTCTCATTTCCTCAGTGTGTATACTGTATTCAGTATCTTCTGTTCTCCTGGATTGTGAAGTACTTTGAAACATTCTGAGAACGTGACAGGTGTTAAACAAACTCGGAACCCTATCTCTAATGACTCACTGTTCTTAGTTGTGTATCCATGAGCTAATAGTGACAGTTCTGCATCCTCTCACTGCAGCCTTGCAGAATGTGGGTTGGCTTTTGGTTAAAGAACTCCCTGGCCCATCATGATGTATCTGGAGGACAGCAGGCGATGAGCTGGAGTGGGGGCTGAATGTGTGAGTGGATTCTGTTCCTCACCTGTCGGACTTCCTCCACGGAGGCTGGTTCAAAGTAGAACTCTGGCTTGCAGCTGTAGGTGTTGGCCCAGTTTTGGAACTGATATCCCACAGTCCCTTGAATCTGAATGAATGAGAAACAGAGGGAGAGTTAGAGAACTGGGAAGGTGGGGATTGGTGGGGGGGGAGGGGGGGTAGGGGGAGGGGGTTGCATTTGGAGGTGAGAGTTAGAGACCTATATTAAATGGGTGCCATGATTTTTAAACAACTTTAGACTTTCACCCACATAGAATGCTTTCTATGATGTATCAGTATCTCTGGATGCATCAGAAACAATTACAGAAGTTACTGGAAAGGCTCAGCAGGTCTGGCAGCATCTGTGAAGAGAAATCAAGGGTAACATTTCAGGGCCGGTGACCCTTGCTCAGCATTCTGAAGGGTCACCAGACTCAAAACGTTAACCTTGATTTCTATTCACAGATGCTGCCCGACCTGCTGAGCTTTCCTGGCAACCTCTGAGATTGTTTCTGATTTACAGCATCCACAGTTGTTTTGGTTTCTATCTGGATGCATCTTGTCTTGGTAAGGGAACTTCTCTGCCCAGGACTGTAAGAAAAATAGAGTGTTGTGAATACAGCCCAGGTGATTATAGAAACCAACTTTTCATCCATTGCCACCATCTATATTCCTTGCTGCCTCGGGAAGGCAGTCAACATCAAAGACCCCTCCCACCGCAGTTATAATCTCTACCAACCTCTGTCATCAGGCAGAAGACACAAAAGCTTAAACACACGTACCAACAGATTCAAGAACAGCTTCTTCCCCACTGGTATTAGATTGCTGAATGAACGTCAAATTTCAAACCTAATGTTGATCTTGTACCTTTTTTTTGCACCTTCTCTGCATCTGTAACATTGAATTCCTTGCTCTGTTCTATCACCCTATATGATCTTTGTATGGTCTGCTTGTACTGCAGACAAAGCAATTTTTCCACTGTACTTACACACATGTGACAATAGTTAGT
Organism: Chiloscyllium plagiosum; assembly: GCF_004010195.1. NCBI lineage: Eukaryota > Metazoa > Chordata > Chondrichthyes > Orectolobiformes > Hemiscylliidae > Chiloscyllium > Chiloscyllium plagiosum. The sequence continues at coordinate 4,422,725 of NC_057718.1, read as the reverse complement.
CAAATCGAACAGTGACCCCGCATTCTAGATTTTCCCACAAGAAGAACATCTTTTACACATCCACCCAATCAAGTCCACTCAGGATCTTATATGCTTCAATCAAGCATATGCTCTTGATGCTTTTTAATGTGGAATATGCTTTTTAAAAGATTGCTGTCAGATCTTTACATGTAATGGGGGATCTTCTACAAAAGATAAGCAGCTCTAGCAGTGCAGTGACCCCTCAGTACTGTGTGGGAGACTGGTCAGCTGCAGTGAGATGTGCCTTTGTAAGGAAGGGCTGGAGAGCATGGATGTGGTTTCTGTTCAGATTTGTCCTGAGCATCTCAATGTGTGGGACTGTGTACTCCAGGGGCTATTTGGTTCGGGGGGGGGCTGGGGCGTGTGCCAAGTCTTGGGAGGAGCGTATCAGTAAAGTGAGGCAGAAACTGGGCAGATGGAAGCTACGGTCGCTCTCCATCGCGGGAAAAAACCAGGTCATCAGGTGTGAGGCACTGCCATTGCTATTATACGTGGCACAGGTCCAGCCTATTCCCAGAACCTGTGCCGCTGCAATCACCTGGGCCATCTTCCAGTTTATATGGAGGTCAAAGATGGACCGGGTCTGAAGGGACTCGCTGTACAAAGATCTGGGCAACGGGGGAAAAAATACACGCAATGCCACCCTCACTCTGATGGCCACCTTTGTGTGTGGCTGCATCAAGCTGTGCGTGGATCCCCGGTACACAAACACCAAGTGTCACTATGTACTGAGGTTCTACCTGTCCCCGGTGTTGCGAAGGATGGGCCTGGCCTCGCTGCCGCGGAACGCTCCGAGTAGTTGGACCGTTCGGTATCACCTGTCCTTCGTGGAGAAGTTTATGAAGAAAAACACCTTTGACCACAAGTCCATCAGGAAGTGGTCAGCACGTAGTGTCCTTGAGACCCTTCGGGAAAAGGAGAGGGCGGATCCTATCGAGCGGTTCCCTGAGCAGACTGTCAAAGCCATTTGGCAGAATGCCTCATCACCAGAACTTTCCAACAAGCACCAAGACATGGCTTGGCTGGTGGTGAGAAGGGCTCTTCCTGTGAGATCCTTTATGCACGCCCGGACTCTCAGCCGCACCGCACGCTGCCCTCGAAGCGGCTGCAGGGGGGACGAGACTGTCACACACCTCCTTCTGGAATGTGCCTATGCCGAAGAAGTCTGGAGAGGAATGCAGTGATGTTTGTCGAGGTTCGTCCCGAGCAGCGCCATGACGCGGGACTCCGTGCTCTACGGCCTGTTCCCTGGGACGCACACCGAGACGAACATCAACTGTGCCTGGAGGATCATCAACTCGGTGAGGACACTCTCTGGGCCGTCCGAAACCTGCTGATCTTCCAGCTGAAGGAGTTGACCCCGACTGAGTGTTGCAGACTGGCACATTCCAAGGTCCAGGACTACGTGTTGAGGGACGTGCTGAAGCTTGGGGCAGCTGCCGCCAAGGCGCGGTGGGGAAAGACCACCGTGTAACATCTGCCTGCCTAAAGAAGAACAGGGGGCCCGCGCAGTCATTTGGGCTCTGCTGACGCCTCAGCTAGGAATGTAATCGTACAGACCTGTAAATAGGAATGATTACTCTGTTTTCGGTATGCAAACAAATGGAATGTTTACATATGTATGGCATGTCCAGTTGTACAGATCATCAAAGTATTTTATGAATTAAGTATATTTTTGAAATAAAAAAAAGTGTACTCCAGGGGCTGTGCCCTGGGTTGGACACACACACACACCCTCTCTCTCTCTCTCTCTCTCTCTTTCTCTCTCTCTCTGTGCCTGCCTGCCTGCTTGGGGGGCTCTCTGTGGTGGGCTAGACCCTTTTTGGTCTACCTAAAGTTAGCTGCTCTTCCAGTCCTCCCTGCTTCAGTGTTGCAGACTGGCACACCCTCCATGTCAAGAACCCAGGGGCATCCTCAACCTGGGAGCAGCTGCAATGGAGGTAGGCAGTGTGGTTAAGTGCTATCATTAAGGGGCACAGTGAGGGGCTAGAAACTGCAGAACCCTTGGGCTGTGTACTTTTTAAAGAAGGGACATTGTGATCAAGACTACTCCAAATGTACTGAGGCACCTCACACGAAGAAAAGACACTTACTGCACTTTCTGCAAGTTCCAACTTGAAAAATTTTACCCTCTGACTGTTTACTTGATAAGGAATGAATTTTGTAAATATTACAGTTGTATTGAATGGAATACGCTGCATGGGGACAGGTTGAGTTTTATTGCAAATCCAGCAATATTCAAATTGAAAATATTTTGTAACTCTTCTTTCCACAAATTTTATGAATAAAGCACATTTTCTGAAAAAAAAGTCATTGTTTGGCTCAGGGTGGGATTTAAATCTGTTTTTGAATTTTGCTCACTTAGCCACAGCTACCTTCTGGAAAACACCAGGCCTGGTTAAAAACTGAACCACGGATTCTGAGGGCCAGAAATCTTCTTCATAATTAAGCACAGAGCAAAACCAGGAAGCACACTCGGTTCCTCAGACAGTCAGCCCTCTGTAGGAATCAGTCTGAAGGTTAGGTGGCTGTGATCGAAAGAATTCATAGTCTCGGTGGGAGGAAGAAGCAGACGAGGAGCAGGTAACTTACTCTATAAATCAGACTGCGGGAATAAATGAAGCTTGGGATGAGTAATTAAACAATGGAAGGTTTCCACTGAGAGAGCTGCTCATTTTACTGTGGCAACTTCAGATTTCTTCGTCCAAATTGAAAAAGGAAGACAGCGCCCAGAGGCTGCTACACATGTGAGAGGAAGCAACTTCATTTCATGAAGTAACTGAGTTCAGTTTAAATATTCAAACCCACATTGTGCACATAATGTGAAGGACAGTAGAATCTTTCAAACAGGAGATTAAGAAGTTAATTTTTAATGTTGTCCTTCACAACATGAAGGATTTTAACCTTTGGGAAAAATTCACAGACACACCCAGAATAGGGAGAGAATAGGATTAGATACAGAGTAAAGCTTTCTCTACACTGTCTCCATTAAGTCCTCCCAGGACAGGGACAGCATGGGGTTAGATACAGAGTAAAAATGCCTCTGTATTGTCCCCTTTAAGCCCTCCAGGACAGATATAGCAAAACAAACTATTGATTCATTATAGTGATGCTGCCATCCTCTGTACAAATTGGAGACTTAAGACACGAAGTGAATATATTTCAATGTAACCTGTGATAGAGGGTGTTATTCTCTCAATGATTATAAATTCATTCTTTCTAAACATTTGATCACTGTTAAAACCACAAGCAATGAGTGATAAATTGATCTGATATAATATCGCAATCATAGTCTGGACTAAATGACTGAGAGAGTGATTCATCCATTCCTATCTCTACTCTCAAGCTAATTGTTTCAAACAGTCCTGCAGAAGGGACTCCGGAGCCGAACAGACTGTGAGGAAGGGGCATTTTTCACTCTGAACCCAGGTCATCGAAACCTGAGGTTTACACAATCAGCCTTGAATAGAACTAATTCAGTGAGTCACACTGGACAGGCAACAGTGGACTTTCAGGGCATTTGAGAATGTTTCAAGGTTTGTCAATTAGCTCAGCAGCGCTGACGCGGTTACTGTCAGGAAGGGACTGAGTGAAATCTGACAAGAGATCTCTCCCAGGGATCAGTACGGGGACGCAGGGCAAGCTGCTTACTTTCAAAACATCTTTTTCTTTCTGGCAAGGAGAAACTTCAAATGGTTTGCCCTGGTGTTGCAGTGAGCACGGACTGAGTTGAACAGAATACACTGGTATTCATTGGAGTTTAGAACAACGAAAGGTGATGGCCTTAAAATGTATAAAATTCTTCAAGGGCTTGACAGGAGGGTCCAAAATAGGCTCGGGACCAGGATATGAGGCTGGTTGTTTAGGACAGAGGTGAGGAGAAATTCTTCTCTCTCAGGAATCTTTGGAATTCTGTGTCCCAGTGAACCTCCCATAGTCAGTAGGATCCCCACGGTGACCATTGAGAGAATGAAGGAGTAATAGAGATGGAGTGGAAGTTGGGGTGGAACTGGAGACAACCGTGTTCCCACTGACAGCTGGAATCACCTCCTCCAGCCCCTTTTTCAACTTTTCAGATTTACGCCTCAATTAAACACACCCAACACTTTCTAAAAGGGAACGATCATAACAGAATGAACTCCGAAATGATCCAACTCCCTGATAAAAGCCGAAAGAATTGCGGATGCTGGAAATCAGAAACAAAAACAGAAATTGCTGGAAAAGCTCAACAGCAGCTGGGGAGAGAAATCAGAGTTAACGTTTCCGGTTGAGTGACCATTCGTGAATTAGATTGCACTGCTTGTCGTTCCCATCTACAAACTCCCTGTCTATTCTCTCTCTCTGTAACAT
>NC_057718.1:4414788-4417854 GCF_004010195.1 Chiloscyllium plagiosum | reverse complement strand
TCTTCCATGGACTCCAGTTTCCTCCCTAATGAGTGCGCAGCCCTATGTTCTGGTCGGACAATGCTACCTTTACCTTTTACACAGTGATGCCACTGTGTTTCTGGGGTGGGGAGAGGGAATGCTGAAGGTGGTGGATGGAACACCACTCAGTCACAGTGCTTTGTCCTGGAGGATGTTCACTTTCTTTAATAGTGTTGGGGGCTGCACTGATGCAGGCAATTGGAGAATGTTCCAACACAATCCTGATGTGTGCCTTATAGAGAGCAAACAGACATTGGGGAATCAGGGGTTTGGGGAAACTGAGGTTGTTCTCCTTGGAGCAAAGGCAATTGAGAGGAGCTGTTTATTATTATAACGTGTAACTTTTCTAAAGAGGGGTTTAGAAAAGTTACACGTTATAATAATAAACCTTACACCCATCAGCTCATTATACAAGGATTACAGGACACACATTAAAGGTTTGGGAAGATTCAAAGGAGAACTTTTATGCAGCAAATGGGATTCAGGTGGAATACAATACTCATACACAATGCGAATATCCAGGTTCTGATGAATTGACTAATTCCATCAGAGTTAGGTGTTACAATGACTGAGATTATCGTCTGAATGTCCACCTGTCGTCTCCTGTAATACAAGTTTATAAAATCCATCATTGTCAGTTCAAGTTAGAAACTCGCACCTCCCCTCCTCCTAGCCCAGGATGACTGACACATTACCCCTTGTGGAGGTCAGCAGTCAGTTCAGGGGGAAATCTATGTGTGTTTCTAGGAGTTTCCCCCTTGGAATTTCATGTGACCGAACAGGGCAGATCTTTGACACATGGGACAGAATATTCCAAGAGTCAGTGAGATGTGGAGAGCAGGATTTGCTTCTCTTTTTTTCCTTCCGTGCCACCGCTGTGCCTCATCAATAAGACATGGGGTGGGAAAGGCTCATCCAGCTCGATGGGCACGTTGCCTCCACTCTGACCAATGGGCAGCAAGCTCCTCCCATAGAGTATCTCTAAAAACAGAGCAACTCTGCATGCTTCACACTGCCCAGTACTCCCAGTAAATGTTTAGAGAGAATTGGGGGGTGGGGCGGTGACTCGTAGAAAAGGCATAACTGTAAAGTTCTAAGAGGATTGTGAAGAGAGAGAGAGATGCACAGGAGAAGGGGACAACAAGTTGCCAGATGGAGTATAATTTGGGAAAATGGGATATTGGCTATCTTGGAGGAGATAATAAAAGAAGAGTGCTATTTAAATGGTGGAAACTGTAGAAAGCTGCACCACAAAGGGACCGGGGGTAATTGTGCAGGAAACACCGAAAGCAGCAGATTCTGGGTCAGTCACGGAATCAAGGGTTCTATTTCAGATTCATCAAGTTTAAGGCAACACCGACACGGGTAAGGGGTTTCAGTAGCAATGGAGCTGGGGTGAGGTGGAGACAAGCAACATTTTAGAGATTGGAATTCCTGGTGTTTGTGATTGTGTTGATGTCAGGTCAGAAGGTCACCTCGGGCTCAGATACGACAGCAATATTGTAAAGAGTTGTAGTTCTACCTCAGGCATTTTCCAGTGAGAGGGAGAGGCTCAGCAGTCAGGGAAAGTAATTTGTATTAGCAACTGAAGGTAAAGGGTTTACCCATTACAGTGTTTCATTGGAGGAAATTGCAGCTAATAGAGTAATGGAAGCGTGATAAGCAGTTTGATAACTTAGCAACAGTGCAACAATGGAGAGGGATGATGGGGAGGGAGAGTTGGGTATTGCCAGTGTACATGTAAAACCTAAAGATCCTTGAGGGACACCAAATACAAGGAATTCAGAAAGGAAAGGGAGAGTGGAGATGGAGCAGGATTTACAAATGATGGTGAGGTCAAATGTTAGTTTTTTTGCAGAATGGATGAGAAGGACATAACCAGAAAAGACAGACAGACAGAACAAGGAACAATACCTGTGAATTGGCGAGGGGGAGTGTTGATGAGGAGGAGGAGGAAACAGAGTTGGAATGTCTGTAGTTTAGCGAGACCAGTAAAAGATCAAGATGAGCTCTGATAAGGCTTGACAAGATACTGGAGAAAGATGTAAGATTGGGACAAAAAATCAGGAACACCATGTGAGGCAGTTTGTCTCGGTGGGCTAGTGGGAGGGAGAGAAGCAGCAGAGGCAGTTGATCGGATTGTCTCAGTCTTAGTGACAGAGACACTCAATGTGCTCCTTGCTCTTGTTGTTGGAGGGAAGGATGAAGGAGACAGGATGATGGACAGTGTTTTACAAAGAAACACAACCAGGGTTAGTAATATTTAAAATGAGTGAACAAACCTAATGTATTTAACTTTTATCCAGAATATTAAAATATACAACTGAAGTCCTTGTTCGAATCCCAGCTCGGCAGATGGTGGAATCTGAATTCAAGAAAAAAATGACTGGAATTAGGAATCTCCTGATCTCCATGGAACCAAAGTCAATGGCAGAAACAATCCTGCCAACTTGACAGTCGCCCAACAAGCTACTCACTGTATTAATCACTGCAAAGTCTCAACAAAGGAATGAAACTGGATGGACCACTTGACATCTAACAAGGCATTAGGAAATACAACCACAGAATCAGCCCTCTCGACTCTACAAAATCCTGCTCACTAACATATGTTTTTTTTTGTGCCAAAACGTGGCGAGCTGTCTCACAGACTAGTTAAGGAACAGCCTGCCATAGTGATACTCACGGAGTCATCCCTTACAGATCATGGCCAGACACCACCAACACTAGATATAGAGAGTGTGGTTATGGAAAAACACAACAGGGTAGGCAGCATCCGAGGAGCAGTAGAATTGACGTTTCGAGCCAAAGCCCTTCATCAGCCTGACCCGCTGTGCTTTTCCAGCACCACACTCTAGACTCTGATCTCCAGCATCTGCAGTCTTCACTTTCTAATGAAATCTCTGGATATGTCCTGTCCCACCAGCAGGACAGACCAGGCAGAGGTTATGGCACAGTAGAGTACACACAGGAACCATTTGCCCTGGGAGTACTCAGCATTTTCTTTGCACACCAGGAAGTCTCATGGCTCCTGCTGATTACCACGTA
>NC_057718.1:4404135-4414370 GCF_004010195.1 Chiloscyllium plagiosum | reverse complement strand
CGTGCTAAATGGGACAGATGTAGGAACTCAAACTGGATATCTCTGAGGCACTGTGGGATAACAACAACAGCAGAACTGTACTGCAGCACAATCTGTAATCTCATGGGTTTGTAAATCCCGCACTCACCCATCACAATGGACAGGAAAGGAGGGCATGCCATGAGCAGCACCAGGCATACCTAAAAATGAAGTGCCAACCTGGTGAAGCTACCAAGCAGTACTATCTGCATAAACAAACAGCATCAGCAGCAAACAACAGAGCTAAGTAATCCCACAATTAATGGATCAGATCAGAGCTCTGCAGTTCTGCCACACCCAGTTGTGAATGGTAATGGACAATTAAACAATCCGTTACAGGAAGCACTACAGATATCCCCACCCTTACTGATGGTTTCACACATCCATGCAAAAGATAAGATGACAGCATTTGCAGCAATTATCAGCCAGATGCAAAGTGGGATAATCCATCTCAGCCTTCTCCAGTGGCTTCTAACATCACAGATGTGAGCTTGAAGCCAGTTCAATTTAGTTCGAATAATATCGAGAAATGGTGAAGTAGTGTAAAGGCTATGGGTCCTGCTAACATTCTGGCAATAATACTGATGGCAAGTTCTGGAGCACAAGCTACCCACCAAGTCACGTACCGCTCCAGCACTGGCATCAACTGACAATGTGGAACATTGCCCAGGGATTTTCAACACTAAAACACAGGGCAAATCCAACCCAGGCAATTTCCCTCTGTCAGTCCACACTCGATCAGCAGTAAAGTGATGGAAGTAGTCATCAACAGGACTATCAAGCAGCAGCTGCTCAGCAACAGCCAGCTGAGCGACACTCAGTTTAGGCTCCACCAGGGCCACTCAGCTCCCGATTGTGTTACCGCCTGATTCACAACCTGACAACCAGCTGAATCCCAGAGGTGAGGCGACAGTGACAGCCAAGTCCCACTCCAACACCACTATTTCTTGCTAGTTCCACCCTCATCTCAGCTCATATACTGAAACTCTCATCCATTGTGTGTTATCTACAGACTTAATTATCCAAACACACTCCTGGCCAGCCTCCCAAATTCAACCTCACTGTAATCTCAAGAAACATTGAAAGCTGTATCGTCCACGTGCTCACTTCTCCCCAAACATGTTCATCCGTCAACAGGCTCCTATTCATAAGCAACAACAATTTAAAATTCTCGTTCTTGATTTGATTCCTGGCTGTGATCATCCGTAGCTACCTGCACCACACATCCTTTGAGACCTCGACAACCCATTTTTTTGAGACTCCCAACGATTTTGTTACTTCATTACTTCAACTATGTGGCTGATTCTACAGTTACTAAAGCAACATGGTCTGGAATTTGCAGACAAAACCTTACAGGTCTGCGTTCCACCTTTAAGACATCCCTCAAAACCTGCTTTATGGCAATGCTTTTGGTCACCTGATAATGTCTCTTACCCAACCACATTGTGGGAGCACCTGCAGCTGTACAAGAAAGTCAAACATCACCGTCTCCACAAGCAACAGGGCTTTGGCATTAATCACTGGTATCTGTGGAAGGTGAAACACAGTTTCAGGGAATGCAAAATGGATTACAGGGAATGAAAATGGTGCAGAATTTGATAGTCAGAAATGGAAGGAAAATACACTTGCTTATTGGAAAAAAGAATTCTTGACTGTCAAAAATATTCAAGAAAAAAGTAATTTGATAATAGAGCATCACGTGGTCAGGGGCTGGGCCGCAGTGAAAAACTCATTGACAAAGGGTCTATAAAAGTAATAATACAGTACTAAACAGACCAAAATACACCCATGCTTCGAGACTGAGGAAGCTAGATATTGACAAAGTGGTCATGAGGGAGCCCAGAGGTGAATCAGAGCAATATTGGCTGCTATGATCCCAATAACTCTACACGAGAGAAAGGCTGCACATGCGCCTGGTTGCACCTTGCCCCCTACAAAGATGGCGGCCGTGCACTCGTCCAGTGAATCCTTGCTCCGAATAAAGATGGCGGCGTTCACTCAGGCCTGCAGTTGCGCCGAGGCAATTCTCCATTTACTGCAAACACGGGACTGGGACGTGCACAATTTGTTTGTAAAACCTCTCCGCTCATAGAAACACAGTTTTTCACCAGTTTCCCTGTTTATTTCTTTCCTTACCGTATCCTTTCTCTCCAGAACTTCCCGAGCATCATTACAGCGACTCTGCACCACGTGCGAGAGTGATCTCGTGGTTTAGCCTAGTTCCGCCCCTCATTCACTTTGATTGGTTGGAGGACCAACCACCCAGCTGGTCCTCCAGCACCGCCCACCGTCATTTCATTGGTCCGGTGCTGACCAATCACCCGGGTCCCTTTGTTGCCTAGAGCATGCGCAGTGCGTCCGGCTTTTGCTGATATATTGGGTAATGTGATGGGAGAGTTTGCTGAGGGTACGAATTCCCTCTGTGTGAGCTCTGCTGTAGATTTCCTTTATTCATGGATGGAATTGCCTTCCTACTCACGACTGTGTAGCTGTGATTGATGAATCAAGGCCATTTGAATCAGTACATAAACACCCCATTTTCATTCCTTCACAACATCTGAGATCTTTAGCACATTGTATCACGCTCTTCTTTGGAGACAAAAAAGCATGAAATGGAGCCCCAAGGAATTGAGGCAAGAGTAGGGCATTCATCCCCTACAGTTTGTTCCCCCATTCTATCAGATCATGGCTGGGCCAATCCAGGCATCAATACCTCTTTTATGCTTGATCCACATAGCCCTCAACTGCTCAATATGTCAAAAATCTATCTGCCCTCTTTTAAAATAATTTGAGATAGAATCACAGATTCCCTACTGTTTTGAAACAGGCCTTTCAGCCCAACAAGCCACACTGACCCTCCGAAGAGTAACCCAACAAGACCCATTCCCCTACCACATTTAACTTTCACAATTCTTTGGGCTAGAAAATTCTAGCCATTCACTGAGGGAAAAAAATTATTTACTTTTTTTTAAAATGAATGTTCCCTTCTGCAATGTTCCCTAGTTTGAGACTTCATTGGTGCTGGAAGATCGAGTCAACATCTACCCTGTCAGGCTCCTCAGAATCTTGTTTCCATAAAATCACCCCTTGTTTGTCGAAATGCTATTGAATAATCGCCTAACCTGTTTAGCTATTCTTGATAGTTCAACCCTTTCATCCTCGAAGCAGCTAAATGAATCTTTTTTGAATGGTCTCCAATGCTGGTTTATCCTTTATTAAATATGGGAGGTAACATTGTATACAGTACTCCTAGTGAGATCTCAGCAGCAGCCAGTGTGGCAAACGAATCCTCAGTTCATGTAAATACATTACCCAGATACTGTGAGCTCCTCTATTATGCAATTAACTTTTATGTAGCACATTATCATTTATATTTTTAAAATCCAAATGCAGAACATCATTTGATTGCCCTTTATCAGCCCTGCTTGTTATCTCCTCAATGTACTGTCGCAAATTTGTCAAATATAGTTTCTCTTTCACCAAACCCAGTCTACCGTGTTTAATGATAAGCTTTTCTAAATGTCCTGCTATTTCTTAAATTTATATTCGACTCTGCTGTATTACCAAAACAGACATTAAACTAACTTGTCTATAGTTTCCTGATTTATGTCTCCCTTCCCTTCTTGAACAAATGCATCAATCCACTAGATGCTCCCTGTATCCCCTGATTCTTGAATATTCCAATCGATGCCTTGAATATCTCTGCAGCCAGTTGCCTTCAAAATGTTTGATCCAGGCAATTAGGTCCTGTCTGCCTTTAGTTCTATTAGTTGGTCAATACTTTGTCCCTTGTGACAAAGACAGTTATAACATTTTTCTTCCCATGACTAACTTGCTTATTTGCTACCTTTCGGTTGATAACGGTATCCTCCTTCATGAAGATCAATGTAAAATATCGGTTTAAATTATCAGCTGTTTCCCTGTACCCATTATCAATGCCAGAGTCAGAACCTCCAAGGGTTCGATGCTGACTTTAGACACTCATTTTTTATATACCTGTACAACTCTTGCCATTCATTTCTGATTCTTGTCAAGTTAATTACATGATCAGTTTTCTTCCTTTTCAGTCATCCGCTGCTGTGTCATTCTTTTCCTTGTGGGTACTGCCCTTCACTGCGTTTGTTACCCACAGGTGGTACACTTTTATCTTTGAGTTCTCCTTTTTGCTTAAAATTAACTTTTGATAAGCAGTATGTAAAGAAAAACCCATCAGGTTCCAGTGACCGAGCATGTGATTTCTTTTAATATTGGATGCTTCAATGTTCCTATTGTGTTTGCTGTTCCGAAAGAAGAGCTGAGATCATCTGGAAAGGAGGTGGTAGCTGATTCACTGTTAATTTCCAAAATAAATTCGAATACTTGCAAAAAGAAATTATTTGCACTACTGTGAGAGCAGGGATCTAGCCAAATTGCTACTTTAAAAAAAAAAGCACAGTTGTGATGGGTTGAATAGGGGACTCTGATTTCAAAAGCAAAATGTGATCCAAGTCATCTTCTAATCTGTGCTGTACTAATTCTTTCTGATTGAGATGACTGGGTTGGTGTGTGCGCAGGTTGTAGCAGGATCTCTGACTGCCACAAACCGATCTGGTAGAACAGCTCCTGTGTCAGTGACAGTGCTGTTGGACCAACAGAGGCAGCAACATTCCGACTTCATGAAGCAACTGCGAATCAGGGCTGAACTTTGCAGGAAAGATGTTTACACTGCCGAAATCTGATTAATACTATTAAACTTCATGGCTTAATAACCTGAGGATTGTTGCTCGTTGCACAGTTATTCATGGTTTTGCTGTCACCTATGATCAAGAAAGACAGGGTGAATGCACTCAGTCTTTTAAGAAAAAGGGGAGCAGCTCAGCGCACAAGGGACCCAGGTTCAATTCCAGCCTCGAGCGACGTTCTGTGTTTTGATTTTGCACATTCTCCCCTGTCTGCGTGTTTTTCCTCCAGGTGCTGTTTCCTCCCACAATCCAAAAATGTGCAGATTAGGTGAATTGGTTATGATAAATTGCCCATAGTGTTCAGCAATGCACAGGCTTGGTGCCTGAATCAGGGGTAAACATTGAGGAATAGATTTGGTTGGGATGCTATTTGAAGGGCTTTGAAGGGCTTCCTGAAGAAGGGCTTATGCCCGGAACGTCGATTCTCCTGTTCCCTGGATGCTGCCTGACCTGCTGCGCTTTTCCAGCAACACATTTTCATGCTATTTGAAGGGTTGGTGTAGATTTGTTGGGCTGAAGGGCCTGTTTCCACAAAGTAGAGATTCCATGCTCTGAGTAATTTTGGGGATCTAACAGAATCCTGGCATTCAGAGGGTTCTCTGTTAGTTAAAATAATATTGTGCACTCAGCTTATGTTACCTTCTGAAGCAATTTGAGGTAGACAGCTCTGTGCAATTTCACAGAGCAGATGCACTAGAACCAATTAGGGAACAGCTATTTAAGACCTGATAATATGATCGATTAATGAGCTCAAAGTAAAAGACCCTTTTGGTAAGATGCAATGCAGAATGATAGACTTTAGCTTTAGGGTGAGGAATTTGGTTCTTCAACTAGTATCTAAACTTAAAGGCAGTCACAAGGGGGTTAGGTAGTAGTTCGCTAAACTGGAATGGGACTATAGTTAGAACGTTAAAGCAGAAGAATATATTCAGTTATTCTATAATTCTCAACAATATATATTAACTTGTAAAAGAAATGCACGATGAACAGCGGTGCATAGGTGAGGGAATTATGAGTGACATCAAATTGAAAGAAAAGATGTACAAAACTGCAAAGATGATAGTAGACTAGAAGGTTTAAAAATTTTAAACTATCGAAGGATGAACAAAAAACAGATGGAAGATATTTTGTCCCTTGTCAGAGAGACTGTTATAACATCTTTGCTCCCATTAATACTTTGCTTATTTCCCAGCTTTAGGATGGTAACAGTATCTTCCAGATGAGTAAAGTAATTGGGCAAATTAACCCACCAGTTACTCAGCCGAAAACACAGTGCTCTTGTGATGCTGTGGTAGTGTCTCCAACTTTGAGCCAGAAGGCCTGGAACTATCCCACCTTCTCCAGAGGTGTCATAATGCATCAAAATAGGTTGATGAGGAAAGCAATATGAGACAAACTTCAGTAATTGAATGGTCTTGATGGTCTCTGGAAATTCCAAACTTGACTGTTTTGTATCCTCACCTGAGGCCTGATCTCAATTAATCTTCCTCATTTAAACTGAATTGCCTTTTATTGTGTTGAATATAATTGAGGTTTGTCCTGTCTGCATGCCCCCTTGTGCAAAACCTGTTGCAAACTGTCAAAGAACAAGACTGAAACCTCAGATTAGCTGATAGCCTGTTCAAGAACTTAAACCAGTGGCCTTTTCCACTGGGACAGTAGGCGCTGCAGAATTGATCCCATTTCCCATTGAACTGAGACAGGAGGTGATGAGCTTGCTTAAATGTCTTTCACTGAAACATTTTTGAATTAAAATAAATTACATTGGTTGCGGTGCAATTGAATCTAGAGGCTTAGTGGGGAGTACCGACTGTCATTTCTTTGTTTGCTCATCGCAGAAGGAATGAGAGCAGCCCAATGCCAGCCGAACATGCGGAGGAACTGCCAGATATTAAAATGCGTAACTCCGCTTCATTAGCCAGTCTGTCTGAGTCATCCAGACTTAAACATCATGACTGGAGGTGGGCTTTTTGTGTTCTCTATGAATGTTATTTTAGAGTACAAAATTAATGCATAACATATTTCTTGAGAACTGAAAACAACAAATACTGCAGATCGCAGGAGGGAGCCAATGGCGGAGTGGTATTATTGCTAGACTGTTTATCCAAAGATCCAGGTTGCATTCTGGAGAACCAAGTTTGAATCGTGCCATAGGAAATGGTGGAATTTGAATTCAGTGAATATCTGCAATTAAGAATCTCATGACCACGAATCCTTTGTCGAGTTCCGGAAAACCCACCTGGTTCACTAACGTGCTTGAGGTAAGAAGCTACCATCCTTAGCTAGTTTGTCCTACATGTGATTCCAGATACACAGCAATGAGCTTGATTCTTAGCTGCCCATTGGGCAATTAAGGATGAGCAATGAATTCTACCAATCCAATGACACCCTCATCCCATGAGCCTCTTTTTAAAAAATCGAAGGAGAGAGGAAGCTAACATTCTGAGTCCAGATGACTCTTCATCAGAGCTCTGATCGAGTCATCGAGACTCACCGTTAGCTTGCTTGGTCACCATGGCTGCTGCCTGACCTGCTGTTAGCTCCAACATCTGTTATTTCCAGTACAGATTCCAACATCTGCAGTAATTTCCTTGTATACTTCTTCATTATTTTGTTTATTAAATACCCACTAAATTGCAGCTACTACTCAACACCTTACCTACAGAGTACTGTGGCTCTGGTGTCAAAAGCATCCATTAACTTGTTCAATTACACCATAGTTTAGGACAATTGCAAAATGCCACTGTGGCTGAAAAGAATGGAATCATAGTCATACTGCATGGAAACGAATCCTTCAGTCCAACTCGTCCATCCCAACCAAATTTTCCAAATTATGCTAGTACAGTTTGCCTGCATTTGGCCCATAATCCTCAACCTATCCTATTCATGTACTCCTCCAAATGTATTTTAAATGTTGTAACTGTACTTGCATCTACCACTTCCTCTGGCCATTCATTCAGGTGTCCTAACCAATCTCTTTGTGAAAAGGTTGGCAGATGATAGTTTCACTGTTGACTACGGTGTGAGAGTCACTGGGATTATTGTTTGTTCAGGACCACCCCTCTCTGAGCATGGCTCAGGGCCTCAAGAGATTCCTGAATGTAGCTTGGGGCCTCTTTGTGGATTACCACATGCTGCTCAAGGCCTTGTGTTTGCGCAGCGCAGCTGTCTATGGGTGGGGGTGTTGTGGAAGGAAGGATTGGGCGTTAAGGAATTAATGAATTTATGGAATGTGGGTGTCACTGGCTGTGAGAACATTTATTGCATCATTCTAATGCCCTTGAGAAGGTGGGTGTGAGCTCCCTTTTTGAATCACTGCAGTCCGTGTGGGTTGTAGGCATATTGGTAGTGCTGTTGGGAGGGAATTCCAGAATTTTGGCTCAATGACACTTCAGGACTGCTGAAAGATTTTCAACTCCAGATGGTGGTGGCCTGGAAGGGAACCTCCAGGAGGTGATGTTCCCGTGAATCTGCTTCCCTTTTCCTTTTAGTTGGTATTGATCATAGGTTTGGAAGATTCTATTGAAGTATTATGAATTGATGTAATGTATCTTGTAAACAGTACATAGTCCTGCTCTGGGCATCAGTGGAGGAGGGAGTAAATGTGGTTTCCATTCAAGCACTCTGCTTTTTCCTGACGCTGTCAAGCTTCTTGAGTGTTCTTGAAGCTTGCACCCAAACCGAGCCAAGTAGTGAATATCCTATTGCACTCCTGAGTTGTTTCATGTAGATGGTGGACAGGCTTCAGAGATTCGGGGGGTGGTTTAATTACCGTAGTTATATGGCTAGTCCACTTCAATTTCTAGTCAATAGTAACCCCCCAGAATGTTGATGGTGGGGGACTCGGTGATGGTAGGTTTGGAGAAAGAGGCTGCAAGACTTTTGGTGAAGGAGCTTCAGGCTGAATTCTAGGGAGGAGGGAATAAGGTAGAGGCTAGAAATGGATAGGTGGGGAAAGATACTGCAAAGGAGACATCACGGTCTTTTCTCTGTGCTGGGCCCAGCTGGTATCCTGACACTACTGTAGAAATATTGTGCCTCACCTCACCAAATCAAACAGCCTCTCACCATAGTCTTTCCAATACCAAGCCTATTAAATACCTTATATAGTCCATTCCTCTTACTTCCTCCTTTTGAAGTAAGAACATAAGAGCATCAGAGTTAGGAGCAGGCATATTAACCCACAGTCATGGCTAATCTCATCTTGGCCTTAACACCAATACTGCCAGCTCTCCTTAATTCTTCAACCCATTACTAATTAAAAACCTGAGTGTCTCCTATTTAAATTTACTTAATATCCCAGAATCCACATTGTTCTGAGATTGTGAATTCCACAGATTCACCATCCTCTAAGATAATTAATTCCTCCAACTTCTCCTTTATTGTAAAATGACACCTCCTCATTTTAGATTGAATCATCTTCTCTGCGTCTACTTGGTCAATCCCTTGACCATTTTATAGACCTCAATGATATCACCTCTCATTCTTGGGCTCCAATGAATATGAATGCAAATAGTGGTTGTAGTTCAGCTTGTGACATTTTAATAACTGTGGCAGAGGATGTTTGTTCAAAGTTGAGCTGGACAGTTAGTGCTTTTCAAATCAGAAATAGTTGATGAACTTAAGTACATTAAAATATTGGAGTTTTGTTTTTAGGTCGACGTACTGTTAGGAAGATGTAGTTAAGGGAATATTGCAGTCAAAGCTGTGGAAGATCAACCTTCACCCATGTGTGAGGTTGTACACTGTGGTCAAAAGAATAAAGAGACCACATCCTCTTTGGAAATATGTCATTAAACAGGGCAGAGGGATCTGGAGATAGGAATAAGTCACGAGCAGTAAATGGCACTGGTTTGTGAGGTTAGATGGAAAAGTAGAGTCTGGTTTTGTTTCTGGGGTGACAGAATGGAAATGTGTTAGATATGTGTAGAGCCATGGACAGATCATCCTTGGAGCACTGCAAACAGTTCTGATCTTCATATTGTAATATGAATGTAGAGGCAGTAGGGAAGATAAAGAGTAGTTACTGGAATTATATCCAAACTTAATTTGAATTCATCAAGTAAGACTGGACAGTCTTGTCTCGTTGGAAAAGAGTGACATGGTCCAGTTATGTAGGGTTTTGATGGGTTAGACATCGAAAAGACGTTTCTGCTTGTGAATGACGCTATCCACTGGAGCTGAGGATATAATTGTAGTCACTATTAAATCCAAAGTGGAATTTGCTGAGAGCGACAAAGTCTTTACCCAGAAAGGGGTTTGATTGTGGAACCTACCTCATCAGGGAAATAGCTCGATTGAGAAGGTGGTTCAAACAGTGGCCAACGACTCGCTCCGCAGAGACAATATGCCTTCATTACCTGGTGAGAAAGATGAATTCTTTAACCAGAAATGATGTTTTGTCCTTCCACTGATCTCATGACTTAAACGGGGCAATGTTTCTCTTCAGTTAGATGATTCGAATCAATCAAATCTATTGCTACGTTAGCACTCCCT
>NC_057718.1:4382273-4396313 GCF_004010195.1 Chiloscyllium plagiosum | reverse complement strand
TGTTCTCTCTCTCTCTGTATCATCTCCCTGTCCATTCTCTCTCTCTCTCTGTAACATCTCCCTGTCTATTCTCTCTCTCTCTGTAACATCCCCCTGTCTATTCTCACTCTCTGTAACAGCTGTCTATTCTCTTCTCTCAGTAACATCCCCCTGTCTATTCTCTCTCTCTCTCTCAATAACATCTCCCTATCTATTCTTTCTCTCACTCTCTCAGTAACACCTCCCTGTATCTGAGCTGGACATAAGACTGAAGATCCTTACCATGTTCAGTGGTGAGTGCAGCAGGAAGCCGGCAATGAATGGCAATGGAAACACACAGCAAGTGGGACTCAGAACCTGGCAAATGGCAGGATTGTCACCCAAATGAGAGGAGCTGTGTCCCTGCCCAGTGAGATAGCCATGATTGGAATGTTAATGAGATCCCTGTGGGTGATAAGGAAGACAATAATTAACCTGCTGATAGGCCAGTGATCCTCAACCAGTCTCAGGTTTACAGCTCAAAGTAGAGGCTCCCTGAGAAACTCATGTGATTCGACCGAACACGGGCCGAGCAGAGCTCAGTGGGTCAGGAGCAAAGTCCCATCTCCCACTGATACTCCAACAGTTCCTTTATTAATGGACCTGCTCTATTTCTGATGTTACAATCCCCAAGTCAGGAACTAAGTGCCAGATACAGCTCTGAATTATCCTTTAATTAACATCAGAAAATGATCAAATGTCATTCAGTCCAGGGAAGACTTTGTGATATTATGCTGTAGAGCCATAAAGAGATTCACATGGAAACTGACCCTTTGGTCCAACCCATCCATGCCCATCAGATATCCTAAATTCATCTAGTCCTATTTGCCAGCATTTTGCCTATATCCCTGTAAACCCTTCCAATGCATGCACCTGATCACATAATTTTAGACATTTGGACAATTTATTCACTAGCTCCACATACACTAAGACTCCATATACACTATCTTCATCTCCACGCACTCCATGCTTCAGGCTCTCTGCCTTTATCCTGATGAAGGGCTTTTGCCTGAAACGTTGATTTCGAAGCTCCTTGGATGCTGCCTGAACTGCTGTGCTCTTCCAGCACCACTAATCCAGAATCTGGTTTCCAGCATCTGCAGGCATTGTTTTTACCACAGAAACAGACCCTTCAGTCCAACTTGTCCATGCTGACCAAGTTTCTCAAACTAAACTAGTCCCATTTGCCTCTGTTTGGTCCAAATCCCTCTAAACCTTTCCTATCCATTGTACCTGTCCAAATATCTTTTGAATGTTATAATTGTACCAGCTTCTACCACTTCCTTTGGCAGCTCATTCCATATATGCACCACCCTCTGTGTGAAAAAGTTGCCACTTAAGTCCCTTTTAAATCTTTCCCCGCTCACCTGAAACCTATGCCCTCTAGTTTTGAACTCCCCAAACTATGGAAAGGACCTTTGTTACTCACATTTCTACCTCCCTCATGATTTTATAAAACTATATAAAACCTTCTATGCTCCAGGGAAAAAAGTTCCGGCCTATCCAGCCTCTACTTATAACTCAAAACTTCCAGTCCCAGTAATGTTCTTGTAATTCTTTTCTGCTCCCTTTCCAATTTAATAATACCCTTCCAACAGCCGGGAGACCAGATCTCCACATGGTACTCCTGAAGAGGCATCACCAACATCCTGTATAACCTTAACTCCTATACTCAATGCACTGATCAATGAAGGCAAATGTGCCAAATGTCTTCTTCACGACCCTATCTATCTGCAACACCACTTTCAAGGAACTAAGCACTTGCACCCCAAGGTCTCTTTTTATGACAACACTCCTCAGCGATCCACCACTAATTGTGTAAGTCCTGTCCTGGTTTGTCTTACCAAAATGCAACACTTCACATTTATCTAAACTAAACTCCATCTGCCTTTCCTCAGCTGATCAAGATCTCATTATACTCTTAGTTAACATTCTTCACAGTCCACTATACCATCAATTTTGGTGTCATCCACAAAATTACTAATCAGGCCTCTTATATTCTCATCCAGATTGTGTATATAAAAGACAAACAATAGTGGATCCAGGCCCAATCCCTGTGGCACACCCCTGGTCACAGGTGTTCAGTCTGAAAAACAACACTACCACCACCCTCTGTCTCCCACCTTCAAGCTAATTTGAATTGAATTGGCTTTATTGTCACATGTACTCAAATGAGTACCATGAGCAGTGTATAAGTTACCACTTACAGTGCCAACTGAGGTAGAGAGTATGTCGGTACAATCCATAGTTACAGAATATGAAGAAAAAGAGAATTACATTCCAGCGATACACAGTATAACCATAGGTCAGGAAGACAAGAAGTAAAGTTGAAAAGGCTAACATCACAGTCTCTCCCCAAGGGCTCTCCACAGCAGACCCCTGCAGACCGGCCTTCATGTGGTTTGGCTGCTGGCTGTTTCCACGCTCTGCATTGGGCCACTACCACCATGTTCTGCTCTGGTCGCTGGTGTCCCTGCTCTGGGCCACTGATTACTGACCCCACTTCAAAGGCTGGGAGTTGGAGGCTGAGGGAAGGAAGGAGAGGTGAAGAAAAAATGAAAAAGAACAGGCAGAGCACAGGAGCTCTGGCTGAGGCGTCCTACTCCACTGCCATCTTGCTGGAATTAATTTTGTATCAATTTGGCAAGCTCTCCCTGGATCCCATGTGATCGAACCTTACTAACCAGTCTACCACATGGAACCTTGTTGAAGGCCTTGCTAAAGTCCATATACACAATGCATATCGCTCTGCCCTCATCTAGCTTCCTAGTCACATCCTGCAAAAAACTCAATCAAGTTAGTGAGACATGATTGACCATGCACAAAGCCATGCTGACTATCCCTAATCAGTCCTTGCGTTTCCAAATGCATACCAATCCTATCTCAGATACACTCACTTCATTGAACTCACACAAAATAAATTCACTCGATGGACACTCACTCGATAAATGCTCATTTGGTATGGACCCAGTTAAGTTCATTGAACCCGTTAGGATCCAGTGGCTGACCCACACTCTGTTTCAGTGCAGTGTTTAGTCAATCTGCGGAAAAGGCTCTCAGGGGATATGAATGAAGAAGATTACACTGATTAACTCAATTAGACAATACTCCTTTCTGATAATTATACTGTTTGTGTAATCTCAGAGCTAGCACAAGATTCTGGTGGTAACATATGAACTAAACCTGTCACACAGTTGAGGTACTGGAATAAGGTACTGAGCTCTGAGATGTGGGGTTGATTCCCACTCCTGTCAAAAATGTCTTGGCTTCTCTTTAAGTCAACAGCAGAATACACCCTACTTACCTGGATGCGGGCTGCTCTAACAGCACTCAAGAAACTCAACACCACCGAGGACAAAGTCGCCCACTTGATTAGCACCACATCCACAAACATCCACTCCCTCCATAACCGACACTGAGTAGCAGCAGTGTGTACTATCTACAAGATGCACTGCAGAAATTCACCAAAGATCCTCAGACAGCACCTTCGAAACTCATGATCACTTCCGTGTCAAAGGACAAGAGCAGCAGATGCATGGAAACACCAACCCCTACAAGTTCCCCTCCAAGCCTCTCCCCATCCTAACTTGGAAATATATCACTGCTCATTTGGTAAATGCTCAGTGTCACTGGGTAAAAATCCTGGAATTCCTTCCCTAAGGGCATTGTGGGTCAACCTACAGCACACAGACTGCAGTGGTTCAAGAAGGCAGCTCACCCCCACCTTCTCAAGGGCAACTAGGAATGGTCCAACCAGCGATGCCCACGTCCCATAAGCAAAGCAAGAGAAAACAGGAGGGAATGTGAGGAATGGAGAATTTTGCATTTACTTTGAGTTGGGGGTGGGTAGGAATCCTTAAGATAGTTCACTCTGCACCAAGTCTGTTTGTGATATCTGGTACGTGGTATTTGCTGTGTAGTGTAAAGGGACTCATTAACTAAAGTGACCTGGCAGCTAATCTCTGAGTTAAGGTTAATATCCCAATCACATTGAAAAGAGTCAATCATTAACCTGGATACCGAGCTCCATCAAACTGAGTAAACTCACCACATCAGATCAGGTTCCTTGTAGTTTCCTTTATTGATCATCAGCATAAGCCCGACTGCAGGAGGAGGTGGACTTGATCCAAGCAATTAATTGGTGCAGGATTTGTACCAAGGCTGCCCTGCTATTGTTCATTGGACTTCAATCCTCTACCCCTCTCTCCATCTATCCCTTCAATCCTCAATCCCTCCATTCTCTGATGCCATGGATTTGGAAGGTGCTGGCTAAGGATCCTTGGTGAATTTCTGCAGTGCATCTTGTAGATAGTACACACTGAGTGTCACTGGTGGAGGGAGTGGATGTTGAAGGTGGTAAATGAGGTACCAATGAAGTAGGTTGCTTTGTCATAGTAGTTGTAGTAACTGCTATCATCCAGACAAGCGGGGAGTATTCCATCACGTTCCTGACTTCTGCCTTGTAGATGGTGGACGGGCTTTGGCGAGTTAGGAGGTGAGCTACCTAGTGCAGTATTCCTAGCCTCTGACCTGCTCTTGAAGCCACTGTGTTTACATGGCAAGTCCAGTTGAGTTTCTGATCAACTGTAACCCCGCGGATGCTGACAGTAGGGGATTCAGTGATGTTAATGCCATTGAACGCCAGTGGTTAGCAGTGGTTAGATTGTCTCTCAGCATGGCGTGGGAGTCGGTCAGGGACCCCCGGTGATCTCCTGGCCCGGCAAGTGAGAGGGCGGGTGATGACAGCAGGGCGCAGCACGTACCTGGCAATCGGGTCCCAGGGAATGTTCTGGAAGCAGCAGGAGGAGATCGGAGGTGGCAGCTTCAGTAGAAGCAGCAGCGATGGCAGGTACTGGAATGAGTACTAGAGGACTCATCAAAGACTGTTGAACTTTTAACTTTATTGCTTTATATTTCTAGTTTAAATTAAAAAAGACTTTATTGTTAACTATTACCTTATTTATTTATTTTTCCACTTGCTCTACGAAGGTAATCCTTAACTTTTTAACTTGGTTTCTTTTACTACTTTTTGTACCTAGATACCTTTGTACCTAAGATGGTGCAGTGTGTGGTGACATTGTGCACTTTTCACTGTACTCCTGTATTTCTGTACTTATGTACACATGAAAATACACATGATCTCCTTGCCGGGCCAGGAGATCACCAGGGGTCCCTGACGGACTCCCACGCCATGAAGATGGTGCAGTGTGTGGTGACATTGTGCACTTTTCACTGTACTCCTGTATTTCTGTACTTATGTACACATGAAAATAAAATCTAAATCTAAATCTAAAATAAAATGATTGGAGATGGTCAGTGTCTGGCATTTGTGTGGCAAGAATGTTACCTTCACTTGTCAGTCTCAGCCTGATCTTTGCCCAGCTTCTGAAGAAGGGTCACTGAAGCCAAAACATTCCCTTTGTTTTCTCACTGAAATGCTGTCAGAACTGCTGAGATTTTCCAGCAATTTCTGCAGTTCCTTGTTTATGTCCAGTTCTTGCTGCAGTGGGACACGCACTGTTTAAGTATCTGAGGAATCATGAATGATGCTGACTCTTAGGATGCCATCATGGTAAAGTCCATCTGGGGTGGCTCGGGGAGACTCACTGTCACCAGTCCTTCTCTTCGATATCAGCCCAGGTTACTGATACCAAATAGGGAAGGATCCAAGGTGTTGGTAAAAAAACAGGCTTAGGCATGACAATCCAAATTGCACATTGAAATGTCAGAGGGTCAGTGCTGAGGGAGCACTGCGTTGTTGGAGGGTCAGTACAGAGGTCGTGCCACACTGTCAAAGGGTCAATACTGAGGGAGTGCTGCACTGTTAGAGGATCATTACTGAGGGAATGCTGCACTGTTGGAGGGTCAGTGCTGAGGGAGTGCTGTGGGCAGAGGTGAAACAGTATTTTTCACTTTTGGCAGTAGATAATTATCAGATTCCTGTTAATGGGACTGTACTGTGTACAAATCGCCTGGCACGGTGCCACCATTCCATTATGTCTATCCTCCACTTGGGATTTCATTGGCTGTGAACTCCTTTGAGAGATGGAGATTGGGTTAACAGCTGCAGATATATTGGGTTTGATCCTCAGTGTCTGCTGATACTGACACCACCTTGTCTGTACCAGGAACTGGGCACGGATATCCCATCTAATGCCTCATTGCCCATCACCTGCAAATCCATTTCATTCACTGACACGTGCCAGACGAAGCAGAATCTGAGGAACAAGATGTTCTGTCTGCAGCTTGCTATGGGCAGGGTTAGAGCTGGGCGATTATCTCACTCATTGAACTGCAGTCTCTATCAGGGTAGGCACCTCTTAGTGTCTGTGATGAGAAATGAGGATGGCAATGAGGATGCTGCTGGATAAGCAGTGCTCAGCATTTTATTGAGGGATTGACAGCATGCTGCTGCCTGTCAGCTACAGTCAATGCCAGCAATGCTGAGAAACGGCTCCACACAGAACAGCTTGGCTCATCCCTGAGTACTCCACTGTTCTTCAAAAACAGACAATTCGGAATGTGCAAAGTCAAACAAGTTGGTAATCAATCAGTTTACAATGCACTCTATTATAAATCGACTTGGAAAGAGTGACTGCGAGCAGTGTGCCTGTCTCTGTAGACACAGACTCCACGTCGATCTGTGCATGAACTGGGCAGAGACAAGGTCTGCATGAGTAATACATATCGAAGGTATCCGAATGCTATAACATTGTTGCTGGTTGGTGCAGTTTCACTAGGGGAGGATGGGCCACAAAGATGTCCCACTTAAAAGGCAATGGTAACAAGATATAGCTTATTGCATCTCATCAACGACACAGGCTACACTAACTCATGGGCAGGTTAACTATTATTAACACTAGGTGGGTGAGGTACATGTTGAACACTCCAACTCACTCAGACTGCTCCACCACCCCCCCCCCCCCCAGACACTGTGTTATTTGTCAGAGTGGGGTGGAGCTTCAGTTTAGCTCATAGACTAACCCTTCCTTCAGCAATTCACGGGAGTATAATCCTTCAAAGTTTGCCACAGAGACATGAGAACAAGAGGCCCCAAGCTTGTTCCAAGAGGCAGGTTAAGAAGGGGATTAAAGGTAAGGGATATTCTCTGCAGGGTGCACTGTAGAAACTTCTGAACCAAACCGTTTGGAGGTATTATTATATATCCCTGGAGCAGGTGGGACTGGGGTCTCCTGGCTGAGAGGTAGGGACTTACCATTACAGCACATAACATGCCTAATCCTCGTATGTACAGTTTTTGAGAAGAAGGTCAAGGAGAGGTAGAATATGTCGTTTCTAACCAGTCTGATCAGAGATGTGATTACACACCTCTAGAACAGGTGGGTCTTGAACCTGGATCTCCCAGTTCAGAGGTACCGACACTACCACTGTGCCACAAGAGTCCGCGCAGTCCTTACACCTCACACTGACTTTGGATATTGACAGAGTCTCATTGGGGTCTGAGTGACATGGACGATGGTAGCATTAGATTGGAAGTGTAGTGAGTCTGATCATGATGTCAGGAACAACTTTTGACACCTTATAATATTTTCTCATCGGGCTGTTCAGAAATGTAAAGACACACCTGGACCTCCTAGAGTAGGAGCATTGCCACTGCACTGTAAGAGCCCACTCAATCCTTTTTCTTATGCTGAGTCTGAGGGATGATCCAATTAGCAGTGGTAAAGGACAAACCACTTCGTAAACCTCAATGGGAAGAGGCACTAATCTTAACACAGCATATAGTATACTGCCTGACACAAATGGAAACAGGCTACTCTGGCTTGTTCAGTGCGATTACAAAGATGATCAGGAGCCTGAGATAACGCGTCTGTCTCCATGAGGATCACATGAGACTCTACTTCCCATTAAGAGTGCCATCAAAGTGGGTGGAGCCTAATGCAATCTCCAACCCGGGCTGGAGTTGGGTGGGATGCTCTTCGGAGGGTCGGTGCAGACTGGATGGGCTGAATGGCCTCTTTTCATATGATAGGGATTCTATGATTGGCACTTTCAGAACCATTATGTACGCAACCATGTACCTGGGGGAACATCTTAAACCCAGAGTTCACTGGGGATTCCACACTCAGCAGAAACCATTCCAAAACTGGCTCCCTGGGTTTCCAAGGAGGAAGCTTTGATATTGTAACAAAAATATCAGAGTTGCAGCTTTCCAAACGTAATACTTGTCAGTGTAACAGAATATTTATATTTGTTAGATGTAAATTTTATTTCAGGAAGAAGGGCTTATGCCCGAAACGTCGATTCTCCTGTTCCTTGGATGCTGCTTGACCTGCTGCGCTTTTCTAGCAACGCATTTTTAAGCTCTGATCTCCAGCATCTGCAGTCCTCACTTTCTCCTAATATACCAGACGCCTGTGTGTCCGGTCCTGGGGTTTGTGGGCTGTGTCATGGATCCTTACACAGTGAGGGATGTCAATAAGATGGAACTGTCTGAAAGATGAGCTTTGGGATTCTGCAGCGATCAGACTGGGAGATAGATCAGGGTCCCATCCCCCATGATCGGAGATTTGGAATGGGAATCACTGCAGCAAAGGAGGGAATAAAATGGACTGAGCATGCTCCATACAATGTGGGCTGGACAGGGGGAATTGACACTGAGAGACCACGGGGTAATATCCATATAAACTACAAACACCACTGCTTTCCAGGAAAGTGTGTAAACAACCTTCCTTCTCAGGGAACAGCCTGCCAAAGGAAACACTCTCAGACCCTCACTCCAAGTCTTCCAAACCGCTATTTATCCCATTTACAAGTGGTCAGCATCTCACTGGGACTAATGTCTCACTGGCTCATGGCCATGGAAATGTTGACACTGGTACAGAGATATTGAGAGCACTCGTGTCTGGGCAAGATGGTTGTGAGATCTGACCTTCTCTAAGCCACAGGGATATATCGAGGCTGATATTTCAGGACAGTGCTGCACTGTCTCGGGGGAAGGGGTGGGCGTCACCATTTGAAGGAGATGTTAAGCTGAGATCCCCTGGTCTATCCTGTCAGGTGACTCTAGATGATCAAAGGGCAGTATTTCAGGCGAAGAGTCCTGCTTATAGAATCTCTATAGTTTGGGAACAGGCCATTCTGCCCACCAAATCTCCATGTAGCAGCCCACCCCACCTACCCTATGCCCATAGAACCGGAAATTGGAGCATTCAAAGTAAAGTCAGGCCGATACAGAGAGAATGTGTAAACCCCACACAGACAGTCGCCCGAGGCTGGAATCGAACCCGGATCCCTGGCACAGTGAGGCAGCAGTGCTAACTACTGAGCCACTGTGCCGCCCTGTTGCCCTGAACAGCATTATCCCTCAGCAATGTCACAACAAACTCTCTGATATTTATTACACCGCTAGTTGTGGGAGCTTGCTGTGCTTCCTTCATTACAGTGATGACTGCTATTCAAAAATGGACAGTCGAAGGCTATGAAAGCTGCTATGTCAATGCACGTGTTTGTTGGTATCAGCTGCACTGTGGGAGTCAGTTGTTAGTGTTGAGAACAGTTCCCATTTTCCAAGCAGGCTGTCAGAGATTGCATGCAGCCAATGCTAAGTTTCTTGGTATTTTACTGCGACTGGAGTCTCGCTCTCTAATGGACTGAATCGGCTGGAACTGGGGCTGATTGGAAACCACCCGAGGCTATCTCAAGAGTTCACACTTCTCAGCAGCAAAGACAAGACTCAGCCACCCACTCTGCTGTCACATCCTTTCCATCACTCCCAATGAATCATTTTTCTTCACCCGACTGACAGCTCCAAGTTTTGCTTCAACTTTAATCTTCATCAGATCGAGTGAGATCCAGAGGATGGCCTGATCGAATCCTAAAGACTTTCACTGGCTACCTCCAAGAAGGCAAGACACATAGCTCACTTGAACAGCTCGTTCTGTTCAGTCGCTATATTTTTCGACAGAGGTTGACAAGGAGACAAAACAAATTCTGGAGAATAGCCCCAGGCTTCTCTTCATGTGTCAGTCTCTCAAAACAAGTCAAATTATCAACTCAATCTCTGTGGAAGGAGCATGGGCATCAGAGAGCGGTGTGGGTGAATTAGAGCTGGTACTTGGTAACCTTCTCACTGCCTTTGTCAATGTCACAGATTCAGGAAGATTATGGGTAATTTTAGATCCCCAGTTGCGGTAGGAATATACCTTCATACAAAGAAGGTGTAAGATCAATCAGACATCGGACTGTCTGGGCATTTATTCAGTACCAGAAGCTGAGTAAAAGATTTCCATGGGCGGGGCGGGAGGATTGAGGGAGACAGAGCACCACCACCATCACCCCCTTCCCCAGTGGAAACAGGAGAGTATGAACTGGGAAGAAGAGACCAGGGTTCACCATCACTGCCTTCCTGTTGAGAAATGTTGAAAGAGAGAGAGAGAAAGAGAGAGAGAGAGAGAGAGAGAGAGAGAAGTAGACCTGAAAGGATGAGTCCACTGTGAATGATGACAGCTTCACTGTGTCAGAACACAGTGTGTGAGTTAGCCCCAGGACACAGACGTTCAGAAGAACAAAGGCCGGGTTTTCCAGCCTCCTGTTTCTCCAGTTTACTGGAGGCTGCAGGGCCACAAAAATGAAGCAGGTGTTCTTTCTGCCCTGTCTCATAACCTCTGACCTGCCTCCGTGTTCCAACAGAGTGGAAGAAGTGTGTCAGGGACACCACCTCCCCCTCCCCCTCCCCTCAAGTCTATGGAGACCCCTATCTGGTCAATTCACGGCCTTTTCAGGAGCTGAGATCCGCTCCACCAGGGGCCTGGGGAGGGCAGGGAGCTCAGCTCAGTCCAGGCACAGGTGGGGACTGAGTGGGGGATGGGGCAGTTCCTGCTTAATGGACACTTACTCTGCGTCCACTGGGTGCTTCTCACTCCCTACTCACCCATCTCCCAATGACACCTTTCCCTTCAGAGCACCTCTCCCAGCCTCTCCGATACTCCTCCTGCGTACCCTCTCTCTAATCTCATCTTTACTAAAATGCTCTGGGTTTAGTGACAGGTCCATGACCCCCGGTCTCACCATGGGCTGCCTGCAGTCCAATCAATGGCCATGGCTTGTTCCTGGCAAACACCAAGACATTGATTGGCTGGTGGTGAGAAGGGCACCACTGCCAGTTAGATACTTCATGCATGCCCAGACAGTCCGATGTCTGATTGATCTTACACCTTCTTTGTATGAAGGTATATTCCTACCGCAACTGGGGATCTAAAATTACCCATAATCTTCCTGAATCTGTGACATTGACAAAGACAGTGAGAAGGTTACCAAGTACCAGCTCTAATTCACCCACGCCGCTCTCTGCTACTGTACGCAGCCCTCAAAGTGGCTGCAGTGGGTACAGGCTGTTACACATCTCCTTTTGGAATGCAACTTTGCAAAGGAATTCTGTCAGAAGATGTGCCATATGGTCTCTTCCCCCGGGACACACATCGACTGGAGGTCTATCAACCCGGTGAAAGGCGCTCTTTGGTCTGTCTGTAACTCGTTGGTCTTTTAGAGCAAGGAGTTGGCCCTGAACATTCCAAGGTCCAGGAGTACGTGCTGAGGGACGCACTAAATCTTGGGGCAGCTGCTGCCAAGGTGCAGTGGGGAAAGGCCACTCTCTAAGGTCATCCTGCTGAATGTACACAGTTGCGGGGCGGGGGGGGTATCTGTTCAGTTATTGGACCCTCCTGGAGCCTCAGATATACATCAGTAAGCAATGTCTTTGGGTTGTTGGAACTGTTAGGAAAGTGCAATGTTTGATTAGATTGCCTGCAGTGTTAGGTGCATTAGTCAGAGGGAAATGCATCTGGGTGGGTTACTCTTTGGAAGGTAGGTGTGGACTTGTTGGGCCGAAGGGCCTGTTTTCACACTATAGGGGAATCTAATCTAATCTAAAGTAGGCCATTCAGCCTGTCGGGTACACTCTGCCACTCAGTGAGATTGTGGCTGATCTGATAGTCTTCATCATCACTTTCCCAGAGCCCTAATTCCCTTCCTGATAATAATGTGGACTGTCTCAGCCTTGAATGGATTCAACCGAGAGGCTTCACTTCAGTAGAACTTCATCAGTTGTGAGAATTCTGGAAGCTTGGGACATGGCATTTGGGGAAGCTTTTGTGCACAGACTGAATTTCTTTATTGGATTACCTTTGCTGTGTGCAGTCTGGACATCCTGCTCTAGGAAGGATATTATTAAACTGACGAGGGTTCAGAAAAGATTTACCAGGACGTTGCCAAGAATGGAGGCTTTGAGTGAAAAGATGCTGAAACATGACCTTATAAAGTTATATGTAATCATGAGGGACAGACATGGCATTTGGGGAAGCTTTTGTGCACAGACTGAATTTCTTTATTGGATTACCTTTGCTGTGTGCAGTCTGGACATCCTGCTCTAGGAAGGATATTATTAAACTGAAGAGGGTTCAGAAAAGATTTACCAGGACGTTGCCAAGAATGGAGGCTTTGAGTGAGAAGATGCTGAAACATGACCTTATAAAGATATATGTAATCATGAGGGACAGAGTTAAGGTGATGGCAAAGATATTTTCCCTAAGGTGGCCTGTGGTGGTTATTGGCTCGGTGTGTGCGTGGGTTGTGCCCGGGCATATTCCTGAGGCACTGGGAGCGATCGGAGAGAAGGTAGCAGTGGCAGCATTATTGAAACAGGCAGCTGAGGTTTCCCAGACAGCAAGATCAGTGGAACTTTTAACTTATTCCTTTACTTTTCTAGTTTAAATTAACAAAGACTCTAATGTTAACTATTACCTTATTTCTTGATTTTTCTCCTTATTCTATGAAGGTCTGTAATGCTTAACTTTTTAATTCTGTTCCCCTTGCTACTTTGCACCGAGGCACCTTTGTACCTAAGGTAGTGCCATGTGTGGTAATGATGTATACATTTCACTGTATTCCTGTACTCCTCAGCTTGAGTACGTGACAAAAAATTTAAATCTGAATCTAAAATATTTTTGAGATGAGAGGGGAAAGATTTAAAAAGAACACGAGGGGCAACTTTTTCACACAGAGGGTGGTTCGTATGTGGAATGAACTTCCAGAGGATGTGGTAGATGCAGGTACAGTTACAATATTTAACACACATTTGGATAAGTTCGTGAATAGGAAAACATTGGAGGGATATGGGCCAAACGCAGACAGATGGGACAAGGTTAAAAATCACACAATACCAGGCTATACTCCAACAGGTTTAATTGGAAGCACACTAGCTTTCGGAGTGACGCTCCTTCATCAGGTGATTGTGTGGGACAAGTTTAGTGTGGGAAGATGGTCAGTGTGAACCGTTTGGACCGGAGGCTCTGTTTCCGTGCTGTATGACTCTATGACCTGCGATTAATCCTAGTGTACGAGTTATTTTAAAGGGTTGTTTAACTCTCTATGATCAGACCCTTCCCCTTGCAGCCTCACAACATACTTCTAGCATCTGTTCAGACTCGCAACCCTCCCCCATCCTCAAACAGAAAGCCTTACTTGAACCGATGAATAATTCATGTCATTAGGGATATTAAAATTTTGTTTCAGCCTTCAGCCTGCAGCCTGCCTAGGGACTGATTAAAATGCTAATTATAGCAGCAAAGTGATTGCTGCTAACATTCTCATCTATCACCGTCTAGTTGTTAGCTGTGAGTGAGTGACCCATGCAGGAGAGAAACCTTCGATACAGAGGCTGACCCTTACACTCATCATCGCTTCCACTGGAGAATGAGATAGCAGAGGAATTCACCTCATTGTATCTATGCTGCTTATCCCTACTCCATAGCCCTGAAGATTATTCCTTTTCAGGACCATTTCAAGATCAGCTTTCACTCATTGCCCTATCAGGCAGCGTGTCCTTCTCACAGCATCCTGTCAGGCAGGTTCCACAGATTGTAGAAAATGGAATTTATTTCCAAGTTAAAGATCACACAACACCAGGTTATAGTCCAACAGGTTTACTTGGAAGCACTACTTGGGGGCAGGGGGTGGTGTTCAGGGCGGGGGCGCGGCTTTGGACGGGGCGGGGGAATGGGG
>NC_057718.1:4376789-4379662 GCF_004010195.1 Chiloscyllium plagiosum | reverse complement strand
GGGGGGGTGGGTAGTGTTGGATGGGTGTGGGGGGTGGTGTTGGATGGGGTGGGTGGTAGGGGTTTGAGTGCGCTGTGCTGCTGCCTCCTCTCCTGAACAGGGAGCAGACCTCAAAAACCTCCAAGCCCCAGAGGAAAGGCATTTAATCAATTAACTGAATAATCGATGATCTGAACGACATAGTGCCCGCCCATCACGTTCGGATAATCGAGATTCCCCTGTATCTCTCAGCTCCCCTGGCCCATAAACCTCATTCCTGATGAAGGGCTCATGCCCGAAACATCGACTCTTCTGCTCCTCGGATGCTGCCTGACCTGCTGTGATTTTCCAGCACCACACTCTTCAACTCTGATCTGCAATCCTCACTTTCTCTCATTAATGAACAAAACAACAATCTTATTGAGTTCTGGGTGACACCAACTTGTTCTTTTGAAAGAATGAATGAAGAAACATCTCAAGGTTATATTTTTGTGTGAATTGTTTCTGAAAAGCATCAGAGACAATCCTATGTGATTAGTGACTGCACACGCCTGAGGCAGGATGTCAGTTTGACAGGCTCCAGAATATTCTGTACTTCGCTCTTTTGCCCTCAGGAGTAACATATTGACCAAATGTTTTCTTCAGAAATAAAATCTCTACAAAGAAATCTGTATTTTTCCCCTTCGCTTTCTGAATATTGTGTGTGTGTGTGCGAGTGTGTGTGTGTTTGTTTTTGGATTAGTTAGGCAAGTAGAAATTTATACTGCAATGTTAACGATTGTGAATGTTAACCAATTATTGCATCTTTGTTGAGTAAGTTATTTTGATAAACCCATCATTGTATTCATTAAGGGAAAGAGTTGCATTGTTAACAACAATCTGAATTTATATATAACCTTTAATATTATGAAACATCCCAGAGCACTTCACAGGTGCACACTGAACCAAACAAGGGTTATTAGTATATCTGGAGTCTTTGAACAGATTTACAATGATTATGAACCCTGAAGGTTGCTGCACAGGTGGACGGAGTGGTCAAGAAGGTATATAGTATGCTTGCCTTCATTGGACGGGGCATTGAGTATAAGAGTTGGCAAGTCATGTTAAAATGGTACAAGACATAGGTTCGGCTGCATTTAGAATACCGTGTACAGTTCTGGTCGCCACATTGCCAAAAGGATGTGGACGCTTTGGAGAGGGTGCAGAGAAGGTTTACAAGGATGTTGCCTGGTATGGAAGGTGCTAGCTATGAAGAGAGGTTGAGTAGGTTAGGATTGTTTTCACTAGAAAAAAGAGATTGAGGGGGGACCTGATTGAGGTTTACAAAATCATGAAGGGTATAGACAGAGTGGATAGAGACGAGCTTTTTCCCAGGATGAAGGATTCAATAATGAGAGGTCATGCTTTCAAGGTGAGAGGTGGAAAGTTTAAGGGGGATACATGCGGCAAGTACTTCACACAGAGGGTGGTGGGTGTCTGGAACATGTTGCCAGCAGAGATGGGAGAGGCAGGCACGGTAGATTCATTTAAGATCCGTCTGGACAGATGCACGAGTAGGTGGGGAGCAGAGGGATACAAATGCTTAGGAATTGACCGACAGGTTTAGACAGTATATTTGGATTGGCTCAGGCTTGGAGGGCCGAGGGGCCTGTTCCTGGGCTGTAAATTTTCTTTGTTCTTTGAAAATGGACTACTCCCCCCACTTGACTGCATGGGTGCAGCTCCAACAACACTCACAGTACTTGTCCACATCCAAGTCAAAGCAGTCCACTCCCTCAAGTCCCTCCCTCAATTTCCCAACTGTTTGTTAGTCACAGAGAAAGGGGTAGGAGTGACTGGGGATATTGCATTTCTCTGATGATTCAAGCGGCAGGTTCAGGCCTGGGTCACAGTTGGATGCAGGGATGGAATGTGGGCATCTGAGAATCAGCAGGAGCTGGGATCTCTCTGCAATAAAGACCACCAGCCGATTGTTGTGAGCAGGAGCCGGACTGTTACTGTAGCAGGCAGGCTCTGAGCATTCTGGTTCAGTCTTTGTCCCACTCCATCTGTCAAGGGCAAATCTCTCAGTGAGTATTGTCGGTGTTATAAGACCCAGAAATCCTCTAACAAAGAACACCGTCCCTGTGACAAAAAGGACCATTAGCAAAGGATTTATTTATTTATCTTCACCTTAGCAGCTTTTGGAGAAGAAAGGGAGTTAATCCAGTCACATTGTGACATCAAAGCATCAGAAAAGAGATGATTTCCCATCATCCTCCATCATGTCTGATTCTTGTCTTCACGCTATCATCATTTTTGTCTGAACTGAAATTCTCAGAATGACAATTAACAGTTGGCAATGCTGGCTCAAGGACTTGGTCCTCTCTGATGTGATTTTAGAGTGGCCAATATGAGCAGCCATTGCTGATCTGAATGACCAGTCATTGGGTCAGGTGGCCATTCAACCCTTTAGGCCTGTATTGTAACTGGAAGGTTGCCATTCAACAATGTGAATTGATATATAACCTTTAATGTAATGAAACATCTCAGAGCACTTCACAGGTGCACACTGAACCAAGCAAGGGTTATTAATATTTCTGGAGTCTTTAGTCCATATCCCTCAATATATTTCAATTAATAATAATCTCAATTTAACTCTTTAAGCCTTTAAGGGTTCAAAGCTGTGAATTTCCACACCCCTGAGAGTGAGTATGTCCTGATGTTAACCCTGAACGACCTGGCACAAATTTGAGGGCTCTAACCCTTCACCTCGACTCCCTCCACACTTTTGTCTTCTCCTAGACTCCCTCTACCCTCCTTCACCTGGACTCCCTCTACCCCCCCTTCACCTGGACTCCCTCCACACTTTCGTCTTCTCCTAGACTCCCTCTACCCCCCTTCACCTGGACTCC